>NC_069713.1:4074817-4674817 GCF_027358585.1 Pangasianodon hypophthalmus
TCTCTCTCACATACACACACACACACACACACACACACTTGGCTTACTATCCTTGTGAGGACCGGCACAAATAAACACAACAATAGTTGATCATTGTGCTGTAAATAAAAGACAAAAGATAAATATCTAAAAACAAGACAAAAAGAGAATAAAAGAGAGTAAAAAGACTCATGATAAACTTCAATGATAAAGAGAATTTACATCAAAAATATCAATCAGAAAAAGACAAGACATCAAAATCAGTTGTAGGCCTGAGAGAAAAGGTAAGATTTTAACTTAGATTTAAGTCCAGACTCAGAGTCTTAGGGATAAAGGGAGACTGTTCCACAATTTTGGACCAATGATAGAAAAAAGCTCGGTCGCCCCTCGACATCAGAACCATTAGCAATCTTTGCTGATTTGCTAAATTCAAAAGGTCAGAAAGGTATTTTGGAGCTAATCCGTTCAGAGCTTTAAAAACAAAAAGCAAAATTTTTAATTCAATTCTATAACCAATCGGCAGCCAGTGCAGATAACGTAATATTGGGGAAATATGACCAAATTTCCGAGAGCCAGTCAAAAGCCTGGCGGCTGCATTTGCAACCATCTGAAGACGACTGATATTGGATTGACTCATTCCAATATGAAGAGAATTACAATAGTCAAGTCTAGATGAAATGAATGCATGGGTCACTCTCTCAAACTCTGCAAATGTTAAAAAACTCTTAGCCTTAGACAGTAATGTTAACTGGCAAAAGCGAGATTTAACTACAGCATTTATCTGTTTGTCCAATTTAAGGGCAGAATCAAAAATAACACCCACATTTTTCTTCCGTGTCTCCACAAGGTCGGATATTCCTATTCTCATTAAGATATAAAAGCATGTCCACACACACACACACACACACACACACACACACACACACAGCAAAAAATGAGCGTTCAGATATCTACTCCTAATTAATAGACACACTGTCTAGGACATTGGACATTAAATGACATGATGTTTAATAATTTACGGAATGAATTTATGATAAAGTAATTTCCTGTCCTGTGTAGAGATGTAGCAGTGTGTATGCTGCAGGCTCTGGGAGTGGACGACGCTCCGCAGTGGCTCCGTCCTCAGGCGGAGTCCTGGGACCGCGAGGCGCAGAAACACGCGGAGCCTCGGCGATGTCTCAGAGAGCTGGCGCACCACTGGCTCAACAGCTGGACGGCAAAATACAGAGTGAGGACGAGAAGGACATCTCTGCAGTGCAAACGGCTTACTAGGAAACTGAGAGTGAGCACCCAGCACTGGTGTCTAATGATGTGTGTGTGTGTGTGTGTGTGATTTTCAGATACATAAGAGTGCTGGAAAAAAGAGTGCGCTCTCGTCTCTGGTAATCACGCCCTCAGAAGTTCTGCGTTTTTTCTGCTGGGTGCAAAAAGAGGCGCAGGTTCAACCACCAGCAGACTCAAGCAGGAAAGATACCGTTCGGCTGGACACACACACCTACAGGTACACACACACACACACACACACACACACTTAAGACACATGGTCATTTTAAATTCTTGTTAAATACGTATAAACGCTATTATTACACCCTAAATGAATAAATACAATCGCTAAACATTACAGAACACAAACCAAACCGATAAAACATAAAATCTTCACACTGCCTCTGTTCTGTTGTGTAAGGAATAAAACACTCAGTGTGCTGCTCTTATAGGAAATGAATCAGTGCCATGTGTGGTGGTGTGATGAAGCAGAGTTCCTGATTTATTCCTCTTATACCACAGCGAATTCCTAACAACTACAGTTTTTTTTAAAAAAAAAAATGTATTTATTAATCAACGTCATACTTTTTTTTCCTGTTTAAAGTTACAGTTAGTGTTGTGTGAGACAGGTTAGTTCCTGTTCTCACTTACGTTATAGCAGCTATAAACAGTCGTTCCCTCACCAGCGTCTCTTTTATTCTCTCTCTCTCTCTCTCTCTCGAAGTTAATAAGACAGAAAAAAATGCAGCATTAAAAAAAAAGATCTTAACAAGTGCAAATATCTTGAATTGTGTAGCATGTAGTATGTAGTATTTACTATTACAAGATCAAAACAAACCAACTATAAGATTAATAAATATTATTTCTAGACATTTGTACTAATTCCAAGCTTGAAATAGTCTTGTTCTATTTGTAGAAAATTTTTTTTTTTGCGAATTTAAGCATTTATTTCTATAAAGAAGTAAAATAATCTGCAAAAAGAACAAGAAAATGTATTTGAAATGAGTAAAAATGTCTAGAAATAGGTTTAATAATCTTAGATTTGTTTTTGTAGGAAATACTTGATAAATCTGACTATATTTAAGATATTTTCACGTGTGAAGATGTCTTTTTTTTTTTTTTTTTTTTTTTTTTATGCAATGAGTTTGTCATGTTACAGAGAAACCACGAAGCGTAAACTCCTCTTTCATGGAAGATCTTATCGAAACTTATCGTTACAGCTTTACCTCAGCGCTGACACTGGAGACTCCTTCCATCAGTGTGAAATAAACTTCTCCTTAACACTATAATTAGGATTTTTTTAAAACTAACCTTTAATATAATCCTGTTCTTCCAGGTGGCAAGCGGTTCATCGTCTGGGCGAGATGAACACCATGATGCGTGTACGAGAACCTCAAGGTGAGCTTGTGATGTGACTAACAGTTTTAATTAAAAAAAAAACAACAATATTTTCTTAAAAGGTAACATTGTCCTACATGACAATAAGAGTTACACTGGAAAAAACAGTAGCAAATTTGGTTTGTAAAAGTGAGGAGATGGATAGACAGTGTCGTTCTTTAAGAAATAAACATTTGTAACATGCTTTTATAAGAAAATAATCAGCTTTGTTGTGGTAAGAGTAACTCCGCTTCATCACACCAGCCTGTTGTTGATTATTTTCCTATAACAGCCCGAATCAGATCCACTTTACGTCTCTAATGCTGCTGTCTAGTTTCATATCAGCCTTCTGAAAGGAAATAATCTGTGTAATAGAAACAGGACTTTCAGAAACAATCATGCATAAGCAGTACGTGTTGTTACAGAGCCCTGTTTCACACACACACACACACACACACACACGTTAATCATGACTGTGGTCTGTTCAGGATTGTGGCTGCCTCCGCTGACGTCCAGGCCGCTGCTGACGGGTTTCACACGTCTGCTGTCTCTCCCGCTGCCTCGAGTCACTTCCTCTTCACTCCCGCTCTCTCTGGAGGCGCACTGTCTCAAACAGGCACCGCTGCAGCGCTACTTCCTGCTGGAGCGATCCTACGTCCAGTTCTACAGATAAAACGCTCCTCCACACGTCAGAGCGCTTTTCATTTCACTGTCCAGTTAAAAACCTGCTGAACAACTAGCTGTAGTTTCTCATTCATTCACTAAGCAGAACGTTTCTCCAAACAGCCGCATTCAGAGTCGGCGAATGAAGTCCAAAAGTTACGTCGGTTGAGGAACATTGTGTGTACTCGACTCTGGGCAATTTAAACATGAACAATAAAAACGTTCGTTGTAATTATTACACTAATCACTGCAAACCTGGTTTAACAAAATGGCTTCCACTCTCATTATACAGCAGCGTATAGAATAGCACTTGATCCAGCACATCGGATTATTTATTTATACAAACCAAGGTCATGAAATCTGTAATGTGTGTGCTGGTTGCAGCTGTCAGATTGCTCCTCACTCAAACTGACAACAAATCACGTACAGAAAATATGCTTAATTTAATCACACGTAAACGATTGACGCTGCGTGCAAATCTCTCGCGTAACTACTGGACTTTAATCTGTGGTTATATCTCGGGTCTCAGTAACACTATGCAGTAGTGTTTCAGTATTACGTCCTCACGACGAGGCTTTAACCCGACTCTGAATGTGAGTTAGAACTGATGCACGGCACTGAGAAGCTGACGCTTGATGATTTTACACCAAGGCACATCAGCGGCTCTCTGGCAGAACAACTTCCTGCTCAACAGCGCAGAACCTTCAGCTACCACGGACCCCCTGCTCCCAGATGTGCCGTTTTATTTTCTCTTTCCAGGTTAATATATAAAAATAACACACTCGGTGAAGGACACAGCACTTCAACTTTGCACCATTGTGTTGCTGTTTCGTCTGAAAAATCTCTCCCAGAGACAAAAATCGCACAAGAGCACGACATTACGTTTTTGTAAGAAACGCTTTGGTTTGTATTTATTGAAAAGCAGAAATACAGGATAAGAGTACGCTATGGTGAAGTTAAGATCCAGTCATGATGTCACACACAGGATTAAAAAAAAAAAAAAAAAGGTTTTAGTAGAACATGATTGTATTGAAATTGTATTGAAATCCTTTCTTTGGCACGTTTAACAAACATGAAGAGAGATCTGTTAAGTAAAAGATCTGTTCGATTTAGCTAAAAAGATCACAGTTAGTCGATGAAATTGTACTGAGTGCAGTAAATACAGCAAATCCATTCATCCATCCATCCGTCCATCAATCCGTCCATCCGTCCGTGCGTGTGTGACGTAGCCTCATCGCTGATCCTAATCCTTCTGATGTTAGAGCCAAACTAGAGATAAAAAATGATCAGTCGCAGGACGTTATAGAAGGAAAACGTTTAAGTATCTTCTATAAATTCATCGAGTTAGAAAATCCTCAGCATAATTTCATCCTGCTGGGGAAAAAAAAAAAACTGTCAATCAAATGAAAAATCTGAGGAAGAACGTTTGTAGATGTCGAGTGATCTTCACACATTCACCGTACACACTGTTAACTATAACATCTACACGCTATTCTTAAGCCTTACAGGAGCTCCAGGCTTCGGGGATTGTGGTCTGTGACAGTACACAGTGATTGTGATAAATAGAGACAATTTCAGATAGTTTTTTTCTTTGCTTTACAGTGTAGAGAAATATTATATATCTGTGAACCTATATTTACATTCGTTTACTTAGCAGACGGTTTTCTACAGCTTTGCAGTTCGGCATGGTGGAGGTCTAATCCCCAAAAAAAAAAAAAAAAAACTGTAACTCAAAGGAGTAAAAAAAATCAAACACATGATACACTCACCGTTCATGTTGTTGCTAGGCAACTGGGAAATATGGATATGATCACCAAGCATAAGCTAGCTAATGATTTATCGAGCAAATATATTGCCATCTCGTCTCGTGTATATATATCGTATCTCGTATACGGGAAATGTGACAGAACAGTCGGGAAGATCAACATTTCCCTCAGATTAAAGATAAATTACTGCAATTACACTGTAGCTACAATCAGCATCGACTGCGAAACCAACTCCACGGATTTCACGCTATTTAAAAACGACAGAATTGTGTCACCTCTCAGAGCTGTTAGAGATTTCTGAGGAGGTGAATGCCACAAGAGACGGCCGTTTAAAAACCCCAATGAACAAAACAATAACATTTAAAGCAGTAAACAAGATGAATAAAAGTAAACAAGTTATGATTTTTAGCAAAGTTTCAATACGATGTGATGTGATTGACGATTGTGCAAACAGTAACATTTTAACCAAAAAGAAATGTGTGTGTGTGTGTGCTAGCTTTGAGGAGTTTGAGGCTCCTGAGACTGACACACACAGAGGCCACGCCCCCTTCACTGAGACTGAAAGACAGAGAGGCCACGCCCCCTTCACTGAGACTGAAAGACAGAGAGGCCACGCCTCCTTCACTGAGACTGACACTCAGAGGCCACGCCCCCTTCACTGAGACTGACACTCAGAGGCCACGCCTCCTTTGTTGATACTGAAACACACAGAGGCCACGCCCCCTTCACTGAGACTGAGACACTCAGAGGCCACGCCTCCTTCACTGAGACTGACATTCAGAGGCCACGCCCCCCTTCACTGAGACTGACACTCAGAGGCCACGCCCCCTTCACTGAGACTGACACTCAGAGGCCACGCCCCCTTCACTGAGACTGACACTCAGAGGCCACGCCCCCTTCACTGAGACTGACACACACAGAGGCCACGCCCCCTTCACTGAGACTGACACCCAGAGGCCACGCCCCCTTCACTGAGACTGACATACACAGAGGCCACGCCTCCTTCACTGAGACTGACACACACAGAGGCCATGCCCCCTTCACTGAGACTGACATACACAGAGGCCACGCCCCCTTCACTGAGACTGACACACAGAGGCCACGCCCCCTTCACCGAGACTGACACACACAGAGGCCACGCCTCCTTCACCGAGACTGACACACACAGAGGCCACGCCTCCTTTACTGAGACTGGCACACACAGGCCACGCCTCCTTCTCTGAGACTGACGCACACAGAGGCCACGCCCCCTTCACTGGAAGTGACACACACAGGCCACGCCTCCTTCTCTGAGACTGACGCACACAGAGGCCACGCCCCCTTCACTGGAAGTGACACACACAGAGAAACATGTAGGAAGAAAGTATCAAAAGAAATTTATATGATAATGTTTTCAAATATTGAACACCAGTAATAAAAAAAAAAAATCAATCCATCATCTCAACTCAATCTTCTTCTACAAACCTGGAAAACGTAACTGAACAGAAGTTGATGTGTTTGTCCGTGTTGGCTGTGTGTTTATC
The DNA here is from genome assembly GCF_027358585.1 of Pangasianodon hypophthalmus. Classification (NCBI taxonomy): domain Eukaryota; kingdom Metazoa; phylum Chordata; class Actinopteri; order Siluriformes; family Pangasiidae; genus Pangasianodon; species Pangasianodon hypophthalmus. The sequence goes on from NC_069713.1 coordinate 4,081,389, forward strand.
TCAGCAGGATAAAGAGTAACACGCTCTTAATGCTGAGAGGTTTCGCATCATCGTGACTTCAGGAACTTCTCGTGTTGGATGATGGGAAAAGTTCATCCTCGGTTGGTTTTAACACGTGTTTCTCAATGAAGTGCAATTTCTGCTCAGTAATAAGTATTAAAACTTCATCACCGTGGTGTTTCCCGGGATGAGAAGATCCTCTGCGTGTCAACATGGCGTCAGAGACTGAACCTGGTGTGTCAGAGCAGGAGACCCACCGAAACCTGCACAAGACTTCTGGGAGATACGGAGATAAAGGAATAATGTGGCTAAAAATTATACATAATCAAATGTAGCCAATCAAACAAGGCACGTTTGTTGCTAGCGTTTTGCAGTGGAGCTACGAGGCTAATGTCGCAGCAAATAGCTACCAATTTTGCAGTTATGCCGTGAGATACAGTCTCTAACATGGTATGTATATAAAAATGGACAAAAATACTTCACAATGAAGTGTGTGCATGTAGTGCCTGAATCTTGATGCTAAAATGGTGGCTATAAGCTTCCACTGCTTGTTAGCTATATTAGCCTCGTAACTCCAGGTCGAAACAAAATTGTTACGAAAATTGTTTTTTGTTGCTAAACTATCCTTTTTCCTATGACGCTAATCATCCATTGCTAGGTCAGTGCTATATTTCAGCAGGTCAGAGGTCATTAAGAGGTCCCGCATGCGCCCTTTGGCTCTCAAAACCTCGTCCAGCTGCATCAGCGTGAGCTCTTTGACGTCCGACTCTTCGATAAGAGGCCAGTCGAGGAGCTGTGCGCTGGAGGGCAGGGGGGGCAGCCCGGGCTCGTACTCCTCCAGCGGGTTAGGGTAGAGGAGGAGCCTCAGGGAGTCCATGCCTGCCGCGGCCCGCGCTAACTCCACCAGCGCCGCCCTGGAGAGCGGGTTCAGTGCCAATCGGAGGCTGCGGAGGGCGTGGCATTGCCCCAGCGCGGGCAGCAGCGCCCCCAGGGGGCCGTCCGAGAGTCCGCAGCCGCACAGAGACAGGCGCGTCAGGCAGCGCTCGGCCCGGGCGAGGAGATGGCGCAGGGAGTGCAGAGACGACTCGTCCAGCCTGTTCTCACTCAGGTCCAGCTCGGCGAGGGAGGACGCGTGAGGGCTGCGCGAGAGGTACGCCACGTCCCCGGACGTCAGGCTGAGGTATGGCAGCTCCAGCGCCTCCAGTGGCTCCGACAGAGAGCTGCAGCGGGACAGAGACGGAAGCAGAGAGTGAAATAAACGTACAAATGTTTCCACACTCCACATTAAAAACACATCTCATTCCTGAGCAAACGTTCCTACTGTTTCACTGGACTGAGTATTCGATTCAGACAGCTCCAGAAATATTGGGTAAAAATGAGTAAAAAATTATGATGAAAAATGTCTGTGTGTTTAATGAGCGTGATCTTATGAGAGAGCATTAACTTCTAATTCGTGCAAATGTATTCTAAACATTTTATTCATTACCTTTACTCACCTGTATCTCCATGTGTAAACTGTAGAGACCTAAACATCAAAAAAGTTCTTAATCTAGCTTGCATCAGCACACAACCGTTCATCAGGAGCACATGAGTCTATTTATTAATATTCATATACACTCCTGGGCTTTTAATTAACAACAGATCATTGGTCAGAAAATTAGCAAGAATGAAACAAATGCACTCCTGCTATCCCATACCAAGTTCCTTTATCTATTTCTTCAATTCTTGCCCATTTTTCACAGTTACAGGCTTTACTATCTCATGCAAGATGTTATTAAAGTATCTAAAAAAAAAAAAAAAAAAAAAAAAGTGTGTGTGTGTGTGTGTTAGTTGGAGCAGATAACACAGTGAAAGAGAGTAGTTTAGTTTTAAGTGTAAAAATGTACAACCTTAACTAAGTCTTTCTCTGTTATTCATTTACGTTTGGCTTTAATATCAGATTAAAAATCCATCTGCACAGTGTTTATTATATTTTTTTTTTAAACGATTGTACGGCGAAACATTAAACGTACACTGTGCTACTCGCTCAGCCAAGACATGTCTGGTGTCTGACATTTGTTTCTTGAGTTATCGAACAAGTAATTGATTCAAATGACATTTTAAGCAATCTCATTTTTAAAATAAACGATTTACTAAAGAATCAGCGAGGGTCCACATTACTGTCATCCCTGTCCGCTTTTCTCTACAATGTTCTCACTGCACAAACACTTCCGCTTCTTCGTAATACTTCTACAGCGGTATTTTACAGTCTGAATGTCAGTGACGTTCAGGAAATTTGTAAGAACACTCGTAAAGCCTCTTCTGGCACGAAAGGCTTCACACTGTATACGCTGTCACGCACACACATACGAAAATATCTATTTTAGAAATAACGTACTGTCTCTAAGTGCCTTATATAAATATAGGAGTAAGAGTTAGAGAAAGCTGAAGGGCAGTGCTGTCTCACGAACATAAACAATGCTGCCAGAAAAACGAGAGCTGCACTAGTTCAAAAGTCGATCATTTCACCGTCTAACATTTGGGGGCGGAGCCTAACAGGAACGCAGTGGCACCAAACTACAATCAGAAACATAAGATGGCCGTCTGCACAACATCACAGAGCTCAGATGAAGCTTTTTTTTCGTGTTTATAGATGACAGGAAGTCCCACTGCGTCCTCTGTGACATCACTGACGATGTGTGATGTGGTTTGTGGAAGAAATTTACAAAAAGATATTTTGGTAACTCTAAACCCCGAGCCCAAAAACCACCAGTGAAATCGTGTTGTACCTGAGCAGCAGGCGCAGGTGTCCCGGCAGACGCAGAGCAGTGAGACTCAGCCTGCGCAGCCGCTTCAGCTCTCCAAGCCCTCGAGACACGTCCTGCAGCGCCTCCTGCTGGCCGGGACGAGCGCGCTGCACATCCAGGTTGCAGTAGTGCAGCCGGAGCGAGCTGAGTCGAGGAAAAGGTGCTAACTGGGGCAACAGCAGCGCTAACCCTGACACGCCCAGGCTGGAGTAGCGCACATCCAGACCGAGGAGCTCCTCCTGGGGCAGCAGGTGCAGCAGGGAGGCGATGGAGGACGCGGGCAGCTCCTCCACACGCAGGAAGCGGCAGTGAAGCCGCAGGGGGCCGGAGAGGCTTAGCGCCCCGCGCACACGCTCCCAGGATCGCGCGTTCACAAACAGATCGGCCCTGATGTCCACCAGAACGTCCTCTCTGCTGGGAACCTGCTGCGGCTGAGCTCCGATTCTCCTCTGCAGCTCCATCCTCCTCCTCACGCCCTTCACCTTCTCCTCTTCTGATGTCGAAATCCCTCGTTCAGGCGCTGCGTTATCACCGCAATCCATCTTCTCCCCTTCCTCCTTCTTCAGTCCGGCTCGGTCTCGTTTCACCGCACCGTCCCGCTCTCTCTCCGTCTCCAGCCCTCTCTTTTTCTTCTCTCGGTCGTCTTGTCTGCGCCCCCTGGAGGCAGCGGCCACGTTTCTCGCCTGCAGCAGCGTGGAGCACAACGCCACGGTGAGGGACCAGCCGCCCATCGCGTCCTCCGAGCGGCCGTCCTCGCACTGCAGCCCGCAAAGATCCAGCACCTGCAGACGACATCTGACCAGAGACGCGTGAGAGAGAAAGAGGAGCGGAGAGAAAACGTTTTAATGCTTTACTTCCATCACATAAATAAACCTGATCTGAATATTCATTTTAGTAAAAAAAAAAGAAATATACAATCAGCCAAGATTTGTTTAGTGTTGAAGTTTGCTTCTTTAATTGTGATGCTGATATAGTAATAAATCTTAATATATGTATAAAAGATATTTGTTGAGTTTTTCCATTGTTAAATGCTTATTAAGTGTCATATCTTTAGTTTCTTTAATGCTTAGATCAGAGATTTAATAATAAAATATCAGACATAACAGCCGTGTTTCTCCTGTTTGACACTTGTCTTGCGTTGCGTGTATCACTTTGTCCATGTGATTAAATCAGACGTATTATTAGACAGAACTCCATGGTGTGTGTGTGTGTGTGTGTGTGTGTGTGTGTGTGTGTGTGTGTGTGTGTTGGTACCTCTTATCCGTCAAGCCCCTGACCACGGCGAGCAGCAGGGCCTGGACACACAGGCGGTTTGGTGGATCATGGTCACGTGTTTTCCGTCCCCCGATGCTGAGGGTCCGCTCAGGCCAGCGCTGCACCAGCTCTCCGATGGCCAGCGGGCGACTGTGAGCGAACGCGGCGTCCAGCAGCGGCCTGTAGAGCTCGCGCGGCACACAGCTCAGCCACGCAGCCGACAACCCGTGATCACTGACCACCTCCCGCGCACACAGGTACACCAACGACAGGACCATCTCTACAGAACAGCAAGACACACTGCTAGACTGAAACGACTCGGGACTCGCAGACGGCTGGGACACGTGATGATATGATGATATGATGTCGTGATAAAGTGTGTTGCAGTACAGTTTTCTGAAAATGTCCTGGATTTGATGCACATCATTACTCACAAAAGCACTGTGAGACACTTATTTTTCTACCTACTGTGTTACTTCCTCTTTTTTCTGTTAAAGGTGCAGTAGATCATTATTTATTATTATAAATAAATCATAATTATTATAATATGATATGTAGCTCTGTATTAAAAACACATATTTGAATACCTTAGAATAATTGGGATTCGCAGTAAAGACATTTTTCATCATTTCATGCTTCTGTTTGCATTTTTTCAGGGCTGGAAATAAGCTCCACCCCCTGTTGAAACAAACATCTCCTTAAAAAGAGGAAAATTTATGAAAAGGAAAAGGGCATTTGTGTTTCCATCAGAGGGAGTGTAGTCACAGTCTGTGGGAAGAAGAGGCACGGCAATGTTTTTGTTTTATTTTTAATTCACTTCGCTGCCAGCAGAGGGCACTCAATCTTACAAACTGCCTCTTTAAACAGTGTGTGTATGTGTGTGTGTGTGTGTGTGTGTGTGTGTGTGTGTGTGTGTGGAGCTGAGTGTAAGAAATGAAACACTCTGTAAGGTGTTTTGAGAGGAAGTGGAGTGTTTACTGTGTTTGATACACAAGCTGTTAATGATTTTACTGCTTCACCGTGCTGGTTTTTTTTTCGTAAAAAGCAGTTCATTTGATATTTCACCCCTTCTTTTTTTTTTTTTTTTTTTTTTTTTTTGGTTATTTGTATTCTCGGCTCAAAATGACCAGAATCTAACCGGTGTAATATAAATATGAAGCAGACTGGGGTTCATGTTTAATATGGCTCCATTAATTAAGTAAACATTTCTGATCCAAACAAAGATGAATTATTGCTAATTAATAATAATAATTGCAGAATTTTTACACATCTCTGTATTCACTACTTGCATTTTGTGCTGCTACAAATATTTATCACATACTTTATTATCTTTATACTCTCTACACAACTGTTACTCCTTATGTTTACATTACAGCAACTTATAATGGTAATCTTTTGCACTTCTGTCATCTGATTCACATTTTATTAGAACTGTGTGTTAGTCGGCGCTGCACTGTAACTCACTGTGCCCATTGTCATGTTTTGATAGTTTTGTACTCTCTTGTGAACTTTACGTAAATATATGTAATGTCTCTTGTAGTTCTGTGCTTGTTTTATGTAGCACCTTGGTCCTGGAGGAACGCTGTTTCGTTTCACTGTGTACTAACTAGCTGTTTATGGTTGAAATGACAATAAAAGCCACTTAACTTGACTAAAATTCCCAACAGCTCCCTAATTAAAGTGTGCTTGCATTTTGTGATAGTTCAGGATCCAGTGTGGATGTTGTTTAATATAATATTCAGTTAATTTAGTCTCATGAGCAGTAAAATATCATAAATCAGGTGATTCAACCCCTGACTCCTTACATAAGAGTATATATTCAGATACTTTTTAATATACAGTCGGGTCCAAACGTCTGAGAGCGCACTGAAAATGAATAAAAAACAGAAGGATCAATATCTTGAATATTTAACAGTAAATGTATATAGATAGACAGATAGATAGATAGAAAATAAACCCAATATACCTTACATATTGTAATTCTGTATTTTGATTTATTATTTTTCCCCTTTAACCAACTGCTCTGCTGTTGGAGCTGTAATTAAAATATTCTCCTGAGCTTTATTCCCTCTCTCCTGTATGAAGTCAGTTTAAGGCTTTTAGTAAAAATATAAGTTATAAATCACATCCAGGTCACGTGACACCATTAGTGCAATTTAACATGAAATTTAAACTTATATATTTCTGTAGACTATCTGCTATTCCCAGTGCACCATGTCTCAACACAAATTAAATTAAAAAAATATATTTTTTTTGTGCCAGACTCCAATAAATGCCTTAGCTTTTTAAAATATATATTTTTAATTAAAGATTGATTTTTTTTACCTCCAAAATCAGCTGCATCATACAACAGTAAACTAAATGTCAAGAATATTGCTACATTTTGTTTAAAGATATATATTTATATCATCACTATTGAATATTTTGGACCTGCGAACAAATTATGTGAACAATTTTTAGGAAGATTTTCTTAATAAATTTACACTGACAATCCATTTACTTTTTAGTAAAAGTCATGTTTATAAAAAGCCAAAATTCATGACATGCAATTAAAAAAATGTAAAAAATGTGGATCTGTTGTTAAATAATGTATTAATGCATGAAAGGGTTAATTGAGCAAGAAATGAACAGGAGACAGATTACAGATTAGGAAAGACGAAAGAGAAGTTTTCAGACCTTAGTGTTGTGGCACTGAAGCTCCTCTTCGTGAATAAATGACTATAAATAACCATGTGCATGATGTTTATATCCACAAAGCCACAGCATCATCTTACAGGAGTGACTGCAGCACTGCACTAAAACACTATTTAACAAGATCAAACTTCAGGCTTCAGCATTACATGAGTTTAAACTGGTTAATTTACACCACCTCCATCAAACGAGCTTCATTTCCGCCACCTCTAATAAACAAAACACCGCCGCTCCGTGATGACGCCAATAACACGCGCCGTGATCTCGTTGTCCCGCCTCCTGCGCTGGGATTGGTCAGGTCTACTCACAAGCAGCTTGCCCATTGGACACTCGTTGCGTCACCGTAGCAACCATTGACCACGGCAAAACTTTTTTCCGTATCTAACTTTAAAAAAATAATAAATAAAAAATTTAAAAAAGCAACTACAATGATGTAAAATTTGCATTTATAAATACAGAATACTTCTGTATTTAAAAAAATAAAAAATAATTATTTTTTCGGCCTATGAACTGAGCTGTTTATAACTGTACAGGCTGTTTATTGAGTCATGAAGCACCTCATTAATAATAATAATAATAATAATAATAATAATAATAATAATAATAATAATAATAACCAAAGACGACATGATCTAATGGATAGATAACGTTCTGTACGTAGTAAATAAATTATGATAATTATACATGTGGCTCAAAATGCTCATTTTTCCCTTTTTTTAAAAGAAAAAATTAAAATAATTCAAAAGGAAGAGCAGAGAGTTAAAGGATTAAACTTTATCCTTTTAATAAATGAATACATTTCTCAATACACAGTGATATTGTTTAGGCAGGAAGTCTAACTCAGAATGAAACTGAAAGCTTGAAGCTCGATCTAATAAGGAAGTAATTACTTACCGTTAACCACTGTAGGAAAAAAGCTCCAAAAAGGTAATAACTGAACACATTATAATAAAATATCTATAGTTTTTTTTAATATGCTTGAGTCAGTTGATAGAGAGTTGTTAATTACAGGTAGTTTTAGAAGTTCAGAGAAAGTTTAAGGCCAACTTCTGTAGCAGACTATGACACAAAGAAGTTATTTATAGATATTTTTTCAAACAATAGAAACCTTCATAGAATTTGTAATGGTTTTAATGGATATAATGGGAACTGTAATGGACATTTGGGCTTATAAACACAACCTTAGCTTAGGAAACTTTCTGTAATACATGCAGTGAAGATTATTTTCACTTCTCAGTTCAATAAACTGTAAACCTACTGCCATCTGAGGATTTAGTTTTGTTAGATGCTGTAGTTGTACACAATAATAACAGGTGATAAAGCTGTATGCTACTTATGAAAGGTTCTGATGACATTGTTTCAGATTTAGGCCTGTGTGTGTGTGTGTGTGTGTGTGTGTGTGTGAGAGAGAGAGACAGAGGGAGAGAGAGAATGAAGTGCATGCCTGTATGCATGCATGGAGTGTCTTCCAGGAAAACTTTACATATATATATATATATGTATATATATATATATATATATATATATATATATATATATATATATATATATATATATATATATATAGCGTCCTGTCCAGTAATGTGCTAGAACTCTTAACAGTAGATGTGCCATTTTTCAATCCCATCTAAGCTTCAATCCCATGTACTATCTTCATATATGTATGTATATATATACACACACTATATGGCCAAAAGTTTGTGGACACCTGGTCATTACACACATATGTGCTTGTTGAAAATCCCATTCCAAATGTATTCTCTCTTTGCTGTTATAATCAGCTCCACTCTTCTGGGAAGCTTTCCACTAGATGTTGGAGCGTGGCTGTGGGGATTTGTGTTCATTCAGCTACAAGAGCATTAGTGAGATCAGGCGCTGATGTTGGTGAGGAGGTCTGGGGTTCAGTCGGTGTTCCAGTTCATCCCAAAGGTGTTCAGTGGGGTTGAGGTCAGGGCTCTGTGCAGGACACTCGAGTTCTTCCACTCCAACCTTCACACACCATGTCTTCATGGAGCTCGCTTTGTGCACAGGGGCATTGTCATGCTGGAACAGGTTTGAGCCTCTTAGTTCCAGTGAAGGGAAACTGTAATTCTACAGGATACAGAGACATTCTATACAATTGTGTACAATTCCAGCTTTGTAGGAACAGTTTGGGGAAGAACCACATATGGGTGTGATGGTCAGGGGTGCACATACTTTTGGCCACATAGTGTGTGTGTGTGTGTGTGTGTATATATGTTATATTATATTACATTTGACAGCAGAAAAAAAACAATCTACTTCTTCACTTCTCAATTTGCCAATTAATTAAATCAGTCTTGCTTAAAGGGAAGCACTTGCATTAAAAGACGGTGCTCTAGAATGAAAAACCCACTGCAGACACCTATACTCATAAAAAATCTGAAAAATCGTAAAAAATAAAAAACTCTCTTAATCCGCTTAATCACCTGAATAACCCGACTCTGAATATAGAGAACTGTCTCAATGCTGATGTCAGCTTTGAACTTAAGTTGCTGACTCTGACTACATGAATACATCCCTTATGTATAGTGTATAGTATTTATGTATTTATTTTCCAGAAAGTTTTTATAAGAAATACAGTTTTTATAAGAAACCTTCACCAAAAGGTTAAAAAGGCAGTGGTGTATTATAAATTTATAACAATTTTTAATATTTATAAAGCATGTATTTATAAAATAAAACCATGACAATTCTGACCATAAATTTGTTTCAGATTTATGTGTAATTGTCTCTTGTGTTAAAATCTCTTTTCGTTTAGGAACAAGTGTAATGACCCTTCATGAAGATGGCGAAGAAGAAGCAAAGATTTCAGCTCATCCTCATGGGAGAGGAGTGGACAGGAAAGAGCTCAGCTGGAAACACCATGCTGGGCCAAACTGTATTTAAAGTTGATAGTGATACAGAGCATGTAATTCAGTGCTCCGGGGTCATTGAGGGTAAACATGTGTCCGTGGTAGACACTCCTGGATGGGATCCAAGATGTTCTCCAGATGTACCACTCAAAATGCTGAAGAAAGGACTCAGCTCTGCATCGTTGATGTGTCAAGGGTTCCACGTCCTGCTTCTGACGATCCCCATTTCCCAAAACCTAAAGTGGAACCAGAAAGTTGCACAAAGGCTTTCGAATGCGCTCAGACTCTTTAACGATGATATCTGGAAACACACCATGCTTCTATTCACCAGAGCTGACCTTCTGCATTCCACAGGATTGGAGGAATACCTGAAAGGTAGCGGGCGGCCCTTCCAGAGCTTGGTGGAAAAGTGTGAACGCAGGCACCGTGTGCTCAACAACCACAAAGGGAATGATCACAAGCAAGTCAGGGAGCTGCTGGAAAAGATTGAGCAGATGGTCCAAGAAAATAATGGTCAATCATTGCAACTGGTCACGAGTGAACAGGAAGTGGGCACATTGAGACAAAACAGGCAGTTGGTGGAAAGATGCTCCAAGTTGGAGGAACACATAGGGAGGGAAAGCTGCTTCAGGTTAGAAGAATACATGTTTAAATCATTGAGTCCAGAAGAAAATGACCCACCAAATCCTACTGAGCAAAATGAGCTTCCAGAAGAAAACAGCACATGCATTCTGCAATCAAAAAGTGAGATGTCACATCCAGATGACGTGCAAGATGCTGCGTTCGAATACAACCACATCCAAGATGAAGATACTGAATCTACATCTGATCTTTGCTCAGAGAGCCCTGCTGAAATAAACAGAGATCTGGGTATGAGCAGTGATGATGATGGTGATACAGAAACGAGCGATGTAGATCAGACTGAAAAGAATACCTGTACAGAGGTAGAGGAAACAGGCGTGGATCGAATTCCCGGAGATGAAGAAAAGAGCAAAAAACACTTACAGCATTCAACATTACAAAAGAACACTCCTCGAACCTGGGACAACTCATGGGACTTGAGCATTACCTGTTACTTTTATAGCGATGTCTCCAATCATCAACAAAGTGAGTAAACACTAGTGAATATTCATCATCAAGTTGTACATATTTAATTCCTATTTGGTTATTAGTGGCATGGATTATGCATAACTTTGAGAAACAGTTGCATTTGTTTAAAAAAAAAAATCACGTGCACAGATTTTACAAAAAAAATGCTCATTTTCTTTTGCAGATGTTGTGATGACTTGTGTTCTTCAGGTTTCTGTCTGCTGGAGAAAAATGAAACCATCATATCAGACGGACTGGATCTCTTTCACAGTGTGTGGTGATAACTGGCTATTTATCATGGTTCTGTGCCTGTTTGTGAGATATTTATGTCTGATAAATAAAACCTCTGAAATATCCAAAGAAACAAGCAATCAGACCATGAATACATTGGTCTCTGGCTCTGGTTTGAGCAAAGAAAACCAGGCAGCTTTTGACCCACTGCTGTGGCACAATGGCAACAACAGGCCTCAGAGTTTGGATGGAGAGATAACCCAATGCATTAAAATGAAGGATGCTGATGAAGATGAAGAGCTATCCCAATACATTCACAAAGGTGAAGATGATGATGATGAAGATGATGAAGAGCAATCTCAACAAATCATAGGCGCTAATGAAGAGATACCCCATCAGAGCAAGAGGGGTGATAACGAGATACCCCAACATGACTGTAACGAGTTTGGTGAAAATATACTCCAACAAAGAAAGAGTGTTGATGATGACCACGCACTCATACTCACCTCACTCCAACGTAGCATAAATGAGGATGAGAAACAGATACTCCAAAATAACGGAAGAGATTATGAAGAGACAGACCAACAGAGCAACATAGATGAAGGTGAAGAGATACTCAAACTTAACAGAATGGATGATGACATATCCCGAATCAGCAATAGGCGTGGGAGTGTGAAAAAGACACGCCGAAAGACCAAGACAGTGGAATATGAGAAGACACACAAATACAGCACGAGGGGACATAAGGAGAAAATGCCGCAACATCACAGGAAAGGGAATCATAAAGAGATACCCCAACAGAGCAAGAGACATAAAGATGAAGAGATATCCAAAGACACCATCGAGGATATGGAAGAGATACCCCAGAACAACAGAAGGGGTGACAAGAAAGAGATACCCCAGTGTAACACAAGAGATGATGAGCAAGAGATACCTCAAAACAACACAAGAGGTGACAAGAAAGAGATACCTCAAAATAAGACAAGAGGTGACCAGAAAGGGATACCTCAAAATAAGACAAGAGGTGACCAGAAAGAGATACCTCAAAATAAGACAAGAGGTGACAAGAAAGAGATACCTCAAAACAACACAAGAGGTGACCAGAAAGGGATACCTCAAAATAAGACAAGAGGTGACAAGAAAGAGATACCTCAAAATAAGACAAGAGGTGACAAGAAAGAGATACCTCAAAATAACAGAAGAGGTGACAAGAAAGAGATACCTCAAAATAAGACAAGAGGTGAAAAAGAGATATCTCAAGATAACAGAAGAGGTGACAAGAAGGAGATACCTCAAAATAACAGAAGAGCTTATGAGGAAGAGATACCCCAAAATAACAGAAGAGGTGACAAGAAAGAGATACCCCAAAATAACAGAAGAGGTGACAAGAAAGAGATACCTCAAAATAACAGAAGAGGTGACAAGAAAGAGATACCTCAAAATAACAGAAGAGGTGACAAGAAAGAGATACCGACAAGAGGTGAAAAAGAGATACTTCAAGTTAATAGAAGACATTATGAGGAAGAGATACCCCAGTGTAACAGGGACAGGGATAATGAAGAGATACCCAAGCACAGCAGGAGAACAGACAATGAAGAGATACACTGTCACAAAAGAAAGGGGGACGACGGAGACACATACCAACATTTGAAGAGTGCTTGTGATCATGAGAAGATACCTAGATACAACAGCAGTGGACTAGATGATGAGATACCACCATACATCAAGAGGGAGGATGGGAAAGAGCTACCCCAGCAACGCAGGAAGAGAGACAATGACGAGATACCACAATATAGCAGGAAGGGGAATGAGAAAGAGATACCCCAACACACCAGTGTGGGGGATGATGAAGAGATTAAAGAGACACCTGAGCAACAAGTTGAAGGAATAGTTAAAATAAGGAGCGCTAATAAAAAAATACACCACAAGTGGCACAGAGACCAACAGACCAAAGACCTCAATAACTTTGCAGGCAAGTGTGCATGTTTTTTTTTTTTAAATAAGTTTTACATACACTGAAAAATATACTGGAGTGAAATTTACTCAAAAAAAAAGGTGTGGTAACACAAAAATTCTTAGTAAATGTAAATAAGTATATTTAAAGTGAGGTTTACATGGCAACAAGGATCATTCTGCTAAAATTATAAGTACATTTAACTAGCAATTTTCTTTTTTATAAGTACATTTCATTCAAATTTTTAGTTCAATGAACAGCATAAATCGTAACACTGTAAAAATACACATCATCCAAACGTTATTATTACTATTTAATGGTCACTAACACCTTTAACAGTTCAAACCAGAGGTAGCATGCCAATGAGGAAATGCTACATCAGCCTTTATAAAGCCTGAACAGGCACAACTCAAGATGATTAATTCATTAATTAACCATACACCTGACTGAGAAACACAAAGTGGCTGAGCTTTAGGCCTTAACTCTTACACAAAACAAGAAACACTGAAAACAACCCATCCACAACGCTCAAAATTAAATCAGTTTAAAGTTCTGTGAGCGCGTATGCAAATCGAGTACAAAAGCCACGCCCCCACTTTAACTGCAATCAGTTCATGTACTTGTTTTTTTCTAGTCTTGTGAACACTTGCAAAATAATAGTAAATGTAGCCCATTACAGTAAGCAAAATATAAAGTTAGCAACAGTTTTAGCTACATATTTACATGAATTAAGATCTTAAATCATTTTAGTAATTCTAATAATTTGCTTTTTTATGAAAAAAAAAAAATCACAGATTTGTTTTTGTTGTATTTTGTGAACCACTGAATCATTTTTTCAGTGTATTTATTTGATTATTTAATAGATTCCCAGTATAATATTTGATGTAGATTGTTATTTTACATCTGTAGGCACTAAGGATGAAGAGAAGAACACAAACCGTATACACCAAGTGGAGAGACGTCAGCAGTCTCCTGAGGCAAGAGCAGCGTCTTCGTCCAAACTAAATCATAAAGGTAATCAGAATCACGGCTTGGATTGTAAAGATGTCAAGATTTTGTAGTAAAGCTGTTAAACACTCGTCAAACTAATTTAACAACACAAAGCTATTCACAATCTGCTTAGAAGAAATAATCAAAAAAATTTAGAGAAGCCATTCTTCAGCCATTCTGTTCAGTCATTCTTTCATCGTTATTAATTCTGTCATCATGTGGATTATTATTATTATTATTATTATTATTATTATATATTCTGGGATCATCTCACTTCAAATTTCACTGAATTACAATTTCTTTTTAGAATGAACAAAAACACATAACTAAATCTTTACTGTTATCCAGGGCTCAGAGAAGCTGAACAGACATTGGCTATGAGACGAGTGGAATCTGGGGGAACCAGAAAACTCGTGAGAAGCCAGAGTATGGATTTTCTCTATCTAAGATGTGAGTTTTCAAATAGGCTTCTTTTAAATAAAGAACATCTCTTAGTTACTGTTAGCCTGGCATTGTGAATCATCTAACTTATTCCTAAACACATATCTGTTCCTCAGATGCTGGAGCAGAGGACACAAGACAACATGGAGGTATGAGGAAAATGAAGAGAACCAAGAGTCTGGAACGATTTATTGTGTTTAACAGTGAGTATATCAGCTACGTTAATTTCATAATATTATATAGACACAGAGGGTGGGAAAAAAAGAACAAAAACATATTTAAAATATATGAAAATCTCCAATATATTTATATTAGAAAGCAACATACTTTTTATAATTTATGCATCACTTTGAGCTTCTTCTCTAGTGGCCCAAAAAACACGCAGATTATGGAGCTCTTGGTCACAGGGGTTTAATTCTCCTGCTATATTTAGCATTTTGTTAAAAAAGAAAAAAAAAGATCAGACATTTTGTTAAAAAAGAAAAAAAAAGATCAGGTGGTAAATCACAGTGATCATGAAAATAGAAGTATAAAGGCAATTCCATGCAATGGAAAATAAAGTTGTGAGCACGGGAACTAAACTAGTTTTAGAATGTTCACTCATGTCTTTCACTTCATGTTTCACTGTATTTCACTTCTCTGGTCAAATTATGGAGAAAATTGCATAATGTACACGTCAGATATATAGAGTACTGATTCAGACATCCATAACACCAGCATTTTCTTAATGACGCATTCCCAAAACAAGACATAATTTCATGTTATACACGTGACGCTTTCTGCCTTGGTCTTTAAAACGTGGCGTCTCCCACAGAAGTTTGTCTGTTTGATCTCACGTCCATAACACTGCCAAATCGCTGTGTGTTTGAAACATTAAATCAATACATGAGTTTTTAAGATTTGACTGTGTTTTTCTCAGGAGATTAAATCACAACATATGCGCATCAGCTCATTGATATGAAGCTTGTCTCTGCTGAGAGACATTTTCACACAAGGCCAAAGAATAATTCACTAAATGAAATAAAATTATGTACATATATAATGTACATTTATTGATCAGAACACACACTACTGTGTCAAACATTCAACAACCTTATAGTTAATATTTACTATAACTGTGGGACATTCATTCATTCATCTTCAGTAAGCACTTTATATCTATTCCTGGGTGTGAGATGGGAATACAACCTGCATGGGAGATGCCAGTCCATCACAGGCCACCGCGCACACACACACACACACACACACACACATAATCTACTACTTAACTCATAACTGAAAAAGAGTTGCATGTCAATGTATTGTTTTGATTTCCTTCATTCATTGATTTTTATTCTTTATTATTTTATTTTAGTGAAAGAAGAGAAGACAGCTGTGAACAAAGCTTTACCGAAATCATAAAGAGAATCAAAAGGGCCGGAAACGAACCAAAATCTCTGCCATTTTCTGCCTGAATTGCTGCCTGCTTAGTTTTCTTTTACTGTTTTGCTCACGACATTACTGCCTTATAACTATTGTGTAGTGTGTCTTTTTTGTTTATGCTTAGTGCTTCTTGATGCAGGTTTGAAAGCATGAAAGTCTGGCCTTTAAAGAAAGAAACCTTTAAAGGACAGATATAAAGCCCTCAAATGAGGCTGAATTAAAGCAATTCCGCAGGTCAGATTTCCTTCACAGTGATGTGAAAGACTGATCTCCAGTTATCGGATGCGCTCGGTTAGAGTTTTTGCTGCTAAAGGTGGCAAAACCAGTTATAAAGTTTAGGGGGCAATTACTTTTTCACATATATCATTATACAGGTGTTGCTTTTTCAATAAATGAAATGATCAATTAAAGCCTGTTTTGCATTTTCTTTTGCATGTTCTCACTGTCTTTTGTTACATTTTATTTGAAGATCTGAAACCTTTTATTGTGACAAATACGCAAAAAAAAAAAATAGAGGAAATTTACTGCAATTCATACAGTAAAAGAAATAAGCAAATAAATGACACTATTAGTCCGAATTACAGTGCTGCAAATGATGCTATTACATTTCAGATTTAAAACCGTAAAGATTAAATGATATTTGATGACTAAAACATTACATGATGTTATTTAGGATTATTTATTTAGGAAAAACACCCGACTTCTATCTTTTTTCTTGCACGGTCCCGGCTTCAGGCGGACCCCGCGTTCACACTAGTGAGCGACAGGAGACCATTCGTCCTCTAGGTACATGTGTGACATGGAGCAGCGACAGTGACAGTGATAAACAACAAAGTGACAGCACACATATGAGCTGAGATTTGCTCAACTTTACGCAAATTCGGTGTGACACAATAATACAACAAATCCTTGATTCTTGACAAAACCTGAGGCGCCACAGGACTGTACCATAAAAAGAGAGAAAAGAGGGGAGGGAAACTATTCTAAATGAGAAAATGTGCCAATTTTTTTTATTGAAAAAAAAAAAAATACAAAGAATTCCCTAGTAAATACATCAATCCCTGCGTCTATTAAAAGTCTATTAACTAATCACTGTTTTGACTTCATGAAAACACAAACTGTTCTCAATACACATGAGCATGATCCAGATGCAGTCACTAGAGGGCAGCAATTACACTTTGGGTTTACTTTTCATCCACTAGCACTGGCCATTTGCTGTTGATCGCTGTTTACCAGACACGGCAGTAGCTCAGCGAGATCCGCCATTTTGTGATGATATTCTGTGCTGAAAAAACAAAGTGCTCTACACTGTCAAGTGATACTTGAGGTCTTTCCAATAGCAATTTCATGTAGGACAGGTCTTTCATTGTGCTTTTTCAACACATACAGTACTGTGCAAAAGTCTTAGGCACACTATTTTTTTTTTTAGTACAAACTTTATTATAGATTTTTATTTTCTGACTTCTACATTATCGAGTCAGTACAGAAACATTTTAGATTCCAAACATTAGTTTTCCAGCACAAAATGAAATGTTACAGAAAAACTGTTTGTATGTCAGTAAAGAAAGCAGCAGATTCCATAAGAGACACTTTTCAGATAAAAACATAATGAAGGCTGCTGGGTTTCGCTGCAGAAATAAGAAGCGAGTCGACAGTCAAAGTCTCCAGAAGAACTGTGGCTGCTTCTGCAAGATGCTCAGTAACACTTCCAGCTCATTTCCTTATAAAACTGCACACACTGCACCTCAGAGTACTGTTTTTTTTTTTTACAGTGAAGGATCGTCACACCAAATAGACTTTGTTTCATTTATTACTGTTTCCTGCTCTTTATAGTATTTTTTTAAAATGTAGAAAAATTTAGTTTTATTATTTTTGCTCTACAGCATTTCTTTGCATGTGCCTACCTAATATACAGGCCACAATGTGAAATTTACAGTGGAAAGACACTACAACACTTTACCCCTGGTGGTGGTGGATGTTGCTGTTGTTCTTTTGGCTGCTCCCATTAGGGGTCACCACAGTGGATCACCTTTCCATTGTCTGCATATTGATTTGGTACAGGTTTTACCCCGGATGCCCTTCCTGACACAACCCTCCCCATCTATCCGGGCTTGGGACTGGCACTGAGAGTGCACCAGCCTGTGCACCCCCAGTGGCTGGGGTTGGCACCCAGCATGGGGCTCAAACCCACAATCCTGAGATCAAGAATCCCATGCGCTACCAATCCCATGAGCTAGCCGGACGCCAAAACACATTATCCCTGGTACCACTGAAAATATGCCACCCAACTGTGTCACTATGTTTATGATGAGAGATGTTTTTATTCTAAAACTCAAACTAGCAATCCCTGGATGAAGCTGCTCAAATGTAAATTAATGACTACTTGATACGGTATGACTTATTTTTGGAACGACAGAATACAACGTTCATTTTTTTCCTCATTTATTGTATGGAAACATGACACAGCAGTGATTCAATCTACATTCTAAAACTACACACTGAGCACTTTAGTTTTTACAAAGATTCACAGTGTATTATAGTCCCTGCACAATACATAAAAATGCACCATCATGCATGATATTTGTTTAAGGCTTTTGAACATTTACGAGTGATGTGACCATAAATGATAATCTAGGTCTCTAGTATCAACTTTGTGTCAAAGCGCATGATGTCAACAACTATAGAGTCTAGACTATAGCATCATTGATGATTATGATCAAGTAAATTACTAAAATACAACACCTACTTGTGAAACATAATGCCTTGTTGCCATGTCCGTAAAGTTCACTGTATACCGCTGCAATATGGCAGCGATGCAAAACTTGCAGCATCTAAATATTTATATCCATTGCGCTGGCCACTAAGAGTGTAAATCTCAAGGTTCCATGTGATATGATAATATTTCAATTCATAAGGCAACAGTTTGATTTTTGATGGTACCACTGAATCTGCCGAGACCATCTGGACAAGATGCGACAACCAGCCGAAGATCAGAGAGACGTTTCAATTGAGACGGCTGAGGTGGTCTGCTGAATGAACACCACCTGGATACCATATCAGCTTCTCTGTCAGCAACGACCAGCAGACTGGAAGGTGCAAAGATCTGCGCCAAGAGGACATGGTCAAAGCAAATTGAGGAAGACCTGAAAAACCACCGACTCAGTCTCCACAACGCCAAGGCCATTGCCACGGATTGTAAAACATGGAAATGCATCAGAACCCAAAGCAGTGTACCGGCTCCAGAGGCAACCCCACCCTGTCTCTAGCTAGCGATCAAAGAAGACTGAATCTGTTATGATATAACAATGTAATTTGATTTAGTAGCTCCTAATCGATATGTGACCATGTTTGTTCAGAATCTGGGGTAGGCCTACAGTTAATTCATGAATCATGATGTAGAGAAGGACTATTTTAAAAGTATCAGAGTTACAAGCAAATCACCTTTATTATTTATTATTAATAACTTACCACAAATTAATTTTTTCACACCAGTGTAACACTCAGACCTCACCAACACACATAGATTAGAAAATATATATATATATATATATATATATATATATATATATATATATATATATATATATATATATATATATTGCTCTTCTAGCAATATTTACAGGCCATATACAGCTGAGTTGTGAGGTGATTTAACCCAAACCATGCCCAAGCATAATCACATATGATATATGATATATCCCTATTATAATAAACAGAGCTCATTCTGTTTTTTGATTGAATTATTTGAATCTTTGTTTTTTTGCCTATGCACACCGTGCCCTTACTCAGATCCAGAGATGGTGCAACTGTTGTGTAAACGTTCAACCCAGCTCTGAGGGGTTTGCTTCCTGGTCATGTGAAAAAAAAACCACACAAAGTGTTGTCTGCTGTCACTCATCCTCTTTTGTTTGAGAGAAACAACAAGTATTTAAGATATAGTGAAGAGGAAGCTAGAGCAGATTCTGCAATCTGTATCTACGGAAAGATACACTCATGAGATACACTCACTTCTCTCTCTCTCTCTCTCTCTCTCTCTCACACACACACACACACACACACACACAAATGATCAGACCGCAACAACATGCATCAAGACTGTAACACACATCACGACTCTGTCAGTCAGTCAGTCATTAGAGAGACAGGATGGAGCTCAGTTCACTCCCTGTGATGCTCTGTGAGTAAATGTTCTCTTTGTGTCTTCATTAGAGTGAGTGGTGGGGTAGAAAGTTGTTCATCTGCAGTCTGAATGTCCTGAGTGATGAGCTTATTGTGTGATTAGGACATGTGCTGAATGTTACAGCCTGTTGGATTTATGTCAAAGAGCTAAGATTTTCCCACTTTAATCAAATTATCTTCTGCATGTTCTGTTATTTAGTGGATCAGTGTATGCATGAAATAAGCAGAATAGTGGTGTGTGTGTAATCTACTGTCTTTTTGCACTTTATTTATCACTGAGGAAGCTCAGAATGTGTTTGTTTTTGATTTTTCTATTAAAAGTTCTTGCTAAATCTTGCTAAATGTCCAGTTTTCAGTCACACACTGATTCATTTCCATGCTTATCATGTTGTCTGTTTGTCTCCTCTTTTAGTGCTGATTTCACTGACACCAGTGGCACATGCTCAAGGTCATTTATATATATTTATATAATTTACTCTTTATAATGTGTATATTGTGTACATGTTTGATTGTAATTGGAACCAAAAAGGTTGTGTCTGTACACTATCATGTAGAATTTGTCAGTTTGTTAAGGGTTGTATTAATATCTTCTTTTCAGTAGCTGCAGAGGAAGGAAGTCACTTTAGCTCAGTCTTCAGTCCTTGCGCTCTTATCATTTGATCTCATGTTAGGTTCACTATGTGCTCTTGTGAATTCACCAACACTTTGTGGCCTCTGGTTTTCTATTTCCTGTTTACATAGAAGTACTGTTACTTAAGATAATGGGTTACAAAATGAGAAAAGAATGACCAACAAATCTATATTTCAGTTATGAATAAATAGTTTTACTTCAGTTTCATTAGACCTCAACGCAACTCTATTATTTTGTGAAATGATTGTCCATCTGTTTACACTTCACTTTATGTATAGTTTCTTAACAAGAAAATGTTTTATAGGGAGTCCTAAAGCTGTGCTGTCCATAACGCCTGATACACATGTGTACAGAGGAGAGACTGTGACTCTCAGATGTGACATACAGGGAGGAGGAAGCACTCCGTGGATATATCGCTTGTATAAGAATAATAAGAGACTTTCCCCAGATGGAAACTACAGAGTCTATACAGACGACACACTGCGTGAACTCAGATTCAGTCTTGTTAGAGACTCTGACAGTGGTGACTACACCTGCAGAGGACAGAGACATGACTCTCAGAGCTCAGAGGTCAGTGATGCTGTTACACTGACTGTATCAGGTGAGTCTATGGGTATGTTTTTTGTGTTATGTTACACTATATGTACAGAACCTTATCACAAGTTTCAGATTTTGAGCTGTTAGTAATGAGTTCCTGTTTGTTTAATGTTCACATTGAATTCCCTACCTAATATGCACTATAGAGGAATAGGCCAGGCTTTCATTTCACTGTGAGTTATATACTGTATATAACTGTGTATGTGACCAATAATCTTGAATCTTCATTTTTGCATTAGCTGGGTTTTTATAATTGTACACTTTCAGTATAATTGTGGCGAGTTAGTGTGATTAGTAGTACACAGCAAACATTAAGGGAGAAGGCAGTAAATCTCACTTTCTTGACGCTGCCATTATTTGTTTCATTAGAAGATAATTTGAGGAGAAGTATAAGTTTTTTTTTGTGCCATTTTTGTGATTTTAAAAAATCCAGCCATAACGGTCTACAATGTCACCATTGCATTTTTTTTAATTTATTTTTGATAAACCTACTATATGTACCTATATACTATATATACCTACCACATAGTGCTTTAATCAGAAATGCCAGTTGTTTACTGTAGTACACACACACACACACACACACACACAGACACACACACACAGGCCTAAACTCACTTTTCTTCAGTAAATGGCTATTAGGATTTTTAACTTTTTGGTTTGTTTGAAAATCATACTTAATAATTGTTGGTCAGATAGATGATGTCCTGCTGCAGAGTGCCAGTAGATTTTGTGGCAAAAGTTCTCTGGGATGGTTTTAGATGAGGAAGTCATAATTTTGCAATTAACACGCTCAGAGGAAACTGCTCTGTTCTGCATACATGAGCTCACAGACGCCTGTGATTGGCTAGTGTCAATCTGATTGACAGGGGAGAGAGTAATGCAATCCCTCCCACCCAGAAGGCATGGCCAGTTTTTGCTCTCTTGACTCCCAGCCATGGATGGCATCATCAGGATTTGAACTTGTGATCTCCCAATATGAGGGTGGATGCATTTCTGTTGTGTTAGTCAGGAGCCAGTTTTGCAGCTTTTACGTAACACAGATATGTGCTTGTGGAAAACCAAACAGAGTGCCTTTACTCTTCAGTTACATCACCAATCAACAAATTTCATTACATAGACTGTTATGTATATGAACCATGTACGAAAACATACGACTGTAACATTTTGCATCAAATGCTAAATAGGCATTCATACTGCTTATGTTGTAAAGTGAAAAGCAGCTCTGACACCCTTCATCATTTCATACCAACAGCAAAACCCAAACCGACCGTGAGAGTGAATCGTCAGAGCTCCATCTACGCTGGAGACACCATCACTCTGAGCTGTGAGCTGCAGCAGGCGACTGGATTGACATTTTTCTGGTATAAATATGATCAGCTTTCAAACCTCCTGAACACTGCAGCCACACACACTCACACACTGAATGTGACAGTCTATAATGCAGGAGAAACAGTGTACAAGTGTATAGCACGCAGGCCAAACCTCTGGGGAGACTATTACACAGAGTACAGTGATCCAGTCCAGATTACAGTGAGAGGTAGGTCAAGACTTTTCTCTTTTTTCACCACCGATTCAAAAGTCAGGAAGATTGAACACTGAAGAATATTATTTTGATAAATATTGCATAATTATTTACATTCTATGTTATTCTATGCTGTTTTAAATAACCTTGAATGTATAAGTTTTAAAAGTATTTGCAGACAGTGAGATCAAAAGTCGGAATTGAAAGTAAAACACTTGAGTGTGTGTTTGTCTGGAGAGTTTCACTCTCATTCAATTCAACTTAGTTTTATTTATATAGCACTTTTAATAATGTCACAAAGCTGCATTACAGATATCCGGATATAGGTTTATATTTGTCTCTAATGAGCAAGCCAGAGGTGACAGTGTCTAGTAAAAACTCTCTGAGATGACGTGAGATAGAAAACGTTGAGAGGAACCAGACTCTAAAGGGAACCCATCCTCATGTGGGTGACACCAGACAGTGTGATTACAAGTCACATACTGTATATCAGACACAAAGTAGTGGATACAAGTGTTTCCGCTTATGTGGGACATTAACGTTATTTACAGTTGAGACCGGGTACAGCTGAGCAGTTGAGGGATTAAAGCCCTTGCCTGGGGTCAACAGTGGCCAATGCTTAGGAATAATAAAAGCACCCAGTGATGCTGGCAAGAAGAATGAACACATTGCTCAAGTTTGTCAGCCTGATAAATGTGTTTATATCTGCATGGAAACACAGTTAGAATTACAGATTTTACTATATAAAAATCTTTATATTGTATCTTTATAAGGAACATAACTACAATGGGACAACAGTTAGATTTTTTTTTACTTATTAAAATAAGACATGGCATCCATTTATAGTTACATTTAACACATGGAACTTAGTTCATGTTGTCACTTATGATAGCAGCTATAAACAGAGGCTGCCGCACCAGTTTCTCTTTTTCTCTCATTCAGTATTCATAGAAACATTGTAATTGTGTATTCTGTATTCTTGTGTCTAAGTAAATCTACAAAATAATCATTTTGTATTTCCTGTGTAACAGAGAGACCACGGGCAGTACTGAGTGTATCTCCACAGAGCTGGCTGACTGAAGGAGACTCAGTGACTCTAAGCTGTGAGGTTACAGACTCCTCTACAGACTGGACATTCAGCTGGTACACAACTGTTCCCTACAGAAACGGCTTAACTCAAATAAAACATAATCGTGGCTATAGCATGTATGTGGAGCTCCTCTCAGACAGCAGCAGAGGATCTGGAGGCTCCTACACTCTCAGTCCTGCTGCTCTAAAACACACAGGAGTTTATATGTGCAGAGGAGAGAGAGGAGAACCAGCCTTTCACACACAGTACAGCAATCCACAGCCACTATGGATCACTGGTGAGAAAAAAAATAACAATTGTGTTGGGATTTAGTGTAGGATGTGGATGTGTGAGTGGACGTTCAGGTTAATGCAACATTTATTGACTAATATGGAGTAAAAAAATCATAATAATACATATTAATTATAATTCTCTGTGTTTAAGGTGAATCTCCTCCAGTCTCTCTGATCATCAATCCCAGCAGAACTCAACACTTTACTAAAGACTCTCTCTCACTGAGCTGTGAGGACCAGAGTAACTCTACTGGATGGACAGTGAGACGATACACACACAGTGAGGGAGTGTTAGAGTGTTCACGGTGGGGATTAGTTACAGGATCTACATGTAAAATCAGCTTCCTCTCCACATCCCACACTGGAGTTTACTGGTGTGAGTCTGAATCTGGAGAAAACAGTAATCCTGTCAACATCACAGTGCATGGTGAGTCTTCATGTAGTGTGTTTATTGGGAAAGGAAAAGGGAAATATTTAATTATAGGATATTCAGAATTCTGAGTTTCCAGCTGGAAGAACTGTTCAAAAGGACAGAAGAATTTAACCGGTTTATCTCAGTATCATGTCTTTGTCTGCTCTCGTATCTCTCAGTCCTTGAATCCTAAGCAAGTGTGAACAATCACAACATCCATATATAACATCCATATCAGCCCATGCACAGCAAGCCACATCACCTAACCGGTCAAATGACCCCTATCTCTGATCACATTCCCCTGATTAATCACACACAACTTTCTCCCAATCTCAAACTGCACGAAATGCAGACTCTGCAGGTTTAGTGTGAGAATGTTTGAAAATGTTTATTCATATTCATATTAAGCTGTAAGTGTGATTTTCTGTGTTCTAGATGGTGATGTGATCCTGGAGAGTCCTGTCCATCCTGTGACTGAGGGACATCCTCTGACTCTACGCTGTTTATATCGCAACACAAAGCCCTCAAACCTCCGAGCTGATTTCTATAAAGATGAATCAGTTCTCCAGACACAGACTACAGGAGAGATGATCATCTATAACATCTCAAAGTCAGATGAAGGTTTCTACCATTGTAAACACCCAGAGAGAGGAGAGTCACCGAAAAGCTGGCTCTCAGTCAGACGTGAGAAATCCATTTCTTCTATTTCAGTTCTTTCTTTGGGCTGTATTCAGTGTCACTGACTTAAGTCTGCAATTTGACTCCAAAAGGTCTGTTTATGTTTATGCAGAGAAGATACTGGTATCCATAGACGGGTTATGTATGTGCTGAATATGGCCATTTAATGAGATAGTTTAGCTGTACAATGTTGGAAAGCAAACTGTGTCTTTCTTTTTCAGTCTCAGGTTCTGGACCCAGTGTTGGGACAGTAGGCATGGCTGTGGGACTGAAGTTGGGCTTATTTTTCATCGGTTTGCTGACAATAATAATCCTTCTATGGTGCTACCAAATAAAGAAAGGTTTGATAACTGTTTTAGTTAAATTGTGCATAATATAATCAAAACTTCTAAAACAGTAACTATACATACAATTAGAGAATATATAAATCATTAACTATAATGAACTATTAACTAGTTACTACAATTACTTGGTGTTGATAAATGTCTTGTTCAGAATATTTGACACTTTTAAATTATTCATATGGTCAGAGCCCTGATTACAGTGTATGAAGTACAAAATGGTACAACTGTATTATGCAATATGCATAATAAATAAAAAGTAGTTGCAAATACTAAATACTAATTGTAGAACGTCAACTGTTTAAACTCCTTTCTCTGAAAACCATCATCTCTCTCTCTCATTATGGGTAGGTAGATAGATAGATAGAGAGAGAGAGAGACAGAGACAGAGAGAGAGAGACAGAGAAAGAGAGACATGGTGTGCCAAGGTTGGTGTAGAAGAACTTGAGTGGCCTGAAGCGAATAACGTTGATTATCTCGTAACAATGGCAGAGGTCAAGGTCTGGGATGCGTTAAATGGTAAGTGGACAGTCTGTTCTTGTAGTCGACATGTTGGATGTGGGAGAAATGGACAGGCCTAAAGACCTGAGTGACTCTGACAAGGGCCAACTCATTAAGGTCAAAGGACAGGGACAGAGCATCTCTGAAACAGCAGTGTTAATATTTGCAACTATTTCTCACTATTTAATTGTTTTTTTCCCCCTGTAGTTCCTCTGTTTATTACACTGTAATCAGGGCTGTGTAAAATAAGATGTTTCCATAACTATTTACACTCTGTTCAGATGTAGAATCTGTCTCCCTCTACAGAAAAGCAGCAGAAAACCAATCAGACATCAGAGCAGAATCAGAGCCGGTCAGGAGCTGAAGACTCTCAGTCAGGACACACACCACTTCAGGCTGGTCAGACACTGTCTCAATCACTTTATTTCTACATTTATTAGAAGAATAGAAACTCACATCTTTCTTTGAAATTCATTGTAAAATTATCATTCAGTAAATTCATTTGATTTGTTTGAAATCTATTTTGTCCTTCATTCTGTTTTCAGTAGAAAGTGAACACATTTATGCCACTGTGGATCAGGCAGATACGAGTGGAACAGGTAGCTTTATTTCCTCTTGCATTAGGAGACTTAACTATAGATTAACTCTATACAGTAAAGTACAGAAGTGTCTTGTAGTGATTAACACACTGCACTGTGTTCAGGTGAAGCTGCAGCTGAGTGTGAAGCCACTTACGCACAGGTCATGAAGAAAAAGAAGACAAACAGGAAGAATGGTAGAGAATTTTTAATGCTGGGACATTTCATGGATTTATTAAAAAACAAAATCAGCAAATAACACTTAACATTTTATTTAATCATTTAATACATAAACATCCAAGCATCTGAGTTCATAAGCTGCAATTTTCCTCCAGATCAGCGAGTCAGTTCCATCACAGGCTCCTTTAAAAAGTCGGTGATGTGTTCTGCATAGCATTAATCATAAAGTTATCACACATTCTAACAGATGCCTCATGCTGATGATAGAAGAAGCTGAAGAAAGTAACCTCTAGAGTTTAATATCTACTCTAAAAAAGCAGCTAGAGTTCAGTGAGGTTTTGGCAGGAGACTGATAATGACTTATGTGTATGTTTATGAGTTATGACTGATGTATTACAAGGCTAAAGATCATTCGGATGGTTTTGTTCTCTGCTACTGCAGGTGCTGATGCTGAAGCTGGTGTTAGTGATGTGACTTATGCTGAGATTCAACTAAAACCAATGAAAAATGAAAAGAGACTAAAAGGTAGAGAAAAATGAAGAAAATGATTTTATGTCATAGATCACCTGCACCCTACTCTTGTTTTATGTAGGGAATAATCCACTCTGTCATGATGTTACAGGAAAATAATCAACAAATGGGTGGTGTGATGAAGCAGTTACTGTTATCACCCTGAAATTGATACTTTTCCTATAACAGCATGTCCCAATGTGTTTTATTTCTCTTATACCACAGCAAGAATCTGCCAGTACCTATGTTTTAATTGATTAAAGATTGACGTTATACTTTTGGTTGGTTTATAGTTACATACAATGTAATGTCATGAAGATTTTCAGAAAACTTGATGACTGTTAAACAGCAATGGGCAATCTTCCATAAATGTTAAATAAAATATCACATCTTTGTTAAATAATAGGATGTATCTTCATCTGTTTGTTATTAGACTAGTATACTGTATACACATCTCCAATACAAGTCCCTGCATAAGTGGTTACTTTAGAAACGATAATGTATTAGAATGAGTATTAATATAAACCTGTGAGTTGAAGCTACACTACTGTCAGAGCTGCTGTTATAGAAAATTCATCAACACCTTGTGTTCCAGGAGATTTGAGAATTCAACTTTTTAATTTAATTTACGAATTTATATTTTATGGGGAGATTAATTCAGGATTTCTTGCATCCAACTAGAAAAGGCCAGTGTGTGCTGAGACTGTCTACTCAGAGCTGAAGCAGAACATGGAGGTAAAACATTTATAAAGCTTGAAAGACAAAGTATGAATTAAAAAATATGTTTAAAAGGTGCATTGGGAAGAATGTGGCCCCTAGCATTTAGGAGGTGAATTTAAAAACATTGAAATGACCCCTAAACCCATGTACACAAAGCCCTGCCTCTCAGAATCTGGTGGTTGTGGCAGAGTTGCAGCTAATTTAGTATCCACCTTCATCTCATTCTCGATATACAAACTTGTATTTTCTGAGTCAGAAAAGCAGATCCCAGATTTCCTCTTGTGTTATTTCTTTTGGTGTATTACACTTTTTTAGATTGTGCTTTGTATCCCTGTAAATAGCACTCTATTTTATATTCTGAGCAGTAGCGATGGGGATGGATTGAATGGCCTTTCGATGTCCATAACATGACTCATTTAAGGGATGTAAACAAAATGAGTTTGCATTTTCTGAGCTGCTTTCTTTCCCCCCACAGGCTCATGATACAGCTCTTGGGTTGATTACATTGCTTTAACAACTATATTTCACTGTGTTTCCCAGTTAAGTTTTTGTAATAGTAAACATGATCAAATTTGGACCAATGCACCTTAAATATCAGAAATGTTGTACCGCTGGTTTATATGTTCTGTGCTTTGCAGAATAGCGTATTTGGAAGTATGTCTTTACTAAATAGTGTGAGAACTCTATCGTTGGCAGTAGCACCACCTTATCATATTGTTCCATTAGGAGCAGTTCTAAAAGCAAATCACAAGTTTGATCATGTTTCACATTTAAATTAAAATATCCAGGAATCTGATGCTAATTGTGTAAATAGACCACATAAAGGTAGTAATTCCTGTACAATGATTTAGCAGGAGGGAAGGGTTTAGTGTGGAGGGTGAGTCAGAGGAGGTGATGACTGATGCATACTTGGACCTGGTATCCTGACCCATAATTATCTGATCTCTTTTTATCTCTGCAGTGAGTGTATATCTTTGTATGCTTACAGAGCCAAGGTTATCTGACAGTTATCTGGAAAACTGCAATTTGTGTTTGTCTTCTGTTTTTCATTTGCCCATGAGCACTGAAATACTCAGATGTTACACATTTAAACCACAATGTTCTACAATCGGATGATGCTAAACTTTTATACTGGTGCCGAAACCTGGAACCTGCTTAGAGAACTTCCCCTGATTGTCCACTGAGGAACCTACAGGAGTCACAACATCAAGCTTGACCAGGAGATGTATGTGAAAATCACAGAAGTTCAAGCCATGGATCGAGTCAATCTGAAGAGCCTGCTAATGCCTTTCTTCTCTCTGCCACTCCAGCAGTGGGTTCATTCTGGATGAACAGAATCTTCTCTTGGGCTACTGAATTCACCCTGTGGTTTGAAGGCTGTAAATGAACACCTAGATTTGACTATTGTAATCTACAATCTGGTTGGCCTGATGTCTCTTTAAGCAAACTTCAGCTTGTCATTTAAAAGTAAAACACAGTTACCAGTTTGTCCCACTCTTATTCAATCTAAATTGGCTGCCTAGTAAATTCCACATCAACTACAAAGTCATTTTATAAAGTTTAAAGCTCTAAATAGTTTCACTTCAACATATCTTGCTCTAAAGCAGTATAGCTCATCCCAGCAGGCCTACTGTTACTCCCGAGGACCATTTGCAGCTCAGCTGGTGGAAGAGTCTTATATCACCATCAAATGCTGGAGTTATGTTCCAAAGAACACCAGGAAAGCAAGCTCTATATGTGTTTTTAAATCCAGATTTTTTTAAACTAGGTACTTGTTTAACATGGCCTATTCATAGTCCTTCTGTCTTTTTATCTTGTTGAACATACTTAATGATTTGTTGTAAGACTTATAGATGTATAGTTATTGCATTATAGTTTTTTTCACTATTACAAACAAGCATTCTTTGGTTCCAAGGTCACTTTTGTATTTTTAACAATTTATGTATTGTATTTATTGCGAAATTATTCAGGACAATTATGTTACCATGCTTCTAGCATCTGTCCATTTTAATGTTCATTGTATTTTTCAATGTATTCATTAATTATAGTCATTGAATCAGTCATTCATCTCACATTGGCACTGATATAAAGTCCTCTGTTAAATGAAAAATGAGCATGCACAAGCTCAGTGGTGCAGAAATAAAAACACAAATATATGCACAAATTTCATTTACATGAAAAATTTATTTGCCTGCTTTATTATTATTATTACTTGCCTCTGGATGTTGTGCAGTTATGGGGTCATGTGCTCAGTGCTCCACAGAGTTATTATTGCACATAGTGGTCAGAAATTTAAACAAGCATTAATAGAAGCCCCATGCTTGCGATATGAATGTTTTGTTAATGAATGATTGTGTGGGAGCTGCTGCCTCTTAAGTTTCAGTAGAGATCTTAAAGTCTCACACTGTTATCAAATCTACCAAGTTAATAATGTGTCAAGTTCCTTTAAATACACTAACAAGTTTGATACAAGCACAGTAATGTACAGAATATTTGGAGTGATAGATATTATAGGATAACTAAAGTAAACTCTACGTATATTTGAATAGAAGTGCATGACTATATTTTGATATGCTAGTTTAAGTTCTTGGGGAAAAGTACACTACTTTACACTCACCGTCCACTTTAAAAGGAACACCTGTACACCTGCTCATTTATGCTGTTATCCAATCAGCCAATCATGTAGCAGCAGCACAATTCATAACCTCATGCAGTAACCTGGACCTTGGCATGGTTGTTGGTGCAAGATACACTGGTTTGAGTATTTCAGAAATGTCCTTGGATTTTCACACACAACAGTCTATATAGATTACACAAACAAAAAGACAGAAAGAAACAGCTTGTTGATGAGAGAGGTCAGAGGAGAATGGCCAGACTGGTTGGAGCTGACAGGAAGGCTGCAGTAACTCAACATGTGGTGGCCAGTGATTGAAAAGTGAAACTAAAATACCTTTGACTCCCTCTAGTGGTAACTGCAGTATAATTTTAATCCTGACCTTCTCCACACTGTAACAGATTTAATCAGAGCTAATTAAAACATATCTTATCACTGTTCAATCTGCTCACGTACATTGAGAACAGTCTGTACACACCTTTATTATGGTAGAGTCAAAGCAGCAGTTCAGTCATTCATTTTGTGTAAAAAGAAGAATTATTTTGTTAAAGGTCTGTACACTCACTGTGAGTAACATTTAGTTGGCACATTTTGCCATTTAGAAGTGGTTCCACTCCCCCTTTTTTCTCTGATGGTACAGCCCTGTCCGCCTGAAGCCAGGATCGTCATGTAATATTTTATAAAACCTGAAATATATCAGGGGATTTGTTGTATAACAGTTTTAAATATTTACAGCACTGCAGTTTTAACGAATAGTGTCACTTTTTTTTTTTTTTTTTTTTACTGAATGGCGTGCAGGCTAATGTAGTTATCTTACACCTGCACTGTGATGTTAATGGTTCAGTATTAGCTTGTGTTAGCAGCTTTAGCAGTGTTGCTAATGGAGTGAACCATTGGTAAATAATAGTCAATCTTTAATCTTTTAAAATGACATCTAATTCAGTAACCAGAGGCTTTTCCCATTATAGAGTTGAAAAATGCAGTGTGCTGATATTTAACGACTTTTCACGTGTCATCATATCCGGTAATGAACATTGTATAGGTGCTGAAATGCATGAGTGACAGTGAATCTGAACTGTCTATTAATGCTATATTCCAGATTAAGGTAAGCAGTTAATAGCTCGCTACATTTTCCACCCTTAGCTAGCTAGCTAGTGTGTTTAAGTTGCATTTGCTAATGAGCACAATAGCGATAAACTAGTTATAGCCAGTGTTAGGATCAATCAGGACATGTTCATGTTCAGGACTCAATGAAACTTGCCACATTATAATAATTTAATGTATACAAGTTCTCTCTTATGTGGAGGACAAACAGCTACGTAGCAGGAAAAAGTTCCATTCCTACGTAACAAAACCCCTGGTCTGAGCTAATTTTTGTTACTGCTGACATGATAAATGTAAGCGCAGAGGAGCAGGAGCTGAGTTGGGGATGGAGCATGTCGAGCTTTAACTGAGTCCAGAGCGAGTTTTCTCACTGAATATCACTTCAGTTGCCTTCATAACACAAGCTTATGACATCTAACAGCCAGCTGTTCTTTACAAGAGACCTGAGTTTTAAAATCTCATACACAAATGATATGGTAACTGTTACAGGACGGTTCAGTGTGGACCCAATTGCAGAGTGAAAACCCCTGCTTGCTTATAAATAACTGGGCAAGCAGCGTTTATATATTGGTGAAATAAAGATTAAGGGCAGGGTTTAGGGCGTGATTGGTACACTTTGAAATACCAGCCCCAAGCAGGACTCTGAGGGGTGCAAGCTACCACCATGCCACCAGGCATATGGGCTACAAATGGTGCAGGCACAGCTACAATGCTGAGTCAGGAAAAACAAAACAAAGGAGACACCAAAATGGTGTACTCAAAGGAATCTTCTTACTAAACCAGGACATAAAATATCAAAATAGGAAAAGGCTCCCACAACTTAGAATTCTTCAGGGGTAGTTTTCACTTTATATATAAATGTGTGTGTATTCAGAGATCATTTTTTAATCTTTTAGCTTACTCTTCTTCTCAACTGCAACATACAATCACCATCCATAATAATATATACCTAATGTTCACATCAAACATCACTTTTATTGAACCTGTGCCCATAATAGTCTCAGATACCTGTTCTTGGCTGGGTAGAACCTGATGTGGTGCTCTGCTATTGTAGCTCATCCACCTCAAAGTTTGATGTGTTACTACAGACATCCTGTCAGCTTAAACCAGTCTGGTCATTCTCCTCTGATCTCTCATCAACAAGGTATTTCAGACTGCAGATCCTCCACACAAAGGATGTTTTTTTTGTCCCATTCTGTGTAAAATCCAGGGACTATTGTGTGCGAAACTCCTCAGCAGTTCCTGAAATACTCAAACCAGCCCTTCTGGTACGAAAGTTAAAGTCAGTTAAAAGTTTTACAGTTAAAGTCTCAGATCACACTTTTTCACACTTTTTCCCCATTTTAATGTTTGATGACTTCACCTGTATCTACATGATTTGATGTAATATGCTGCTGCCACATGATTAGCTGATTGGATAACAGCATAAATGAGCAGGTAGGCAGATGTTCCTATTAAAGTGGATGGTGAGTGTAGGTTATTTCCTCTTTCATGGCCAAGCCTTAACTCTTTCTAGACCCTTTTTTTTGTTTATTCTGCTTTCTTTCTGCTTTACATTTCAGTTCCTTTTACAAATTAGTTTAATCCTTGTTGTCCTTTTCCCCCTGTTTAACCTTACGTTAGATAAACCCCTGACATACAATACCAGTCACTCCTCTACAAAGGTGTGACAAAGGACCATGTCAAAGCCTGGCCTTAAGTATCCTGCCTGGCAGGTGCAGTTAATCCAGGTTAATCAGCCTGGAGAATTCTGGGTAACTGAGTTCTCCTGAATGGCTGCTCTCACTGTGCTCCACTGCTGCCCTCTGCTGGCTGCTGGAGGTGTAGCGTGGCCTCTTACAGTAACAAAAGGGAATAAATGTTTATTTATACAGTAAAATATGCATGAAACTATTTTTCTGCTACAATTTTCCTTTGGAAGAAGTGTGTGATGTTCCTCACTGCAGACACCTACCAAAAATTCTCCCCAATTGTGTAGACTGTGTTAGTGCTCATGTACAACAATGATTTAGAAACAAGCTTGATTTACAAACCTCTAATTCTGACTATCTTAATCTGTTTAATCCCTCTGCCAAGACTGGGAAGAAATGCACTTAGGAGGAAGTTATCTAGCAGGATTTAACAGTGAAACCTTGTATTTTACTTTATAAGTAGCTTTGGATTCTGAATCACTGCCACTGCTGTAATGTTAATTTCCTGTGTTGTGTTTTGGACATTTTCAGTGTTATGTTAGTCCTGTACATCAGTGTACCAGTGTGTAGACATGCAGTAAGAGTAATAACACTTCTGTTTGATTCCTCATTTACTCCTGAACTTTACTGCACTGAGATCCTCTACTTACACTGAATAATACTGCAGGATCGAGTTTCTGCTTTTAAGAGAACACTTTATTAATCCCATGTGGGAAATTCCAATGTTACAGAGATAAGAGACAATATAAGACATTGAAAATACAACAATATAGCAGCAGAAGCGGGTTTAAAACATAAAAAAGCCAAAGCAATAAAGTTAACATTGTCTTGGTCAAATTATTTTATTATTATTTTGGCTCAGTAAATGTTTTAGCTTAGTACATCATTGCATAAAAATACAAAATGGTAAAAATGCTGATACTGACATAGACACAAGAGTTTTCTCAGTGTATAACTTTTTATCACAGCAGAAAAGTCAAACAAAACTAACAACAGTGTCTAACTGAGATTTGAAATCATCTCTTCGTAATTCAACTAGAGCTAATCTCACACAGAAATAGAAGAAAACACAGCAGTACAAATACAGAAGTGGTAGAACTAATACTGAGAAGACACAAAACACAATATTAGTTCCCCACCATATTTCAGATAACAGTCAATGAACTTGTTTTTATATTGCA
Source organism: Pangasianodon hypophthalmus (assembly GCF_027358585.1). Lineage (NCBI taxonomy): Eukaryota > Metazoa > Chordata > Actinopteri > Siluriformes > Pangasiidae > Pangasianodon > Pangasianodon hypophthalmus. Next base: position 4,115,924 of record NC_069713.1, read on the forward strand.
GACATACAAAGCTTCACTTACTTTAACTCCAGTAACACTGGGCTTTTCACCAAACACTCTGACTGTAGTCATCTATACAGAAAATACAACCTACACTGGAAAAAATTACACTGCACATTTTCATTCTGAAATAATGCAATTTAAACCATATACACTCTCTGTATATTAATGCAAATCTCAGTAGTGCATGTCCTAGCACACAACAAACCTACTAGTCTTTAGTTTCCTCCCAACGATGCTAGTTTCCATCTTGCACTTAATCCTGTTTCATCTCATTCCCTTCCATCAGAATAAAACCCTACGATGGTGTGATTTGTGTTAACAGAGGTCCAGCAACTGACAAAGTAGAGTATCACTCTATATTTTCTGGACTTAAAACAATCATTTTGCACAGGTTACTGTGTTTGCTTAAGCCTCGTTACAGGTAGATGAAATGTTTTGAGGTTTTAATGTGCAGGTCACCATGTTGGAATTAAACTCACTCCAATAGCAGACACATTTATTTCCCACATGTCAGATGTTATTTTGCAGAAGCACAGCTCAACCACCTCAATCAGACAATACATCAAAAGTTTTGCATTAGCAGCCTGTAAGCTTTATTAGAAACGACACACACGGTAACTTTCACCTCATGAGGAGGTTTGCAGGCTTTAGCTAAACAAATCCAGTCAGAACAACGATCAGTATTATTTTAAAACCTCGCAAAGCCCGAAAGAAAAAGAAATTATGAAATTATTTTTACAGTAAATGCATCCTCTTTTGTTAGATGAACTTTGCTCACTCCTCTATGACTGCATTCTCAATTCTCTCTTCATCAGTGTGAGCTGTTAAAGAAAGTAAAAAGTTATTTGTTTCATTTCAGAGTTTATTCCAGGTGTTTATGGCAGAAAAGCAACCAAACTGCATTTGATCTCATCCTAAACACAGTTTAAAGGGTGTTTGTTTTAAGGCTTATGAATGACAGTGAAGTGACAAGTGACAGAGCTTCAGGAAAAGATGTGTTAGAAAATGAACATCATTCATTCAGTCATCTTCAGTAACTGCAAAATGTAGGTCAGAGATTCATCAATTATTACAAACAATTTATTAACATTTCCTTTTGTGTTATTAAAATGCTACCTCTTCCTTTTAAAACCTAAATTATACAGATTATCTAACGCCTGTTACTATGATGGATAAGTCAGCACATCTACTTATGAAATACACTTCTGCACTATTTTTAGTATTTTTACTTAATAATGTACATTATTAGTGAAGTTAAAATGTAACTCCACTTGAAGCTTCTGTCACATGTAAATTCACCCTCAGACCTCAGCAGAAACAGATGTTGTGTTTTACATCATATTCTACTTACATTTAAATCTTACTGTAAGTACATTTTAGAACAAGTGCTTTAACACTCAAATGTGGATTTTTGCTTTTAAAATGAGAATAATGAGTCAAATACTTTCTACTTTTCCTAAGGTGAAAATGTTTTTCTTGCACTAAGTAAAGTTATTATGCTCATTATGTGAAACGTAGTGAAAGAGTTCTTACCTCGAGCTCTGTAACATTTGACCAGCAGAATGATGGTCACCAGCAGATACGGAGAGGCCGTCACTACACTACTGATCAGCATGAGCACTGAGAATGGAGCGTCTACACCTGATGGACCCGACGGTTCTACACCTGATGGACCTGACGCTGAATGAAATAATCATTATAATAACACATTATTAATGATGAAGTGTTTGTTTTAGCTAAACCTGCTGTACAAATGCATAAATAAATTCTCACTAGTGCACACATACAACAGGCCATGCACAAATATCATAATGTACATGAACATAAACTAATCACTATTAGTTACAATACAATAAGGTGTTTAACACATTAAGTCACAGTTGTACTTAAATTCATCTTTAAATGGATTCTCACCTCTGACTAAGATCCAGCTTTTCAGTGACTCTCCTCTCTCTGGGTGTTTACAGTGGTAGAAACCTTCATCTGACTTTGAGACAGTTTGGATGATCATCTCTCCTGTAGCCTGTGTCTGGAGAACTGATCCATCTTTATAGAAATCAGCTCGGAGGTTTGAGGGCTTTGTGAAGTGATATAAACAGTGTAGAGTCAGAGGATGTCCCTCAGTCACAGGATGGACAGGACTCTCCAGGATCACATCACCATCTAGAACAGAGGAAATTACATTTACAGCTTAATATGATTCCAATAAGGAAACCCACACACTACAAGTTGTGTGTAGATAATATAATTTTTTCCCCCTGTTTTAATGTGTTGGATTAAAAAAAACCTTAAGCTGTATCTGAATTATGGCTGAGAAAAAAAGACGTCTTTGTCTTCTTGACCAATTTTTCCCAGTTGGAAACTCTTGGTGTTCTGAATATCTTGTGATTAAACATTTCCCTTTTCTTTTAACAGTAAACACACTACATGAAGACTCACCATGCACTGTGATGTTGACAGGATTACTGTTTTCTCCAGATTCAGACTCACACCAGTAAACTCCAGTGTGGGATGTGGAGGGGAAGCTGATTTTACATGTACATCCTGTAACTGATCCCCACCGTGAACAATCTAACACTCCCTCACTGTGTGTGTATCGAATCACTGTCCATCCAGTAGAGTTACTCTGGTCCTCACAGCTCAGTGAGAGAGAGTCTTTAGTAAAGTGTTGAGTTCTGTTGGGATTGATGATCAGAGAGACTGGAGGAGATTCACCTTAAACAGAGAAGAAATCCAAGTAAATAAGAATAAGTGCAATATGCAATACAACGAGGATACAAGAAATTATGTTTATTAATCTGGTAATCAAAGCCACAGTCCATAGCATGGGTCATAACACAGACAGGTTTAACACCGGATAATCCATAATCATAAATGCTGTAAAAAGTCAAAGGTCAAAACCAAGAAACAAAATCAAAACTGGGACTAGGTATAAGGAAAGTCTTGCAATTGCTGCAGGCACAAAAAGCGGCAAAGACACACAGAGCAACACAGAGGATATAAATACAAAAAGTGTTTAAGGTGAAACTAGGAATAGGTGCACACAATCAGGGCATCACATCAACATCACATGACCACCAGAGGTCACTGTTATCTCAGTATTAGCCTAGCTCTAGCACACCACCTTCTGGTCACTTCCTCATTGTAGATTACATCACGCCAGCACATGCATTTGCACAATGTAAAGTTCAGAGCCATGTTTAGTTTGTGATTGCCATTGCCGTGTTTAGACCCTTTGCTTTTGATTACTCTTTTCGATTTTCCCTCTGGTATCTTATATTGTACTTTACTGTGTTTGACCCTTGCCTGTTTTACAGCTCTGCTATTTGTATTGTGTTTATTAACAGTGTAACATAATGACATCATCTGTATCAGCAACTGTGTAGTCAGGGTCTGAATTTAACTTGTTCCTCCACCTGCCAATTTGATTTTTTTTTTTTTCGGCCACTCAAAATTTCTACCAGCCACCTCACAAAAACAGAAACTACCAACATTGTTTTAAATGATATAATCCATATAAATAAAAAGTCATTTTTTAAATTAATATTTTAATGTAATCGTAAAAAGTCACACACATTCATTGAATTAGAATAAGTTTCCCTGTACATGCAATAACGTGCATGTATGCACTGGATTGCATGTATGTATGGATCGTTCTACTAAAAATGAAAATTCTGTCATTATTTACTCATCTTTAAGTTGTATAACTTTCTTTCTTCAGTGGAACACAAAAGGAGATGTCAGGCAGAATATCAGCCTCAGTCACCATTTACTTTCATTGTATGAAAAGCTGTTAGGTGGGAGTTATTTTAACGACGCAACAGACAATTAGCCAATTTCACACTTCTGGGTTTTTGTGGCATTCTGGGTTTTAAGTGACGTTTAATGTTTGTACAGCCAGTGGTAATCACGAACATTAAGGGTGGAACGAGTACAACTAAACAATGCAAATTTACATATCTAGTTTTGTAAGCCCTACTTGTGCGAGAAATGTACCTGCCAATGTGACGGATGATCAGACAATTTTACACACCACTACCGACAATTCATCCGCATATTTCATATCCTGTGTGTAGTACTCCTAAAATATGTGTTTGTATTCGTGTTTAAACCTGAAGTAGGCATGATCTTGTCTTTCTGGCAAGCTTTCTGAAAACAAACAAAACAACCTGAGAATATTGTGCCTCCCATTAACAACATCTTTGTACAGTGTATGTTTATAACACATTATCTGTTCATTCCAGATAATATATTCATATTCAGTTACATGTTTACGGTTGACCTGCTCTGGCTTTCTGGCTTTTATATTAAAATCACCATGCCCATATGTCCTTAATCATCTCCTTACTCATTTTTGTTTTGAGGAAAATAAACCAATGGCTAGATGAAGGGCGGAGACAGCACAAAAAGACAGCACATGGCTTTTGTCACCAGTGTCACAAAGGGAAAAAACTCTACCAACACTTAGGTGTATTTAACTGCCTTATACGTATTAATAAATAAATGTTGGATGAATCACTTCTTACAGTCACACATCCACATCCTACACTATTTAACCTAAACCTACTTTCCTCACCAGTGATCCATAGTGGCTGTGGATTGCTGTACTGTGTGTGAAAGGCTGGTTCTCCTCTCTCTCCTCTGCACATATAAACTCCTGTGTGATTCAGAGCAGCAGGTCTGAGAGTGTAGTTGCCTCCAGATCCTCTGCTGCTGTCTGAGAGGAGCTCCACATACATGATATAGCCACGATTATGTTTTATTTGAGTTAAGCCGTCTCTGTAGGGAACAGTTGTGTACCAGCTGAATGTCCAGTCTGTAGAGGAGTCTGTAACCTCACAGCTTAGAGTCACTGAGTCTCCTTCAGTCAGCCAGCTCTGTGGAGATACACTCAGTACTGCCCGTGGTCTCTCTGTTACACAGGAAATACAAAATGATTCATTTGTAGATTTATTTAATACACAGTAAGAAGCTTTTGAATGAAAGTCTAATTGTACATTTTCATGTGTCCCCAAAAAACCCTCACACACTCACCTGATACAGTCAGTGTAACAGCATCACTGAAGTGTGAGGAGCGTGAGCCTCTTCTCTCTGCTCCTCTACAGGTGTAGTTACCTGTGTGGGTCACTTCAACACTACTGATCCTGTACACCTGTTCACTACTGACACGACTGTGTGAAGCATCTTTATACCAGCTGTACTGCCAGCTAGAGACACTTTCATCCTGTATGTCACATCTCAGAGTGACGGCGTCTCCACTGAACACCGGTTTATCAGGATTTATGGATGCCACTGGTTTAGGTATTGCTGTGGAAAAAAAAATAGAGCATCTAATCTGTCATGATGAATTTGTTATCATGCATATATAAAGATGATTTAAGAATTGTGGGAAACAGTAAGGAATAGTTACAAATAATTACTAATTTACTAATTTCACTAAAATGTTAAGTGTAACTACTATTTGAGTTTAAGTCATTTTTACAACTAAATTGATTTCACAAAAATGTCTTCATTATTAAAACAGTCTCAGTGTGACTCAACAGATCTCGCAGCAACAATAGTTGAAGAAGAATTTGCAAAAATTAACAGAAATGAAAAATTGTGATTAAGATTAGATCTTGAGCTGGGTACAGGTGTACTATTTTTATATTTAAACACATTTGATATATATTATTTGTAACTACTTATTATTTATATTACACACTGTGTTGGATTATTTTCTATTTTTCACATGATTATGTAATGAAAGATGTGATGTTTTTGTCATGATGTTTTTTCCTTGTTCATGTTTTTCTCTTATTTTAGCCTTGGACATTATCTATATGTTGTCTTAGTTTGCGTAATAAACCATCTCTTTATTATACCCTGGCTCTTTGTCTCCTAATTCTTCAGTCATCTTACTTTAGATGAAACTGCAGTTGATGGTTATCCAGAAAGAGTTACAACAACTCTAATAAAGTGAAGATGATTTCTTACAGTTTCACATATTTCAGTTCTCATATTTCATTTGTCATTGAACGACATCACACTTTTTATCGGTTTGTAGTTACTTTTAATGTTGTGGAGCATGTACATAACAAGTGTGCCCCTGTTTTCACTTGCATTATAGCAGCTATAAAACAGACATTCCCTCATCAGCCTTGATTTGTTTCACTGTCTTTTAGTTAACAAGGGGAAAAAAATGTAGCTTGTCATTTTACAGAGAAACCACAAAACATAAACCCCTCTGCCCTTGTCAGGAAAAAAAAAAAAAAAAAAAAACAACAACTTAAACTACAGCTCTACCTCTGACTGTGAAACTGCTTACTTCTTTCCTAATTTAAAATTAAGTAAAATAAACTTATCCTTACAGAAAACTCAATAACGACTAATTTTTTGTTAAATAACAAGTTGTAATCTCTTTATTATCAGGCTTAGATTATCTTATTATGTCATACAATAATGAGTTCACTGTTAGAGCTGTTGTTATATACAGGTATAAACATCTTTATGAGAGATTAGGAATGTGTTTATTTGTCTTGTCATCATCACTGAGTGGTTTATTTTATTCAATTATTTGCTAAAGTAGTTTTAACATCTCTATTCCCTAGTCTGTATCTCAAATATGCTATATATAACTCTAGCTGATAAACAAACACTCAAATGTTTTACTTACCTTACTTAGCCTTGTTAGAGCTCATTGGCCATAAATGACAAAATGTACTTATGTTTTTTTTTTTGTTTCATAAATTTAGACTCGCTGGCATATTGTTAGACATAACAGGTTGCAAACTGTATGGTTTCACATAGTTGTTAGAGAGCTACATGTTGTAGTGAAACAGACATAAACCTAATCAATTCAGTTTGTAATCAGATCCCAGCCATCAAAATGTCTGTGATGCTCCTGAGCTGTCAAATCATCATCAAAACAGAGAAGAGCGCTTACACACTGTACAGACAACAGCGGACCAAGTTATAAAATATTTACATGTCCTAATAGAAAGACATTCATAACACAAAATATAGTCAACAGAACAGTGAGTGAATGAATCAGTGATTATTTCTCTGTTGATATTAGCATGAACAGAGATCAGTGGAGTAAAGAGATGATGATGAGGCTTGTGTTTAAATGCCATGAGTAACTTTTACTTCAGCTGATGAGAGAGACTGATGTGGATGTTTCTAGTAATCATAGGAAGAACTCATTTACCATTGTAAACATATCATTCTTTAATATTTGGTATTAAAGTTTTTCTATCAGTAGATTAGGTCATAAATGAAGTAGAAGGAGGCACGGCATCTTTCAGTGGAACTCAGTTACTGACAGTTCAACATCCAAAATCTCAAACTAACAAGGTTTTAAGAACAAAAACAAAACCACAGACTCACCTTCTACAGTCAGTGTAACAGCATCACTGATCTCTGAAAACTGCCCCCTGCAGGTGTAGTAACCACTGTCAGAGTTTGTAGCAAACTGGATATTGATGAATGAATTGCCTCCATATTCATTGAGTCTGGTATTATCTTTAAACCAGCTGTATGGCCACGCAGTGTCTCCTTCCAGTTCATAACATCTGAGAGTAACAGTCTCTCCAAAGAACACGTGTGTATCAGGTGTTATGGACAGAAGAGCTTTAGGATTCTGTATACAACATTCTGTTAAAAAATGTACATAAAGTAATTCCCAAGTGGACAGAGGACATTTTAAACAACACTATGAACAATTTAATTAGACATAAACTAGGGATGCATCAATGCCATTTTTTTTCAGACCGAGTATGAGTCCTTGATACAGAAACTGAAGTTAGTTTCTGTTGTTATAGAAAAAATAATATACTCTGGGGTGGTGTGATATGTCCTGATGTGAAGCAGAGGGGTCTGGATTATACTTGGCGCCCTCAGAAGCAGCGGCACACTCGCTCTGTATATAATGTACATTAAGAATATTTAAAAACGACATTCGCTAGATGGCACGTCGGAGCCAAAACATCCCTGTCCATCAGGCTTCCAAGTCAAACTCTAAAATGTTTAGCGATTTTTATGCACAGTGACATTAAACACACTGATGAGCTCTGTCTTTAATAAAACTTTCCGCTGCTGTTGTGATTGTCATGAGCTGTGTCTCAAATCTAAAATTCTGACCTTATATTCCAAAGTATTTACTCATCTAGAAAAATGTATGAAATTTAACTAGTGTTACCTGCCTTGGTTTAAGCCATCACTTCATTCACTAACGTTGGTTTGTATTTATATCATCAGTACAACAAGCTCTAGCTATCAAAATGAGCAATATACCGGAAAGAACTCCCTGCTGAGGGTCTAGAGGGTTTAGAAGAGTTTACAGCAGAACAGGACATGAATTTGGTACAAAACTGTCAAAAGCATCAGGAGTGCCTTGGAAAGTGAATGCTGTGTTCATGAGGCTCGACTGTAATGTTCAAAACTGTTAATCACCTCATCAACCTCATTTATTTATGACCAAATAGCTCATATAAAACACATTTATCATGAGGAAAGATTTTGGGGGAGATATCAGGGTCAACTCAATTTGTGAAAATGACAGAACACTTTTCCTGAAAATAATTGGAGTGAGATGTAACTTAAGATGGAAATTTGCCACATTTCTCATTGAGGAACATGGGAATGCACAGGGTTAAACTGTACTGCAGCCAGTCACTAGAAGGCCTCAGAGACATTTTGACTTTACTTTTGAATTCCTGTTACTATGTCCACCCATATATACAGTCATCAGCTTTGCTTTGATCATAATTTGTGAATATACAAACTGATCATTATTGTTTTGTGTCATCTGTTCATTAGTGCAACAACATACACTAAGCTTACGTCACATAGTATCACATGGCTTTGTATGTTGTTATTGGAGCATTTTTATGAGAAAGAGTAAATGAGCATTGTAATGGACCAATAACAAATTCTAGTACCAGTATTGATGCATCTCTAAAGTAGAGGGTTTATTTATGTCTAATTAAAGAACCACAGTGAAACTCATGTTAAACTATATATTCACATCTTATCTTGTATTGTTGGTCATTCTTTTCATATTTTATTAAAATCATTATTGTGAATTTACCAAAAACACAAAGTGAATAGTAATAAATAAATGAGTAACAAATTGACAAATTCTACACAAACTTTCTTAGCCCCAATACAAATAATAATAATAAAAAAACCCTACACAATATACAGAATAATCTATATATAAATTACCTTGAGCATGGGCCACTGGTACAAGTGAAACCAACACTAAAAAGGGAACAGAAACAGAGAACATGACGTAAATATGAAAATGATTCAGTCTATTCATAGAAACAGCACATTGTAGACACATTCAAATCACAAGATTCATTCTTATTCAGGAAATCTAAACTACCATGTTTAAGAAATACAAAAGTCCTTATTCTGCTCATTAATGTTTTTACTTTTGCTTTACTGCACAAAGTAATCAAACATGTAGCAAATTTTATTATTACAGTGTGATCATCTTAGCACTGGGACATAAAACCAACAGACTGTCACACTGTAACATTCAGCACATGTCACACAATAAGCTCATCACTCAGGACATTCAGACTGCAGATACAGATCTTTAACTTCTCTTTTTGTCCATACTTTTTTTTCTGCACTTCCTTCCTCTTTCCAGAAAAATCATCAACACAAGCTCAGGATTGAACTGGATACCATGGAGCTGTGAGATGGCTTCGTGCCACCCTTATAAATCAGTCTAATTAATTCTGCCCACTGTGGTCAATGATCCCAGGCTCCTGATCTCTTCAACTCCTGACTGTGACTTTGAACAGGATGAAGTGCTTACTGCAGATGAATAAATGAATGAATCCAAAATTATTGAACCTCAATTCTTAACTGAGAATTATAATTTAAACGGTGTAGATTATCCTCACTGCCAGCGTAAAGTTAACAAAACATGACCTGCAGTGTTAATGTAATTCCATGGACATGCCTCCTTCTATTACCATCATTATTATAGATGTGTGGGCAAGAGCCTGATGCATGTGGGTGATCATCAGACCGACACTCTGCTCCACCTCGCAGTCCATACTGCACACACTTCAGGCCAATTCAGACTGGATTAGTTTTATAATGTAATTATTACTAGAGTCTCTTTGGGATTTTAGTCCCATTTGAATCAGTGATGTCAGTAATTTTATATGGACTGCATGTACACACATTCAGAAAGACTATGCTATATTTCACCTGCTATAAAATGAAATCTGAACTGAGATGTTGGTAAAGATTGCATTTTATCCTGTGGGAAAAGAAGTTTTGCATTTTTTCTTCACTATAAAGACACTTCAGGAAGTGCTCAATCATTTTTAAGGTCATCCACCAAAAACAAATGAAACAAAGTACTGGCCAAGTTTAAAATGCACAACAATAAAACATATTTTGTGTCAGAGAAGCAATACTTCTGGGTATTTAGGGGAGTTACAGACAGTGGTGGCTCATCCATAGGGGAGAGCATAGGGCAGTCTATAGGGCAGAGCCCTACCATCAGCCATTCAACAAGTATTAATCTTCATAAAATCCTCATTCATGACTCCATACATTTTCAAATCCATTTAAATACTAATTACCTATTTTGAGTCACCAAAGATTAAAAAAGTCACTGTTTGACAGATATAAGCTGATGTTCCATTGATTTGCTCAGCTTCCTAAATGTTGTGCGATCACAGCCACTCAGCTTCCATAGAGTTATTATTGCACCTAGTGGTAAAAAATGAAAACTACTACAAGCACTAATAGAGGCCCATTGGAGCAAGATTTTTGCTACCCCAAAGTCTGAGAAAAAGGTGAAAAATGCCCTATTTTTTCAATACAAATTTTTTGCTAGTTTCAGGCATTTTGTATTATTTTTGAGATGTAGTTGGGCTGGAACTTTTGCTAAAACCTGTCAGTCCTGTTTAATGATATTACCTCAAACAGAGTTGAGCTGCTAGACTGTAGACTTGGTGACTATGTTCTTGACTTAGCTGTCTATTATGCAGTTAGTCTAAAATTCTGTAAAACTCTAGTAGCCTAGAGCATGAGTGTAATAGCCCCAAACAAAAAAATTAGAGGCTATTTCATTATTATTGTAATCCTGTTTCACCAAAACCTATCATTAGCCATTGCTGATTACTGAGTTCCTAGAACGAGTATGGCCTACATACAGGTTATCATCATGTCTGTAATAAGGTGCGTGTGTGTGTGTAGTTACACATGGAATTTTTAGTGTGAAGACCATGCATATGTCATGAAGACAGATCACTTATGGTGTGCAAATCAATCATATAATTACTACAGAGGGAGTTAAAACCTAAAATCACAGAACACTTTATTAGGAACACCTGCTCATTCATGCAATTATCCAGTCATCCAATCAAGTGACAGTAGCACAGTGTATAAATTGATGCAGATACAGGTGGGGTAATAGCCAGGAATTCTGGGCCCTCTGGTAGAATAGTGCAGTAGTCCTAAAAAACATACATACAGGCAAGCCCAATAGGGAAAATGTATTCTTAGAAATTTTAAGGTTTCAGATCTTCTGTGTGATTCTTGGCAGCAAAGCCCTTTCCTCATTAACTTTGTGTGCTGTCAGTTCACACCATCACAGGCTCGAAGAACAGAGACTTAAACAAGCTTGAAACAACTAATAGTACCTACTATTATCAGCATGAGCATACCCAGTAGCTAAACCGAGCTAGCTAACCTAGTTGGCTTGCTAGTTAAGCAAGCACAGCCTGCTCAACAAACATGCTACTAAATATTTCATTTAAAAGCCCCACTTCACTACCCCTTACCTTCCTCTCCTTTTCTTCTCCTTTTTTTCATTTAAGTTATGAAAAGGAGACTGTGAAAAGGAATCCAGGCCTAGAGTGGCCACAGGCTCAGCCAAACTGGCCTGAAAATAGGATACCTGGTTAAATGCATCTTGATTTTTGCTGCATAATGCAGGTGGTAGGTTCAGAATTTGGCATCAACATGAATTTATGCAATATGCAAATGTTTTCAGCTTGGAACAACAAGTTTTTAAAACAACACAATAAGCGTCAGTGGGGTTATATTTGTCCATCAGAATTGACAGTTTACAGTTACAAGTCAGTTATTGTTTCAACACATCCAACTTCACACCACCTCACCTTCTTCACTGCCAAACACATCACTGATTTAAAAAAAAAAAAAGAAGAAGCTAAACCATAACTTCCAATTTGTGTCTGCTCTCAGGCCTCTAAAACTATCACTGCCCTGTGTGTGAGTGTACAAGGCTAATGAGAAGTGTTAAGTGCATAATTACTTCTGTTATTTTTGACACAAATAAGTAAATAATGACTAATAACTAAAATAATGACTAAAAACTAGACATAGTTTGGTGTTAGTGTGTATGAGAATGAACTTACTGCACTGAGCTGCTTCCCAGCACAGACCATAATAGCAACAAAAATGCTACTGTAGGTTATAAGGTATTTTCTCTGTTTGAAGTTTCACATTTTTTTCCTGAATGTGGATGTCCTGGATATGCTCCTGTATGTCGTGTGCTTTTTCCTGGGATAGGATCCAGATTCATAGCAACCATAACCAGCATAAAGCGGTTACTGAAGATGGATTAATGATTTTATGAGTCGATCACAGCACAGCTCCTAAGTTTTTAGTTTCTTCTCATGTGAAGAATATCTGTAGTGGTCCTGTGCAAAACTGCATATGTAAGTATGCCTCCATTTGAATCAGAATCAGAATGAGCTTTATTGCCAGGTATGTTTACACATACGAGGAATTTGTTTTAGTGACAGAAGCTCCACAGTGCAACAGAATGACAGTGACAAGACAAGACACAGAAAATAAAAAGAATAATATACAAATATACAAATAGACAATGTACAAATAGCAAAAAAACAACATACAAAATAGACAATTTGTATGTACAGATTATGTGCAATTTTGTATGTACAGGTATGTTATGTGCAAATTTGAAAAGTAAATAACTATGTGTATTAAGTAAATAAATGTATGATAGTGTTGTGTGCCATGTTTTTGTCAAGTGTTCATGAGATGAATTGCCTGAAGAAAGAAACTGTTCCTGTTCCTGGCCGTTCTGGTGCTCAGTGCTCTGTAGCGTCGACCAGACGGCAACAGTTCAAAGAGGGAGTGTGCTGGATGTGAGGGGTCCAGAGTGATTTTGCCAGTTCTTTTGCTCACTCTGGACAAGTACAGTTCTTGGAGAGTGGGAAGGGTTGTACCAGTGATTCGCTCAGCAGTCCGGACTATCCTCGGTAGTCTTCTGAGATCAGATTTGGAAGCTGAGCTGAACCAGACAGTTATTGAGGTGCAGAGAACGGATTCAATGATGGCAGAGTAGAACTGTTTCAGCAGCTCCTGTGGCAGGTTGAACTTCCTCAGCTGGCGAAGGAAATACAACCTCTGCTGGGCCTTTTTAACAATGGACTCAATGTGAATGTCTCACTTCAGGTCCTGAGAGATAGTGCTGCCCAGGAACCTGAATGACTCCACTATCGTTACAGTGCTGTCCATTATGAGTGGGGGGTGTGCAGGGGGGTTCCTTCTGAAGTCAACTATCATCTCCACTGTTTTGAGCGTGTTGAACTCCAGGTTGTTAAGACTGCACCAGACAGCCAGCTCTTTTACCTCTTGTCAGACAGAAGGTAGACTCGTCATTGTCCTGAATGAGGCCAATAATCGTGGTGTCGTCTGCAAACTTTAGGAGCTTGACAGAGGGGTCTTTGGATGTGCAGTCATTGGTGTACAGGGAGAAGAGCAGTGGGGAGAGGACGCAACCCTGAGGAGCTCCAGTGCTGATTGTATGGGTGCTGGATGAGAATTTTCCCAGCTTCACTAGCTGCTGCCTGTCTGTCAGGAAGCTGTTGATCCACTGACAGATGGAGGTGGGCACGGATAGCTGGGTCAGTTTGGACAGGAGGAGGTTAGGAATGATAGTGTTGAAAGCTCAGCTGAAATCCACAAACAGGATCCTCACATAAGTCCCTGGTCTGTCTAGATGCTGTAGGATGTAGTGCAGTCCCATATTGACTGCATCATCCACAGACCTGTTTGCTCGGTAAGCAAACTGCAGGGGGTCCAGTCAAGGTCCGGTGATGTCCTTCAGATAAGCTAAAACCAGCCTTTCAAATGACTTAATGGCCACAGACGTTAGAGCCACAGGTCTGTAGTCATTAAGTCCTGAAAGTTTGGTCTTCTTAGGGACGGGGATGATGATGGAGCGTTTGAAGCAGGAAGGGACTTCGCACAGCTCCAGTGATCTGCTGAAGATCTGTGAAAAGATGGGGGCCAGCTGGTCAGCACAGGTTTTCAGACAGGCTGGTGTGACACCGTCTGGGCCTGGTGCCTTTCTTCTCTTGTTCTTTCTGAAGACCTGATGCACATTATCTTCACTGATCTGAAGTGCAGGAGTCGGGGAGAGGGGGGTTGCTGGAGGTGCTAATGGTGTTTTTTCAAACCTGCAATAAAACTCATTCAGATCGACTGCCAGTTGTTGATTCTCCACGGTGCTGGGGGATGGTGTCTTGTAGTTGGTGATGTCTTTCAAGCCTTTCCACACTGATGCGGGGTCACTGGAAGAGAATTGGTTCCTTAGCTTTCCAGAATAATTCTTCTTTGCCACTCTGATCTCTTTTTCCAGTGTGTATTTGGCCTGTTTATACAAGACACTGTCCTCATTCCTGTAAGCATCTTCTTTGGCCTGACGGAGCTGTCTGAGTTTTGCAGTGAACCATGGTTTGTCATTGTTGTATGTTAGTTAGGTCCTGGTAGGAATGCACGTCTTCACAGAAACTGACATAGGATGTTACAGTTTCTGTGAGCTCGTCCAGGTCTTTGGCAGCAGTTTCAAAAACACTCCAATCAGTGCATTCGAAGCAGGCTTGTAAATCCCACTCTGCTTCATTAGTCCATTTTTTACAGTCCTTAATACAGGTTTTGTCATTTTCCCCTTTGTATGTGGGTTTTATTAATAAGGCATGAGAGGAGACCACTGTGCTTATTAGTCATTTTTTAATGCCACCACCGAAAAACACCTATGCAGGATGTAACAACTTGCCTCCTTAAACTTTGTAACACTGCCCTCCAGTGGGACGTTGATGTGATAGCATCAATAATCACAGACGTAGTTACTTTAATAGCCTATATGCACCCGCATATACTACATTCCCCTTTTTTAGGACATTTAAGAGAAAATGCAGGAAAAGAAAAATACTCATTCACCAACATGTAATAAACAAGTATGACCACTCAATTATTGTACAGTTCAAAACAACTGGAATAATAAACTGCACCTGCTTACATGTTTACTTGTCTTTCAACCGATACACTCAAAACACAAACATAATTTATTTTCTAACTTCCTTTTTTTTCATCTCCTTCTTAGCCCATTTCGAAATCACTGAATCTAATTGGCTTCTTTACAAACCTCCCACTCCTAGTACAATATCCTTGCTCAGTGTTTTCAGCCACCACAGTTTGATCTTGCACATTGTCCTTCTGGACTGACCGTTCTGTGTCAGCTCCTTCAGCTTCCTCCGCAACACCTTGTAGAGCTTTTTCTTTGCTTGCATGCAAGTGTCTCCTATTTCTCCTGTATGTCTGACCAGAATCCGTCACAATGTTGTAGGAACGTGGCTCCGGCCTTTGTCCTGTCACCGTTGCCGGTTTCCAACCCTGTGATGTTTCCACCCTAACGACTGAT
This sequence comes from Pangasianodon hypophthalmus, assembly GCF_027358585.1. Lineage (NCBI taxonomy): Eukaryota > Metazoa > Chordata > Actinopteri > Siluriformes > Pangasiidae > Pangasianodon > Pangasianodon hypophthalmus. The sequence goes on from NC_069713.1 coordinate 4,131,639, forward strand.
CCCGGCTGAATCACAGGCAGAGGTTTGGCATGTTGGTTGTAGTAATGTGCTTGCCTCTGCTGTTGGTGTTCCTTTTCTTTACATCTTTAGGGTGCTTTGGTTTTAGAGCCCCATTGGCTATTGGGAGAGTGCTGAGCAACACCTGGCCCATGAGCATTTCAGCTGGTGAGTATCCCAGACCAGTCACCGGGGTGTTTCTCAGTGCTAGAAGTGCAAGATGTGGATCCGTCTGAGCTTGCTCAGCTTTCTTTAGCATTAGCTTGACTGTTTTTATGGACCACTCTGCCATCCCGTTAGACTGTGGGTATCCTGGGCTTGAATATTTCCAGTTTATGCCCCAGTCTTTTGCAAACTGACGCACCTCTGCACTAGCAAACGGCACATGATCACTTATAATCTCCTTGGGTATGCCATGCCTAGCAAATATTGCTTTCAGTTTCCCCACTACTGTGTGTGCGGCTTTGTCAGGAATCTGTTGAACTTCTGTGTATTTTGAAAAGTAATCAACAATAAGGAGAAATGACCGACCTTTGAGCTTGAATATATCCACACCCAACTTGTACCATGGAAGCTCTGGCAGTTCATGGGGTTTCAATGGCTCTTTTTGGTTCTTTGGCATTAGCTGCTGGCACACTGTACATCTTTCGACCATGTTCTGGATCTCTGTAGACATGCCTGGCCAGTACAAGTATCTCCTTGCATGTTCCTTGGTGCATTGTACTCCTTGATGAGCTACATGCAGTCTTTCCAGTATTACTAGCCGCATCCCTCTTGGGATGATGAATTTGTCATTTGTCATTATCAATCCGTCACAGATTCTTATTGTGTCTTTGATGGGCCAGTAACTCCTCAGATCTTTGTCGAGCTGTTTCTTGTGGACAGGCCATCCTCGCTGGTGCACTTCTCTTAGCTTTGAAGATGTTTCATCTGCTTTTGTCTCTGACTTGAGCCTTTCAAGCATTTCAGTGCCCATGGCCTCAGGGGATTCCATAGCATAAACTACTCTTTCCTCACCATCCATGTTTTCGTCATGCAGTCTGGCCCCAGACAGAAATGCCCTAGACAGGGCGTCGGCTATGAGCATGTCTTTTCCTGCGGTGTAGCTCACCTGCAGATTGTAATGCTGCAACTGCAGAAGCATTCTTTGCAGACGGGCTGGAGCTTGACTCAGAGGCTTTGTGAAAATTGCCTTCAGCGGCTTGTGATCAGAATGTACAATCACAGATGCTCCAAAAACATACTGATGGAATTTACGTGCGGCAAAAACCACTGCGCATAATTGCGCTCAGTATCTGTCAGTGCTCTTGAGGCATATGCGACTGGGCGTTCCTGTTGCAGTAAACATGCACCGAGGCCGTCTTTTGATGCGTCAGCTTGAAGCACAATTTGCTGGTTCGGGTCAAAAAACCTTAACACGGGAGCCTCAGTGAGTGCTTTTTTTAAGCTGTCTAGTGCTGCATCATGCTCAGTCTTTTCTCAGCAACTGTCTTAATGGAGCAGTCAAAACTGCTTCATTCCTTATGTACTGTGACAAGTATTTTGTCATGCCCAGCAGTCTCTGTAGGCCTTTTTGTCTTCTGGAGCGGGCATATTGACAATTGCTTCTACCTTTTCACTATCCGGTTGAACGCCATCTGCACTTATTATCTGGCCCATGTATCTCACTTTTGTGACTTTGTACTGTATTTTGTCCGCATTGAACTTGATGTTCAGTTCTTTGGCTCTGTCCATCACTTTGTGCAGAATTTCTGTGTGTTCCCTCTCATCAACCGCTGCAATGATCACATCACCGGCAATCACATGCACACTACTTATGTCACCAAAGGCTTCACTGTTCTTTTGCTGGAACACCTCACTGGAGGATTTTAGGCCAAATGGAAGACGTTTGAACCTGAAGCGTCCCCAAGGTGTGTTAAAAGTACACAGCAATGATGAAGCTTTGTCTAGCTTAATCTGCCAGTACCCATCCTTTTTGTCCAAAATCGTGAACAGTTTGTTACCAGCCAGTTTGCTCTGTACATCCTCTGGTGTTGGTATGGAGTAGTGCTGGCATCTGATTACCCTATTTAGTTCATGAGGATCAAGACATAGTCTAAGCGAGCCATTTTTCTTTTCAGTTACCACCAGACTGTTTCTTTTAGTCTGTCCATTATGGCCAGGGGAATCTTTCTACATCCATGAACCACTGGAGGAACCTCTGGATCAACGTATATGTGATGCTCACCTGGGAATTCTCCAAGCCCTTGGAACACCTCTGGATATTGCTTCACCAGTTCATCTTTTGTAGCAGGCATGGTTGCTCTCACCTGCTCAATATGCTTGACCAGATTCAGTTGTTCACATGCAGCTCTGCCCAGTATTGGTGGTGTTGACTGTTCCGTAACAAAGAACAACAGCCTTGATTCCTTTTGTCCCTTGTGGCACTTCAGGAATGAATAACCAGCCGGTTTGATCCTTGCCCCGCCATATGCCACTAGCATGGTCTCTGTGGGTTTGAGTATGACATCACCAGGTAGCTTTCTGATTTGTTCAAGTGGCAGGACATTTGCATCACGCACCGGTGTCTAGTTTGAATTCAATAGGGATACCTCTGATAGTCATGGTTGTGTACTAAGATTCTTCATTTTTACAGATTGCATTTATCTGTGTGCACTTAAGGGTCCCCATAAACAAAATATCAATAGCTTGGAGTGTCTGCACAGATTTCATCTTGCACATTTTTGCAAAATGGTTGGCTTTGCCACAAGCTCTGCATTTAGCCCCATATGCTGAACACGATCTTGGTGCGTGTGTCTCTCCACATCTGGTACATGCTTTTGATGTGCCGCTGACTTTCTCTTTTTTGTTGTGTGACGGTGTGGCTTTAAAGGGCTTGTTTTCGTGTTTTGCTCCTTTAGTCATGTCAAATGCATGCATTTCACTTTCCTTTTTCGCTGATGCCATTATGTTTATTCTTTCCTTGGCAATCTGAGATGCTCTGCATATGTCTATGGCCTTTTGTAGTGTCAGATTTGGTTCTCTCAGCAGTTTTTCTATCACACTTTTGTCTGTCACACTAAAGACAATTTTGTCTCTTATCATATCATCCTCTGACACTCCAAATTCACAGTTTTTGCTTTTTTTGTCTGAGTTCTGTAACAAACTTATCAATCTGCATTGGCTCATGCATCATGCATGTCCAGAACTGATGTCTCTCAAACACCACATTATTTTTAGGTGTGCAGTAGTTTCTGAAAGTTTCCAAAATCTTGTCAACAGTCACTTCTTCTGGTGCTTCTTTTGCTATTTCAAAAGTGTTGTAAATCAACAGTGAATCCTCACCTAATAAGTGTAGCAGAACTGCAACTTGAACTGTCATACTCTTTTTAGAGAGCTCAGCTGCCGTCATGTACAATATGAATCTCTGCTCCCATTACGCCAGTTTTCACTCACGTTGCCAGTCAATGTCATCGCTGAGGGTGGTTTGAAATGTTCCATTTTCGTCTGATGTGCACGCAGCTTTTGCTCGGAGCTGTGCCTCAACTTTATATATGTCCACCCTTCTTGCCGATGTCTTGACTGTTCTTTTTAGGTTTAGGTTTTAGGTTTTAGGTTTAGCTGATTTCAGTTTCTGCCTGTAGGTCGCTATAAGATGAACCAAGCAGTGATCAGAGAGTCCCAGAGCTGCTCTGGGGATGGAGCGATATGCATTCTTTATTGTGGTGTAACAGTGGTCCAATATATAACTGTCTCTGGTAGGACATGTAACGTGCTATCTGTATTTTGGCAGTTCACGGGAGAGATTTGCTTTATTAAAGTCCCCGAGAATGATTTTGGCAGAGTCCGGGTGTTGTTGTTCTGTGTCTGTGATCTGATCAGCGAGTTTGTGTAAAGCCAGGCTCACGTGCGCTTGCGGAGGAATGTAAACACTTACGAGAATGAACGAACAGAACTCCCGCGGCAAATAGAAAGGCTTACAGTTAATGAAGAGAGCTTCTAGATCGGAACAGCACAGCTTCTTTAATACTGTTACATCTGTACATCACCTCTCATTGATGTAAAAACATGTCCCGCGGCCACGTGATTTCCCCGCTGATTCTGCGTCTAAGCAACTGGAAGCCCGGCAGATTTAAAGCGCTGTCCGGTATAGCGTCATTCAGCCAGGTTTCTGTGAAACACAGAGCAGCGGAGTTTGAAAAATCTTTATTTGTCCGGAAGAGCAGAAGTTGTTTGTCCGTTTTGTTGGGTAGAGAGCGGAGATTCGCCAGATGGATGCTAGGCAGCGCCGTACGAAATCCGCGCCGACGAAGCTTCAAGAGCGCGCCGGCATGCTTCCACCGCCTGCGCATCCTAAAGCGTCTGAGCAGTGCCACTGCTCTGCCAACTACAATGTTCAGCAAAATGTCCGAATAGTCAAAAACTGGTAGAAAATTGTGTGGTGTGTTCTGCCGAATGATCAGCAGTTCATCCCTCGTAACACTGTTCGTGTTTGAGAAACAAAAAACAGGAAAAACACTGGGGAGCCAAACACTGAGACGGCCGTATGCAGCGCCATCTTGAATATTTGCAACCATTATATTCTTATTACAGTTTTATTGGAGATAATGCAACTGGCTGCATTATTCCATTAATTCATTTTTCATACCATTTATCCTGCACAGGGTTGTGGGGAGCCTGGAGCTTATCCCAGGGGACTTGGGGCACAAGGCAGGGGACACCCTGGATGCCAACCCATCGCAGGGCTCAACTGCACACCCATTCCCACACTACGGACAATTTGGAAAGGCCAATCAGTCTACAACGCATGTCTTTGGCCTGAGGGAGGAAACCAGAGTACCTGGAGAAAACCCCTGGAGCATGGGGAAACTCTGTGCAAACAGGGTGGAGGCGGGATTTGACCCCCCAAACCTGGATGTGTGAGGCAACAGTGCTAAGCCACCGTGCCCTCTGCACCAGCATTGACCCCTTATAAAATCGTTCAAAAAAAAAAAAACAGGGCACAATTAATTAGAATGATTTTACATTAATGCAGATGTTTAAACTGCAGCTGTCTTTTTTTTTGAACCATGCATTTGAGTTATTATCATATTAAAATATCTGGATATCAAAAGCATTGAAAATAATGTAAACAGGATAACATATGCAGGGGCTTTATTGCATAATTAACCTCTACTGAGGTATTCACTTAATTTTGGAAGAGAGCGTGCTGCATGCTCCCTCATGATGCACAACTAATTATAAGTGTAACTAATTTTCAAGCAAAAGTTTGTGCTGCTGAAGAGTGCGCATTAGACAGACAACCTGCCACATCTCCCATCTCTCTCTACTTCACACACTGTCTCCAACAGTTTCTACTTTGCAGTCTTACACTTCAATTTTCCTTTAATGTAAATATATGAATAAAATGGTTCTTTTAGTATGGCCAACCACTGGCTTTGTAACAGCACAGGAAGTATTAGTGGAGTTATATTTGTCCAACCTTTTGTCACGGAAAGATGGCTTGGACAGATGCAAATGCAGTTAGGCAGTGTTTAATGGAGAGAACAGCAAACAAATCCAAAAACACAGGACAATACTCAGATCCAGGGACATGCTGAGGCCAGGCAGGATGGGAAGTGGAGTTTACTGACTGAGTTGACCTGTACAGAGGTATCAGAGATTTTTATGATCCATGCATATTGTAAACTGGTGCTCGGCCCCCTCAAGCCAGTGCCTCCATTCCTCTAGGACTAGTTTTATGGCCCACAGTTCATGGTTTCCAATATCATAATTATGTTCAGTTGGGAATAACTTCTTTGAATAGAAAGCGACAGAGTGTAGCTTGGGCTTCTCACCAAATCTCTAAGAGAGTATAGCCCCCACCCTGGTCTCTGAGACATCGACCTCCACCACAAATGGTTTGGAAGCTTCAGGATTTTTAAGGATAGGGGCTGTGGTGAAGGCAGTCTTTAACTGTCGCAGAGCTGGGGTCCATGCTAGGCATTTGGATCCACCTTGGAGTAGTGTGGTGAGGGGATGGGCTATGGAGCTGAAGACCCGTATGAAGCGACAATAAAAATCGGCAAAGCTGAGGAATCGCTGTAAGTCCTTGATTGTTTGGGGTGTAGGCCAGTCTATGACTGCAGCTACTTTGGCGTGGTCCATCTGTACGCCCTTGGGGCTAATGATGTAACCAAGGAACAAAATAGTGTTTAGATGAAATGCAGACTTTTCCCCCTTGACAAACAGCTGGTGCTGGAGAATTTGAGGGACATGTTGAATATGAGTTTCTAGAGAGGGTGGATATACCAGAATGTCATCAATATAAGCTATGACAAATTTACCCAACATATCTCACAGAACATCATTTATGAGGCACTGGAAATAAGAGGGGGCGCGAGAGCGCCCATATGGCATAAAGTATTCATAGTGGCCTGAAGCGGTGCTAAATGCGGTCTTCCATTCATCTCCCTTGCGTATGCGCACCAAGTTGTATGCACTCCAGAGATCCAATTTTGTGAAATACTGGGCTGAACAAAGTTGTTCCAGGGCTGCAGGGACCAAAGGAAGTGGGTAGCATTATTTAACTGTGCACTGGTTTAATGCTCTGTAGTCAATGCAGGGCTGGAGTCCCCCCCATTTTACTCCACAAAGAAAAAACAGCTGATGCAGGAGCTGTAGAAGGTCTGATATACCCCTGTTGAAGAGCCTCCAGAATGTAATCATCCATAGCTTTCTGCTCAGTCAGATTGAGTGGGTAAACTCTGCCATGAGGAGGAGTGGCTCCAGGGAGCACCTCGATGGCAGTATAGTAATAGTATAATATACCAGCTAATAGTATGTGTTCCTAATAAAGTGGTCAGTGAAGGTATGTTCAGAAATCTTATCACTCTGAATAGTCATTTTGTCTCCAACTGGCCCTGCTGTGGAGACTCAAATGGTGATTATTGGCTTGGCCAACTTTTGGCTTTAAAAGAGCTCAATGAGTGTCAGTGGATTTAAATTTGTTTAAATTTAAACAGTTAAAAAGTTAAGTGTTAGTTACTGCTTTCACACGTCCACCTTCACACCTCCTCCCCTTCCCCTTCAGCTGAAATTGCATCACTACATTAACATAGAAAATAAACCACATCCACAAACTGGTCTCTGTTCTCACGCCTATAACACCGTCACTGCTCTGTGTGTTTACAAGACTAATGAGAAGCGTTTGTTTCTGCACAATTATTGCTCTTATTTTTAACACAGATAGGTAAATAATGATTAGTGATTATTTAGAAAAAAGTGCTGTGCATTAGTTTGGTATTAGTGTCTATTAGAGTGAACTTGCTGTACTGAGATTAGGTTACGTTATAAGGCATTTTCTCAGTAAGTCTAGTTAATGATAACATGGTTTTGTTAAAACCTTTCTGTGCTCAGGAAACACCACCAGAGGCTCACCACAGCAGCTAAAGACATTTCAGTTAGTCACAACCATGACTTCCATTGGTGAAAGTACAAACACCATCCAGTCATTTTCTTTTAGCAGATTACTTGTACTCTTACCTGTTGAACTATCATAGTTACTGAGAGTAGTTACACATCAAACTAAACCCTTCTCATAACAGATATGGATACACTGATCCACCTGAGCAGTCATGCTGAAGTACACACAATGTCCTAATCACACAATAAGCTCATCACTCAGGACATTCAGACTGCAGATGAACAACTTTATACCCCATCACTCACTCTAATGAAGACACAAAGAGAACATTTACTCACAGAGCATCACAGGGAGTGAACTGAGCTCCATCCTGTCTCTCTAATGACTCATTGACTGAGCTGTGGTGTGTTTTAAAGCCTTACCACTTCCTGTGTTCTCACAGAGATATAGAGAGAGATAGAGAGAGAGAGAGTGTATATAATGTATATGCCACTTCTACATTTTAGTTGACACAGCTGTGGTCAGTCCTGTTCCCTTTTCACATTAAGCCTGTGTTATGACTCACACTGTAAAACCTACAATGTAATGAGAGAGATGAAAATTAATATATTCTTTATATTAAATGCTAATGCTCATTTAATTTACTTTATTATTTGCATGTAGGTATAGAGACTTTTCGCACGTGTCGTCATATCTGGTAATGAACAGTAGTGTTCCTGTTGTCACTTTGAACATTGTTTAGGTGCTGAAATGCATGAGTGACAGTGAATCTGAACTGCCTTTTAATGGTATATTCTGGCTTAAGGTAAGGAGTTAATTGTTCACTACATTTTCCACCCTTAGCTAGCAAGCTAGTGTGTTTAAGTTGCATTTGCTAATGAATACAATAACGATAAACTAATTATAGCTAGTGTTGGCATCAATCAGGTCATGTTCTGGGCTTGATGAAAATGGTTTACTTTATAATATTATAATGTTGTCTCAGTTATCTGGATGAATTATCATACACTCACTGTCTATTTTATTAGGAACACCTGAACACTTGCACATTCATACAGTTATCTAATCAGCCAATCATGTGGCAGCAGCACAATGCAAAAGAATCTGTCAGAAAACCGGAGTCGGACCCAAATGCAGAATGCGGACAGAGATTCAACTTTAAGAGTCTTTAATGAGCACAGCGGTTTACACACAGTCAATGGCGGTAGAGTTTAGGCAAAGGACGAAGCAACAGGCAGATAAACAATAGCAGTTTCACAGTCTTTACTCACAAACAGGGAACTCAATATCCTCGTGAACTGTATGAAACAGATTACAGAGTCCCGTAGCGGTGGAGATGAGCTAATGGCTGACCCACTAGCGGCAGCAGGGCTAATCTCCGTAGGCAGACAAATCCAAAGCAGCAGGCAGAAATCCAAGTGCAACACTTCCAAATAATTCAAAAACCGATAGGCAGACAAACGATAACGCAGGGCAAACTTAACAGAAGTACCGAAGACAGGCAGGGTCAAAACTGTGAAGACTAACATGGGAAACAGGAGGATAGCTACTTGGGTACAGGAGGTAAACTGAGGAGACCATCTGGCGATTAGCACATGCTGGTTGAGGCCTTATATAGTGCTGGAGATACAAAATGGCCACCGCAAGAAGTGCTCCTCCCAAAACGAGCCAACGAGCAGGCTTGGACAGGCTTGATCTTGGACACATGGAACGTGGGATGGATAATGGTCCCACGAAGCGAGGAGCCAGTTTCCTGCAGGCCATCTTGTGAGGCAGGTCCCTGGTGGATAGCCACACTCTTTGGTTGGACCACTTGGCATAGCTTCTGGAGTGTGGGGCGGGCACTTCGCCAGGTCCGCCGGCATCGCTTGACGAAGGCCAGGGCTGAGGTTACGGATGCCTCCAACTCCTGTGTGGTGAAAAGTGGGGGCTGGTACCCGTAGGCGGCTTGGAATGGCGAGATGCCATTCACTTCAGGAAGTGCTCAATCATTTGAAACAAATGAAACAAAGTACTGTCCAAGTTTAAAATGCACAACAATAAAACATATGTGTCAGAGATGTGATCCTTCTAGGTATTTAGGGAAGTTACAGACACTGGTGGCTCATCCATAGGGGAGAGCATAGGGCAGAGACCACCATTTATATTAGTCATTCAACAAACAGTAATTTTCATAAAATCCTCATTCACAACTCCATACATTTTCAAATCCATTTAAATACTATTTGGCTATTTTGAGTCAGCAAAGATTAAAAAAATGTCACTGTTTGACAGATATAAGCCGATGTTCCTTTGATTTGCTCAGCTTTCTAAATGTCCAGTCAGTTATCCAATCATCCAATCAAGTGACAGTAGCACAGTGTATAAAATCATGCAGATACAGGTGGGATCATAGCTAGGAATTTTGGTTCTTTGGAAGAATAGTGCAGTAGGCCTAAAAAACAAACATACAGGCAACCCCAATAGGGAAAATGTATTCTTAGAAATTTTAAGGTTTCGAATCTTCTGTGTGATTCTTGGCAGCAAAGCCCTTTCCTCATTAACTTTGTGTGCTGTCAGTTCACACCATCACGGGCTCAAAGAACAGAGACTTAAACAAGCTTGAAACAACTAATAGTACCTACTATTATTAGCATGAGCATACCCAGTAGCTAAAACAAGCTAGCTAACCTAGTTGGCTTGCTATTTAAGTAAGCACAGCCTATTCAACAAACAGGCTACTAAATATTTCATTTAAAGCCCCACTTCACCACTCCTTACCTTCCTCTCCTTTTCTTCTCCTTTTTTTCATTTAAGTTATGAAAAGGAGACTGTGAAAAGGAATCCAGGCCTAGAGTGGCCACAGGCTCAGCCAAACTGGCCTGAAAATAGGATACCTGGTTAAATGCATCTTGATTTTTGCTCCATGATGCAGGTGGTAGGTTCAGAATTTGGCATCAACATGAACTGATGCAATGTGCAAATATTTTCAGCTTAGAAAACTTTTGGCTTTACAACAACACAATAAGTGTCAGTGGGGATATACTTGTCCATCAAAATTTACAGTTTACAGTTACAAGTCAGTTATTGTTTTGTAGGGAGTGAAATTTAAGGTTAAAATTAATGTTCTATAACTTTAAATAAGATCTAGAGGTAATATCGCGAGAACAGAGAGAATTGTTTGCGCGCAGTGGTGAGAGTGTAGACAGAGAGAGAGATGACGCGCACTGTGTAATCGGATGTGGCTAATTCACGATATTCTCCTCGTTATGTTTAATAAATCAAGTGTTATGATCTCCCGAGCTCTCTGTCGGTGTCCTGCTTGCAACAAAGCCAAGAACCCACGAGCCAGCGCGCGGTAAGAACTGTGAAGCTCGCATATAGAAACTGCGTGTGTTACAGTTTCAACATCCAGTTTCACACCTCCTCCCCTTCTTCACTGCCAAACACATCACTGAATTAAAAAAAAAAAAGCTAAACCACAACTGCCAACTTGTTTCTGCTCTCAGGATTGTGTGTGTGAGTGTACAAGGCTAACGAGAAGTGTTAAGTGCATAATTACTTCTGTTATTTTTGACACAAATAAGTAAATAATGATTTTTTCTATTGTTTAAAATAACACTAGACAATAGTTTGGTGTTAGTGTGTATGAGAATGAATTTACTGCACAGAGCTGCTTCACAGCACAGACCATAATAGCAGCAAAAATGCTACTGTAGGGTATAAGGTATTTTCTCTGTTTGGAGAGAACAGCAAACAAATCCAAAACACAGGACAATACTCAGATCCAGGGACATGCTGAGGTCAGGCAATCAGCAAACATGAGATAATTGAGTCCAGGTGTGTGTGTTCAGAAGGATGGTGATTGTGAATGTAGCAAAGTGTGTGTAATCTGGGAAATGGAGTCAGTGGTGGCCATGTTTGTAAGCCGCGATGCAGGATGGGAAGTGGAGTTTACTGACTGAGTTGACCTGTACAGAGGTATCCGAGATTTTTATGATCTGTGTATATTGTAAACTGGTGCTCGGCCCCCTCAAGCCAGTGCCTCCATTCCTCTAGGACTAGTTTTATGGCCAACAGTTCATGGTTTCCAATATCATAATTACGTTCAGTTGGAAATAACTTCTTTGAATAGAAAGCGACAGGGTGTAGCTTGGGCTTCTCACCAAATCTCTGAGAGAGTATAGCCCCCACCTCGATCTCTGAGGTATCGACCTCCACCACAAATGGTTTGGAAGTATCAGGATTTTTAAGGATAGGGGCTTTGTTGAAGGCAGTCTTTAACTGTCGCAGAGCTTGGTCTACTGCCGGGGTCCATGCTAGGCATTTGGATCCACCTTGGAGTAGTGTGGTGAGGGGATGGGCCATGGAGCTGAAGACCCGTATGAAGCGACAATAAAAGTCGGCAAAGCTGAGGAATCGCTGTAAGTCCTTGATTGTTTGGGGTGTAGGCCAGTCTATGACTGCACCTACTTTGGCTTGGTCCATCTGTACACCCTTGGGGCTAATGATGTAACCAAGGAACAAAATAGTGTTTAGATGAAATGCAGACTTTTCCCCCTTGACAAACAGCTGGTGCTGGAGAACTTGAGGGACATGTTGAATATGAGTTTCTAGAGAGGGTGGATATACCAGAATGTCATCAATATAAGCTATGACAAATTTACCCAACATATCTCACAGAACCTCATTTATGAGACACTGGAAATAAGAAGGGGCGCGAGAGAGCCCATATGGCATAACACAGTATTCATAGTGGCCTGAAGCGGTGTTAAATGCGGTCTTCCATTCATCTCCCTTGCGTATGCGCACCAAGTTGTATGCACTCCAGAGATCCAATTTTGTGAAATACTGGGCTGAACAAAGTTGTTCCAGGGTTGCAGGGACCAAAGGAAGTGGGTAGCATTATTTAACTGTGCACTGGTTTAATGCTCTGTAGTCAATGCAGGGCTGGAGTCCCCCCCATTTTACTCCACAAAGAAAAAACAGCTGATGCAGGAGCTGTAGAAGGTCTGATATACCCCTGTTGAAGAGCCTCCAGAATGTAATCATCCATAGCTTTCTGCTCAGTCAGATAGAGTGGGTAAACTCTGCCATGAGGAGGAGTGGCTCCAGGGAGCACCTCGATGGCAGAATAGTAATAGTATAATATACCAGCTAATAGTATGTGTTCCTAATAAATAGTATGTGTTCCTAATAAAGTGGTCAGTGAAGGTATGTTCAGAAATCTTATCACTCTGAATAGTCATTTTGCCTCCAACTGGCCCTGCTGTGGAGACTCAAATGGTGATTTTTAGCTTGGCCAACTTTTGGCTTTAAAAGAGCTCAATGAGTGTCAGTGGATTTAAATTTGTTTAAATTTAAACAGTTAAAAAGTTAAGTGTTAGTTACTGCTTTCACACGTTCACCTTCACACCTCCTCCCCTTCTTCACAGCTGAAATTGCATCACTACATTAAAATAGAAAATAAACCACATCCACAAACTGGTCTCTGTTCTCACGCCTATAACACCGTCACTGCTCTGTGTGTTTACAAGACTAATGAGAAGCGTTTGTTTCTGCACAATTATTGCTCTTATTTTTAACACAGATAGGTAAATAATGATTAGTGATTATTTAGAAAAAAGTGCTGTGCATTAGTTTGGTATTAGTGTCTATTAGAGTCAATCTGCTGTACTGAGATTAGGTTAGGTTATAAGGCATTTTCTCAGTAAGTCTAGTTAATGCTAATATGGTTTTGTTAAAACCTTTCTGTGCTCAGGAAACACCACCAGAGTCTCACCACAGCAGCTAAAGACATTTCAGTTAGTCACAACCATGACTTCCATTGGTGAAAGTACAAACACCATCCAGTCATTTTCTTTTAGCAGATTACTTGTACTTTACCTGTTGAACTATCATAGTTACTGAGAGTAGTTACACAACAAACTAAACTTTTCTCATAACAGATATGGATACACTGATCCACCTGAGCAGTCATGCTGAAGTACACACAATATCCTAGTCACACAATAAGCTCATTACTCAAGACATTCAGACTGCAGATGAAGAACTTTATACTGCACCACTCACTCTAATGAAGACACAAAGAGAACATTTACTCACAGAGCATCACAGGGAGTGGACTGAGCTCCATCCTGTCTCTCTAATGACTCATTGACTGAGCTGTGGTGTGTTTTAAAGCCTTACCACTTCCTGGGTTCTCACAGAGATATATAGAGAGAGAGTGTATATAATGTATATGCCACTTCTACATTTTAGTTGACACAGCTGTGGTCAGTCCTGTTCCCTTTTCACATTAAGCCTGTGTTATGACTCACACTGTAAAACCTACAATGTAATGAGAGAGATGAAAATTAATGTATTCTTTTTATTAAATGCTAATGCTTATTTTATTTACATTATTATTTGCATGTAGGTATAGAGACTTTTCGCAAATGTCATCATATCTGGTAATGAACAACAGTGTTCCTGTTGTCACTTTGAACGTTGTTTAGGTGCTGAAATGCATGAGTGACAGTGAATCTGAACTGCCTTTTAATGGTATATTCTGGCTTAAGGTAAGGAGTTAATTGTTCACTACATTTTCCACCCTTAGCTAGCAAGCTAGTGTGTTTAAGTTGCATTTGCTAATGAATACAATAACGATAAACTAGTTATAGCTAGTGTTGGCATCAATCAGGTCATGTTCTGGGCTCGATGAAAATGGTTTACTTTATAATATTATAATGTTGTCTCAGTTATCTGGATGAATTATCATACACTCACTGTCTATTTTATTAGGAACACCTGAACACTTGCACACTCATACAGTTATCTAATCAGCCAATCATGTGGCAGCAGCGCAATGCAAAAGAATCTGTCAGAAAACCGGAGTCGGACCCAAATGCAGAATGCGGACAGAGATTCAACTTTAAGAGTCTTTAATGAGCACAGCGGTTTACACACAGTCAATGGCGGAACAGTATAGGCAAAGGACGAAGCAACAGGCAGATAAACAATAGCAGGTTCACAGTCTTTACTCACAAACAGGGAACTCAATATCCTCGTGAACTGTATGAAACAGATTACAGAGTCCTGTAGCAATGGAGATGAGCTAATGGCTGACCCACTAGCGGCAGCAGGGCTAATCTCCGTAGGCAGACAAATCCAAAGCAGCAGGCAGAAATCCAAGTGCAACAGTTCCAAATAATCCAAAAACCGATAGGCAGACAAACGATAACGCAGGGCAGACTTAACAGAAGTACCGAAGACAGGCAGGGTCAAAACCGGGAAGACTAACACGGGAAACAGGGGGATAGCTACTTGGGTACAGGAGGTAAACTGAGGAGACCATCTGGCGAGGAGCACATGCTGGTTGAGGGCTTATATAGTGCTGGAGATACAAAATGGCCACCGCAAGAAGTGCTCCTCCCAAAACGAGCCAACGAGCAGGCTTGGACAGGCTTGATCTTGGACACATGGAACGTGGGATGGATAATGGTCCCACGAAGCGAGGAGCCAGTTTCCTGCAGGCCATCTTGTGAGGCAGGTCCCTGGTGGATAGCCACACTCTTTGGTTGGACCACTTTGCATAGCTTCTGGAGTGTGGGGCGGCCACTTCGCCAGGTCCGCCGGCATCGCTTGACGAAGGCCAGGGCCGAGGTTACAGATGCCTCCAACTCCTGTGTGGTGAAAAGTGGGGGCTGGTACCCGTAGGCGGCTTGGAATGGCGAGATGCCATTCACTTCAGGAAGTGCTCAATCATTTGAAACAAATGAAACAAAGTACTGTCCAAGTTTAAAATGCACAACAATAAAACATATGTGTCAGAGATGTGATCCTTCTAGGTATTTAGGGAAGTTACAGACACTGGTGGCTCATCCATAGGGGAGAGCATAGGGCAGAGACCACCATTTATATTAGTCATTCAACAAACAGTAATTTTCATAAAATCCTCATTCACAACTCCATACATTTTAAAATCCATTTAAATACTATTTGGCTATTTTGAGTCAGCAAAGTTAAAAAAAATGTCACTGTTTGACAAATATAAGCCGATGTTCCTTTGATTTGCTCAGCTTTCTAAATGTCCAGTCAGTTATCCAATCATCCAATCAAGTGACAGTAGCACAGTGTATAAAATCATGCAGATACAGGTGGGATCATAGCTAGGAATTTTGGTTCTTTGGAAGAATAGTGCAGTAGGCCTAAAAAACAAACATACAGGCAACCCCAATAGGGAAAATGTATTCTTAGAAATTTTAAGGTTTCGAATCTTCTGTGTGATTCTTGGCAGCAAAGCCCTTTCCTCATTAACTTTGTGTGCTGTCAGTTCACACCATCACGGGCTCAAAGAACAGAGACTTAAACAAGCTTGAAACAACTAATAGTACCTACTATTATTAGCATGAGCATACCCAGTAGCTAAAACAAGCTAGCTAACCTAGTTGGCTTGCTATTTAAGTAAGCACAGCCTATTCAACAAACAGGCTACTAAATATTTCATTTAAAGCCCCACTTCACCACTCCTTACCTTCCTCTCCTTTTCTTCTCCTTTTTTTCATTTAAGTTATGAAAAGGAGACTGTGAAAAGGAATCCAGGCCTAGAGTGGCCACAGGCTCAGCCAAACTGGCCTGAAAATAGGATACCTGGTTAAATGCATCTTGATTTTTGCTCCATGATGCAGGTGGTAGGTTCAGAATTTGGCATCAACATGAACTGATGCAATGTGCAAATATTTTCAGCTTAGAAAACTTTTGGCTTTACAACAACACAATAAGTGTCAGTGGGGATATACTTGTCCATCAAAATTTACAGTTTACAGTTACAAGTCAGTTATTGTTTTGTAGGGAGTGAAATTTAAGGTTAAAATTAATGTTCTATAACTTTAAATAAGATCTAGAGGTAATATCGCGAGAACAGAGACCCGTGATTAGGACCGCGGGAGAGAATTGTTTGCGCGCAGTGGTGAGAGTGTAGACAGAGAGAGAGATGATGCGCACTGTGTAATCGGATGTGGCTAATTCACGATATTCTCCTCGTTATGTTTAATAAATCAAGTGTTATGATCTCCCGAGCTCTCTGTCGGTGTCCTGCTTGCAACAAAGCCAAGAACCCACGAGCCAGCGCGCGGTAAGAACTGTGAAGCTCGCATATAGAAACTGCGTGTGTTACAGTTTCAACATCCAGCTTCACACCTTCTCCCCTTCTTCACTGCCAAACACATCACTGAATTAAAAAAAAAAAAAGCTAAACCACAACTGCCAACTTGTTTCTGCTCTCAGGCTTGTGTGTGTGAGTGTACAAGGCTAATGAAAAGTGTTAAGTGCATAATTACTTCTGTTATTTTTGACACAAATAAGTAAATAATGATTTTTTCTATTGTTTAAAATAACACTAGACAATAGTTTGGTGTTAGTGTGTATGAGAATGAATTTACTGCACAGAGCTGCTTCACATAATAGCAGCAAAAATGCTACTGTAGGGTATAAGGTATTTTCTCTGTTTGGAGAGAACAGCAAACAAATCCAAAACACAGGACAATACACAGATCCAGGGACATGCTGAGGTCAGGCAATCAGCAAACATGAGATAATTGAGTCCAGGTGTGTGTGTTCAGAAGAAGTGTGTGTAATCTGGGAAATGGAGTCAGTGGTGGCCATGTTTGTAAGCCGCGATGCAGGATGGGAAGTGGAGTTTACTGACTGAGTTAACCTGTACAGAGATATCCGAGATTTTTATGATCTGTGTATATTGTAAACTGGTGCTTGGCCCCCTCAAACCAGTGCCTCCATTCCTCTAGGACTAGTTTTATGGCCAACAGTTCATGGTTTCCAATATCATAATTACGTTCAGTTGGGTATAACTTCTTTGAATAGAAAGTGACAGGGTGTAGCTTGGGCTTCTCACCAAATCTCTAAGAGAGTATAGCCCTCACCCTGGTCTCTGAGGCATCGACCTCCACCACAAATGGTTTGCAACCTTCAGGATTTTTAAGGATAGGGGCTGTGGTGAAGGCAGTCTTTAACTGTCGCAGAGCTTGGTCTGCTGCTGGTGTCCATGCTAGGCATTTGGATCCACCTTGGAGTAGTGTGGTGAGGGGATGGGCTATGGAGCTGAAGACCCGTATGAAGCGACAATAAAAGTCGGCAAAGCTGAGGAATCGCTGAAAGTCCTTGACTGTTTGGGGTGTAGGCCAGTCTATGACTGCACCTACTTTGGCTTGGTCCATAGATACGCCCTTGGTGCTAATGATGTAACCAAGGAACAAAATAGTGTTTAGATGAAATGCAGACTTTTCCCCCTTGACAAACAGCTGGTGCTGGAGAACTTGAGGGACATGTTGAATATGAGTTTCTAGAGAGGGTGGATATACCAGAATGTCATCAATGACAAATTTACCCAACATATCTCACAGAACATCATTTATGAGACACTGGAAATAAGAGGGGGCGCTAGAGAGCCCATATGGCATAACACAGTATTCATAGTGGCCTGAGGTGGTGCTTAATGCGGTCTTCCATTCATCTCCCTTGTGTATGTGCACCAAGTTGTATGCACTCCAGAGATCCAATTTTGTGAAATACTGGGCTGAACAAAGTTGTTCCAGGGCTGCAGGCACCAAAGGAAGTGGGTAGCATTATTTAACTGTGCACTGGTTTAATGCTCTGTAGTCAATGCAGGGCTGGAGTCCCCCCCGTTTTACTCCACAAAGAAAAAACAGCTGATGCAGGAGCTGTAGAAGGTCTGATATACCCCTGTTGAAGAGCCTCCAGAATGTAATCATCCATAGCTTTCTGCTCAGTCAGATTGAGTGAGGAGGAGTGGCTCCAGGGAGCACCTCGATGGCAGTATAGTAATAGTATAATATACCAGCTAATAGTATGTGTTCCTAATAAATAGTATGTGTTCCTAATAAAGTGGTCAGTGAAGGTATGTTCAGAAATCTTATCACTCTGAATAGTCATTTTGTCTCCAACTGGCCCTGCTGTGGAGACTCAAATGGTGATTTTTAGCTTGGCCAACTTTTGGCTTTAAAAGAGCTCAATGAGTGTCAGTGGATTTAAATTTGTTTAAATTTAAACAGTTAAAAAGTTAAGTGTTAGTTACTGCTTTCACACGTTCACCTTCACACCTCCTCCCCTTCTTCACAGCTGAAATTGCATCACTACATTAAAATAGAAAATAAACCACATCCACAAACTGGTCTCTGTTCTCACGCCTATAACACCGTCACTGCTCTGTGTGTGTACAGGACTAATGGGAAGCGTTTGTTTCTGCACAATTATTGCTCTTATTTTTGAAAAAGATAGGTAAATAATGATTAGTGATTATTTAGAAAAAAGTGCTGTGCATTAGTTTGGTATTAGTGTCTATTAGAGTCAATCTGCTGTACTGAGATTAGGTTAGGTTATAAGGCATTTTCTCAGTAAGTCTAGTTAATGATAACATGGTTTTGTTAAAACCTTTCTGTCCTCAGGAAACACCACCAGAGGCTCACCACAGCAGCTAAAGACATTTCAGTTAGTCACAACCATGACTTCCATTGGTGAAAGTACAAACACCATCCAGTCATTTTCTTTTAGCAGATTACTTGTACTCTTACCAGTTGAACTATCATAGTTACTGAGAGTAGTTACACAACAAACTAAACTTTTCTCATAACAGATATGGATACACTGATCCACCTGAGCAGTCATGCTGAAGTACACACAATATCCTAGTCACACAATAAGCTCATTACTCAAGACATTCAGACTGCAGATGAAGAACTTTATACTGCACCACTCACTCTAATGAAGACACAAAGAGAACATTTACTCACAGAGCATCACAGGGAGTGGACTGAGCTCCATCCTGTCTCTCTAATGACTCATTGAGCTGTGGTGTGTTTTAAAGCCTTACCACTTCCTGTGTTCTCACAGAGATATATAGAGAGAGAGTGTATATAATGTATATGCCACTTCTACATTTTAGTTGACACAGCTGTGGTCAGTCCTGTTCCCTTTTCACATTAAGCCTGTGTTATGACTCACACTGTAAAACCTACAATGTAATGAGAGAGATGAAAATTAATGTATTCTTTTTATTAAATGCTAATGCTTATTTTATTTACATTATTATTTGCATGTAGGTATAGAGACTTTTCGCACGTCATCATATCTGGTAATGAACAACAGTGTTCCTGTTGTCACTTTGAACGTTGTTTAGGTGCTGAAATGCATGAGTGACAGTGAATCTGAACTGCTTTTTAATGGTATATTCTGGCTTAAGGTAAGGAGTTAATTGTTCACTACGTTTTCCACCCTTAGCTAGCAAGCTAGTGTCTTTAAGTTGCATTTGCTAATGAATACAATAGCGATAAACTTGTTATAGCTAGTGTTTTATTAGGAACATTTGTATACTTGCACATTCATACAGTTATCTAATCATCCAATCATGCGGCAGCAGCACAATGCAAAAGAATCTGTCAGAAAACCGGAGTCGGACCCAAATGCAGAATGCGGACAGAGATTCAACTTTAAGAGTCTTTAATGAGCACAGCGGTTTACACAAACAGGGAACTCAATATCCTCGCGAACTGTATGAAACAGATTACAGAGTCCCGTAGCGGTGGAGATGAGCTAATGGCTGACCCACTAGCGGCAGCAGGGCTAATCTCCGTAGGCAGACAAATCCAAAGCAGCAGGCAGAAATCCAAGTGCAACAGTTCCAAATAATCCAAAAACTGATAGGCAGACAAACGATAACGCAGGGCAGACTTAACAGAAGGGTCAAAACCAGGGTCAAAACCGGGAAGACTAACACGGGAAACAGGGGGATAGCTACATGGGTACACAAGGTAAACTGAGGAGACCATCTGGTGATGAGCACATGCTGGTTGAGGCCTTATATAGTGCTGGAGGTACAAAATGGCCACCGCAAGAAGTGCTCCTCCCAAAACGAGCCAATGAGCAGGCTTGGACAGGCTTGATCTTGGACACATGGAACGTGGGATGGATGATGGTCCCATGAATCGAGGATCCAGTTTCCTGCAGGCCATCTTGTGAGGCACGTCCCTGGTGGATAGCCACACTCTTTGGTTGAACCACTTGGCATAGCTTCTGGAGTGTGAGGCGGGCTCTTCGCCCGGTCCGTTGGCATCGCTTGACGAAGGCCAGGGCCAAGGTTACAGATGCCTCCAACTCCTGCATGGTGAAGAGTGGGGGCTGGTACCTGTAGGCGGCTTGGAATGGCGAGATACTCGTGGCGGCTGAGTTGTTTGAGTTGTTTGCGTATTCTACCCAGACCAAATTCACAGACCAGGATGATGGGTCCTCGGAGAACAGAATGCGCAGCCCTGTCTCGAGCTCCTGGTTAAGTCGAGTGTCAAGTCAAGTCAAGTGGAGTTTACTGTCATTCCGACCATATACAGCCAGTTAGTACATAATGAAACAAAACAACGTTTTTCCAGGACCAAGGTGCTACATAAGACAAACACAGAACAACACAGAACTACAAGGGACTACATAATTTATACATAAAGTGCACAAGTGCAAACATGTGCAGACAGCACAAGACAATACAATGACTACTGGGACAGACAATGGGCATAGTAAGTCCCAGTGCAGTGCCGACCAGTACACAGTTCTGTTTAAAAGTGAACCTAGTCACAATAGTGCAAAGAGTACACGAGTACAGTACAAGTAGCTGAAATAGCGTAAACATAAGTGTAAACATAAGAGTAGCAGCCTATGTATCGTATAATAAGTATTGTAGCAGAATAAACATGTTCAAAAACTTGCAAAAAAATTGCAGAGAGGATGGAGGATGCTCAGTTGTGTGTGTATATATGTATGTGTCTGTGTGTGTTCCTTCAGTCCAGTTTCTGAGTATTGAGGAGTCTGATGGCATGGGGGTAGAAACTATTGCACAGTCTGGTCGTGAGGGCCCGAATCCTTCGGTACGGTTTACCAGATGGCAGGAGGGTAAAGAATGTGTGAGAGGGGTGTGTGGGGTCATCCACAATGCTGGTGGCTTTGCGGATGCAGCGTGAGGTGTAAATGTCCGTGATGGAGGGAAGAGAGACCCCGATGATCTTCTCAGCTGTCCTCACTATCCGCTGAAGGGTTGTGCGGTCCAAGACGGTGCAATTCCCAAACCAGGCAGTGATGGAGCTGCACAGGATGCTCTCGATAGTCCCTCTGTAGAACATGGTAAGGATGGAGGGTGGGACATGTGGTTTCCTCAGTCTTCTCAGAAAGTACAGGTGCTGCTGGGCTTTCTTAGTTATGGAGCTGGTGTTGAGCGACCAGGTGAGGTTCTCCAATAGGTGAACACTAAGAAACTTGGTGCTCTTGATGATCTCCACGGAGGAGCTGCCGATGTTCAGCGGAGAGTTGTCACTCTGTGCTCTTCTGAAGTCAACAACCATCTCTTTAGTTTTGTCCACGTTCAGAGACAGGTTGTTGGCTCTATACCAGTCTGTTAGCCTCAGTGTGGTGGTGTTGGAGGTGCTGTTCCCGATCCGCCTGACTGTGGTCTCCCAGTCAGGAAGTCCAGGATCCAGTTGCAGTGTTCAGGCCCAGCAGGTTCAGCTTTCCAATCAGGTGCTGAGGAATGATTGTGTTGAATGCTGAACTGAAGTCTATGAACAGCATTCGAACATATGTGTCTTTATTGTCTAGGGGGGTGAGGGCCAGATGGAGGGTGATGGTGAAGGCCTCATCTGTTGAGCGGTTGGGGCGGTAAGCGAATTGCAGGGGGTCCAGTGAGGGGGGCAGCAGGGTCTCGATGTGCCTCATGACAAGCCTCTCGAAGCACTACATGATGATGGGTGTAAGTGCAATGGGACGGTAGTCGTTGAGGCAGGACACTGGAGACTTCTTTGGCAGAGGAACGATGGTGGTGGCCTTGTCTCCCCTTCAAGATGGCGGCGCGTGCACACGCTGCAGCTTCTCTCTCTCCCGACAGTACGGTGTTTTCGTGTTTTTTATCTTGTAAGTCGCAGTGTTATTGTAAGTATTCGTCACGTCTGTCTGTCTTTAAGCGTGTATACAGTCATGAGTTTCTGCTCGACGTCGGTAGAACCTCATTTTTAGAGTTAAACTCTGCGCACGCCGAAGAGCTGCGTGACCTCGGTCTGCTCCGGAGGTCTATTCCATCACTGACCCCCACTCCTGTATCTCACCCACAGTGGATGCGCCACAAGCGGCGTGAGAGGAAGCAGAAGAGGGGTAAGCACGGAGGTATCCGGGCTAGGCTAGCGGCTAACCCACACAAGCCAGCGATCCCCACCATCGTACTGGCCAACGTACGCTCTTTGGAAAATAAACCGGACTACATCCGTTTACTGCGCTCCACTCAGAGGATTGTAAGAGACTGTTGTGTTTTTGTATTCACGGAAACATGGCTCAGCAACAGCGTCCTGGACTCTGCCATTCAGCTCGACCAGCTAACATGCTATCGTGCAGACAGAGTTCTCATCGAGGGAGGTAAGTCCTGCGGCGGCGGGCTTTGTGCTTACATCAATGATGCTTGGTGCCGTGACGCTGTTGTGGTCTGTAGACACTGTTCACCCCTGGCGGAATTCATGATTATTAAGTGCCGTCCGTTCTATCTACCGAGGGAATATACAGCCATACTGCTCGTTGCTGTATACATCCCTCCCAGCTCCAGTAACAACAACAGGAGTGAGGCACTGAATGAACTATACCAGCACATCAATGAGCAGCAGACAGCTCACCCTGATGCATTTCTCATCTTGGCTGGGGATTTCAACCATGCAGACCTAAAGAGTGTGTTTCCTAAAATATATCAACACATAGACTTTCCAACTAGGGGAAACAAAATACTGGACTTTGTTTACACCACCCAGAGTGGAGCTTACAAGGCTCTTCCCCTCCCCCACCTTGGTGCCTCAGACAACATCACTGTCATGCTAATGCCTGCATACAGACTGCTTGTTAAAGTTGCCAAACCAGTTCGCAAACAAATACTGGTGTGGCCAGAGGGATCTTCAGAGGCTCTTCAAGACTGTTTCAGCACCACAGACTGGAATATGTTTAAGCAAGCTGCCACATACAACAACACCACTGACCTCCAGGAGTACACAGAGACTGTCACTGCCTACATCACCAAGTGTATTGAAGATGTAACGGTCACCAAGACCATCACTGTTCGAGCCATTCAGAAGCCGTGGCTGACAGGCGAAGTCTACAGACTCCTGAAGGCTCGTAACGCTGCCTTCAGATCTGGAGATGAGGAGGGACTGAGGACAGCTAGGGCCAACCTGTCCTGAGGCATCAGAGAGGCTAAAAGACAGTACTCCAGGAGGATAGTTCATTGTTTTAGCGTGGCGAGGGATACAGACCATTACGGACTACAAGCCCCCACCGCAGACCTGTGACAGCACCGTCTCCCTGCTGAACGAGCTGAACGTCTTCTTTGCACGCTTTGAGGCACAAAACAGCACCACTGCACAGAAGACTCCACCTCCTCCTGGCAACCAGGTGATGACATTGTCCACGCACAGCGTGAGGAGATCCCTCAGCAGGATCAACGCACGCAAAGCTCCGGGTCCTGACAACATACCTGGTCGTGTACTGAGAGACTGTGCAGCAGAAATCACTGATGTCTTCACAGACATATTTAACATCTCACTTAGTCAGGCTGTTGTTCCCACATGCTTCAAAGCCACCACCATCATTCCAGTCCCGAAGAAGTCGTCACCCTCCTGCTTCGATGACTACCGTCCGGTTGCACTTACTCCTATCCTAATGAAGTGCTTTGAACAAATAGTCATGCACCACATCAAGTCTTTCCTCCCCCCCTCCCTTGACCCCTTTCAGTTTGCATATTGGTCCAACCGCTCAACCGATGACGCCATCGCCACTGCTCTCCACTCAGCCCTCACACATCTGGACAAAAAAGACTCATACGTTAGAATGCTGTTCATAGATTTCAGTTCAGCATTTAACACTATCATCCCTCAACAGCTCATTCACAAATTGGTCCAGCTGGGACTCAACACCTCGCTGTGCAACTGGCTGTTGGACTTCCTGACTGGGAGACCTCAAGCAGTACGGGTCAGCGGCAACACATCCAGCACCATCACATTGAACACAGGGGCCCCTGAACGATGTGTGCTGAGCCCCCTTCTCTTCACTCTGCTGACCCATGACTGCACACCATCACACAGCTCCAATCTCTTCATTAAGTTTGCGGACGACACGACTGTGGTGCGTCTCATTAGCAACAAAGATGAGACAGACTACAGGAGCAAGGTGAGCCACCTGGCCGGGTGGTGACAACAATCTCTCTCTGAATGTGGAGAAGACAAAGGAGATTGTTGTCGACTTCAGGAGAGCACACAGTCAGCATGCTCCTCTGACTATCAATGGTGTGACTGTGGAAAGAGTGAGCAGCACTAAGTTCCTGGGTGTGCACATCACAGAAAACCTCTCCTGGACTGACAACACTGCATCACTGGTCAAGAAATCACAGCAGCGTCTCTACTTCCTGCGCAAACTGAAGCGAGCCAGAGCCCCGGCCCCCATCATGTGCACCTTTTACAGAGGCACCATCGAGAGCATTCTGACGAGCTGCATCACTGTGTGGTATGGCGCCTGCAACGCATCCTGTCGAAAGACCCTCCAACACATAGTGAGAGCAGCTGAGAGGATTGTTGGTGTCTCTCTCCCCTCCCTCCAAGACATCTACAGCACCCGTCTCACCCGAAAAGCCCTTTGCATTGCGGGTGATCCCACCCACCCGACACACAGCTTCTTCAGTCTGCTGCCATCAGGGAGAAGACTGCGGAGTCTTCAGGCCAGGACCAGTAGACTGAAGGACAGCTTCATCCACCAGGCTGTCAGGAAGCGCAACTCTCTCCCAAACTTTGACCCTCTGACACCACCAACCCACCTCCACCCCCCCATTCCCCAGGACCTGCACCAGTCACCTGTGCAGCATTAGTCTATGCTCTACCTCATACAGCATTGGACTGTTAATTACCCTTTTCTGACTGTTTACTTTGTCACTTTAACTTTGTCACTTTAACAGTCTGATAAGCTCTTTGCACTACTTACTTTACATTTGCACTGTTTGCACTCTATCTGTTGTGCCTTGTAGATACATTTATACTCTATTTATATGTATCCATTTGCATTTCCATTTGTATTTTTACATCCTTTTTTGTGTGTGTGTTATCTGTATGCACCTAGGGTCTGAGAGTAACATAATTTCAGTTCTCTGTATGTGCTGAACATGTGGCAGAATTGACAATAAAGTTGACTTTGACTTTGAAGCACGTTGGAACAACGGTGCTGCTCAGGAAGGTGTTGAAGACGTCTGTGAAAACATCTGCCAGCTGGTCTGCACATCCTCTGAGCACCCTGCCGAGAATGTTGTCTGGTCCAGCAGCCTTCCGCAGGTTGACTCTGTGTAGAGTCTTCCTCACGTCAGCCGTGGTTAGCACCTGGTCATTGGGAGAAGGGGTGGTCTTCCTCGCCGTCACGCCATTCTGTGCCTCGAACTGAGCGTAGAAGTTGTTCAGGGAGAGAGGCATCACTGTCACAGGCAGGTGATGTTGTCCTGTAGTTGGTGATGGCCTGGATGCCCTGTCACATGCCCTGCGTGTCTCTGCTGGCCTCAAAATGGTTGTGGATTCTCTGATCGTGTGTGCGCTTTGCCTCTCTGATAGCCTGGGACAGTCTGGCCCTCGCTGTTCTTAGGGCTCGCTGCTCTGAAGGCGGAGTCTCGGGTCCTCGGTAGCGCAGGCACCTCTGCAGTCATCCACGGCTTCTGGTTAGAGCATGTGGTGATGGTCTTGGAGACAGTGAAGTCATCAATGCACTAGCTGATATAGCTAGTCACTGATGTCGCGTATTCCTCCAAGTTGGTGAAGTCGCTGTCAGTTGCCACTTCCCCGAACATGTGCCAGTCAGTGTGTTCAAAACAGTCCTGAAGAGCAGAGATGGCTCCTGTTTTCACCTGCTTCAGAACTGGTTTGGAGCGTCTGACTAGCGGTCTGTATGCTGGGATTAGCATAACAGAGATGTGGTCTGAGTAGCCGAGGTGGGGGGTGGGGCTCTGCATGGTATGAGCCAGGGATGTTTGTGTAAACAAGGTCCAGCACGTTCTTCCCTCTCGTGGCAAAGTCCACATGCTGATGGAATATAGGGAGCACTGACTTGAGATTTGCATGGTTGAAATCTCTGGCAACAATAAACAGTCCATCAGGGTTTGATTTCTGCAGCTCGCTAATAGCCCCATACAGTTCACAGAGCACCTCCTTAGCATTAGCTCTGGGAGGAATGTATACACCGATTATAAGGACAGTGGTGAATTCCCGTGGTAAATAAAATGGTCTGCATCTAACAGTCCCAAACTCCACCAGCGATGAGCAGTAACTAGAAACTAGCACTGAGTTCTTGCACCATTCCGTGTTGATGTAAACACACAAGCCACTGCCGCGAGCCTTACCGCACAGAGCTGTGTTTCTGTCGGCATGAAACGAGGCTAGCCCATCTAGCTGAATAGTGGCGTCCGGAACTCTGTCGCTGAGCCACGTCTCTGTGAAAACAAAGATGCAGCGGTCTCTAAACTCACGCCGCGTAGTTTGCTGGAGTCGGATGTAATACAATTTATTGTCCAGGGAGCAGGATGGACGGGAGAGCCGACCGGCTAGGGTTTGTTTTTAGCCTAGCCTGCCCTCTTGCCACGCTTCTGCTTTCTCACGCACCACTGGCGACGTCCCCTCCCCTGGCCACCGGCATCAGGCGACGCCGAGGGCTGGAGGCCTGGTCCCCAGAGCAAGCCGAGATCGCGTAGCTTCTCCAGCAGATCATCTAGCAGAATAGCTGTAGTGTTGTTTCTGAAATTTAGAAGTGTCTGGCGGTGGTATACACGAACACCGATAGCTCCGATGTCGATGTGCCCTTAAAAGTCAGGCTAAAGACAAAAATAGCACCATTTTGTATCCAGAGTGGCCGCTGCGTGCTACTGCCGTGCCACCATCTTGGACTTCTTGGACTTGGACTTCTTCTTGGACATCTTGAACTACAATACCGGTCACTCCTCTACAAAGGTGTGACAAAGGACAATGTGAAAGGCTGGCCTTACGTATCCTGCATGGCAGGTGCAGGCAATCAAGAATAATAATAATGGTCATCACTATCTGTTTTCGAATTGTTTTGCTGGAAGTTTCTTGCCTGTGTCAGTGTCTTAACTATACTGTTTCTTTCTTTTTTAAATCAATAATTTTGCGTTTTCATGTGTTGTATTTTTCACGTTCTCTTCTACCGTATTTTCATTTTTCTTTCTCTTGAAGAGCGCTTTTGTATTTTGTCAAGACAACGAGCAGAGGCCATCCACACCGGATCCACGCCGATTAAAATAATATCAACGGATCTTCGACTAAGGTGCATTAAACATGTCTAACATTCAGCTTGTTCAGTGTGTTGAGTGCAGGATGTTTAGTCACTCTTCCTCCATTGTTAGCAATAGCTTTATTTGTGATAAATGTATGTTAGTTAGCTCTCTGACGGAGAAGATTGCAACATTAGAGGTGCGCATCCAGTCTCTAGAGAGAGCTAGTGAGAGTGAGAGCAGTGTAGTTTCTGTAGGGGAAAGTCTGGATGCCTTAGGCGGAGTTAGCAAACCCCCAACTCCGGGACAAATCACAGCGGGACAAATGGGTGACGACTCGGCGGCATAATCGCAAAGCCAAAGCTAACGCTAAGGCTCACCCACGGGAGCACCACTCCTCTCCACTTCACGTGTCCAACAGGTTTGCTCTCCTCAGTGACGCACCCGCTGAGAAACCTGAAAGAGCTCTGGTTATAGGTGACTCTATCTTGCGGCACGTGAAATTAGCTAGGCCTTTAGGGGCACCAGCAGCTTTAGTTAGGTGTATACCGGGAGCCAGGGTGCCGGACATAGCAGGTAATCGTAGGGTCTTAGGCAAGCACAGGTTCTCAAAGATAGTTATTCATGTAGGAGCTAATGATATATGCCTTCGTCAGTCTCAGGTTACTAAGTGTAACTTGGTAGAGGTGTGTAAATTAGCGAAGGCGATGTCCGATGCAGTAATATGCTCTGGCCCCATCCCAATGCGGCGTGGCGATGTAGCTTACAGCAGGTTATGGTCGCTGAACTGCTGGATGTCCAGGTGGATAATTTTACTATCTTATAGATAATTGGACTATCTTTGAGGACAAGGCTGGCCTGTTAGGGCGGGACGGTGTCCATTCCACTCGGGAAGGTGCTGCTCTCATTTCTTGCAGCATAGCACATAGTCTCAGAACAGGCCTAGTTAATCGGTGACAATCCAGGGTGAAGGCCAGGGAACAGACAAGCAGGCTAAACCGATCGTCTGCTAGCTGCACTGAGTCGTCACTTAGGTTCCACCATATTGAGACTGTGTCTGTTCCCC
The DNA here is from genome assembly GCF_027358585.1 of Pangasianodon hypophthalmus. NCBI lineage: Eukaryota > Metazoa > Chordata > Actinopteri > Siluriformes > Pangasiidae > Pangasianodon > Pangasianodon hypophthalmus. The sequence goes on from NC_069713.1 coordinate 4,160,397, forward strand.
GAGCTAAACAAAATTATAGACATACTCAGACAGATTTTAGTAACCTAATTAACATAAAATTAAATCAAACCGAATGCATAGCCAGCACCCTTGATCTGAAGCTAGGACTGTTGAATATTAGATCGCTTCCTGTTAATGAAACCATTACTGATCAGAAGTTTGATGTGCTGTGTTTAACAGAAACGTGGATTAAACCAAACGACTTTGTAGCATTAAATGAAGCTAGTCCTCCCAGGTACAGTTACATACATCAGCCCCATCTAACTGGCAAAGGAGGAGGCGTTGTAGTCATCTATAATGATGATCTAGGCATCACACAAAAACCTAGTCATAAGTTTAACGCATTTTAAGTTCATAACATACGTAGCCACTAAAAATAAGTCTACCCAGGTGATTCCAGTAATTATTATTTACAGACCCCCAGGGCCATATTCAGAATTCCTATGTGAATTCGCGGATTTCATCTCTAACCTGGTTGTTTCTTTAGACAAGGCATTAATTGTTGGAGACTTTAATATTCATTTTGATAATCCAGAAGACCCTCTGAGAACAGCAGTTGTGTCCATTCTTGATTCTGTAGGGGTTAATCAGAATGTAATAGGACCCACCCATAGTGGTGGTCACACTGTCGATTTAATACTAACATTCGGATTAAATATAGAAAATATAGTCTCATGTCCACCGTCTGAAGCTATCTCAGATCATTACCTCATCTCATTTAAAATGTGTATTAATCATAGTTTATGCACCTTGCCACATCACCATGTCAAACGTACTTTCACGTCAACAACTGCACAGAGTTTTATCAGTAATCTCCCAGATTTATCAACCATGATTGGATCACCGTCTGATCCCGAAGAACTTGACCAGGCAACTGAATGTTTAGAATCAACGTTCTGCAACTCGCTAGATAAGGTAGCTCCACTTAAAAGAAAAATAATTAGGGAGAAAAAACTAGCACCCTGGTATAGCGAACACACGAACTTTAAAACAGACCACTCAAAAACTAGAACGTAAATGGCGTCAAACTAAATCGGTAGTATTTCAAATAGCATGGAAGGAGAGCCTTTTGAGCTATAAGAAAGCTCTTAGTGCTGCTAGATCAATGTATCTCTCCACCCTAATTGAAGATAACAGAAATAATTATAGATTCTTATTTAATACTGTAGCAAAATTAACTAGGAATAAGACCACAATAGAAACACGCACACAATCATTATATAGCAGCGATGACTTCATGAATCTTTTCAATGGTAAAATTGAAAATATCAGGCTAGAAATTCAGACTATTAATTTAAAATCGGACAGTTCTATAACTAATCCTGTAGGTGATAATATGATAATATTAGATAAACAACTACAACGCTTTACTCCCCTTGAAGAGACTGAACTAATTTCACTAATTTCATCATCAAAATCGTCAACCTGTATGCTAGATCCTTTACCTACTTGTTTCCTCAAACAGATAATTCCTGAAACAATCAAACCTCTTTTAAAGATAATCAGTTCTTCCCTTAGCATTGGCTATGTACCTAAATCTTTTAAAATAGCAGTTATCAAGCCCCTGATTAAAAAACCTGACCTTGACCCCTGTCAGCTGTCTAACTATAGACCAATATCAAACCTCCCCTTTATTTCCAAGGTCCTAGAAAAGGTTGTAGCACAGCAGCTATGCTCATACCTACATAGGAATAACATTCATGAAATGTATCAGTCAGGATTTAGGCCTCATCATAGCACAGAGACAGCACTGGTAAAAGTTGTAAATGACTTACTACTGGCCTCTGATCAGGGTTGTGTCTCCTTGCTGGTGCTGCTTGACCTTAGTGCAGCTTTTGATACCATTGATCATGCTATTCTCCTCGATAGACTAGAAAATGTAGTAGGCATTAAGGGAACAGCCCTTTCCTGGCTCAGGTCTTATTTGACTGATCGTTATCAGTTTGTAAACGTAAATGGTGACTTCTCTTCTCATGCTAAGGTAAAGTTTGGTGTCCCGCAAGGCTCTGTTTTAGGCCCGCTGCTCTTTTCTCTATATATGCTACCTCTGGGCAAAATTATCCGTAAGCATGGTATTAGCTTCCACTGTTACGCTGATGACACACAGTTGTATGTTTCAGCAAAGCCAGATGACAGACACCAGCTTAATAAAGTTGAGGAATGTGTAAAAGACATTAGAAACTGGATGCTTATTAACTTTCTCTTACTTAATTCTGACAAGACAGAAGTACTTGTACTAGGACCACATGCAGCTTGGTGTGATTATCGACTCTAGTCTTTCTTTTGAAGCTCATGTAGATAATATAACTAGGATTGCTTTCTTTCATCTCAGAAATATTGCTAAAATAAGAAATATATTGTCACTACACGATGCAGAAAAATTAGTTCGTGCTTTTGTTACCTCTAGGTTGGATTATGGTAATGCCTTACTGTCTGGATGTTCCAGTAGATGCATAAACAAGCTCCAGTTAGTCCAGAATGCAGCAGCGAGAGTCCTTACTAGAACCAGAAGATATGACCACATCACCCCTATCTTATCCACACTGCATTGGCTCCCAATCAAATTTCGTATTGATTATAAAATACTTTTGAAAGTATTTATTTATATTTATTTATTTATTATAAAAAGAACTTTTGGTCTTTTATGATCCGTCACACCTGCTCAGATCAAAAGGTGCAGGCTATTTGTTGGTACCTCGAATAATGCGGGCTACAGCTGGGGGTAGAGCTTTCTCTTACAAAGCCCCACAGTTATGGAACAGCCTTCCACTTAGAGTTCGGGGCTCAGACACCTTCTCAGTGTTTAAGTCTAGGCTGAAAACATATTTGTTTAGTCAAGCCTTTTGTGAATAGTTTTCTTAGGTACAGGGGCAGGTCTGGAGGGTTCACAGGCATAGAGTGTTGTGGTGAACTGGGAAGTTTGGATGCTGTCGCCCCCCCCCCCACTCTCACACGTTCACTCAGGTTTGTCGACGGTGGAGTGGCTGGCTGCCTTATGTCCCAGGGTGCCCTTATGTCTGTGTTAGCTTCTGGTTCTCCCTTTTAGTTATGCTGTCATAGCTAGTCTTGCCAGAGTCCCTGCTTGCACTCTGCATGCAAAGTACATCGTGCTTAACCATTAGAGGACAAAAGCTCACCTAACAATCTCTTCCTTTCTCTCCATCTCTCTCTCTCTCCCTCACTCTGTCGAGCTACACATGCTACTTCTGAGATGCCAGTGATGCCAGTGATCCTGACCCGTTCTGCTCCTCCTCGCTGCCTGACCCATCCTGATGCCCTACTTCTGGTTGGAGTTCTCATCGGTTGAGTTCGCTCTCTGCTGCTGGGGGTGGCCCCATATGGACTGCCTGAAGAACTGTTTGGATTGCTGGGGATGGTGCCACCTGGGGGCTGTGGAGATGGCTTGGGGATCACATACGGGGAGCTGTACTGTAATGGCTTGGGACTGCGATTGCTGTAGTGGCTTTGGGGCTGCAGTTGCCACGAGCAGCTTCATACTCAGGACTCCATCAGTGGACAGTGGATAGATTTTAACCAGCCGGACTTCTTGCAAAAACTGTGATGAATTTATTGGTTGCACAATTGCACTATTTGTCCATATAGTACACAATAGAAGGGATTTATTTATAATCGCACTATCCATTGCACCCAGATGAGGATGGGTTCCCTTTTGAGCCTGGTTCCTCTCAAGGTTTCTTCCTCATATCATCTCGGGGGGTTTTTCCTTACCACCGTCGCCACTGGCTTGCTCATTAGGGATAAATTCACAGTGATAAATTCAAATATTTACGATATATTTTTGTGAATCCATTTATTTCTGTAAAGCTGCTTTGTAACAATGTCCATTGTTAAAAGCGCTATACAAATAAAATTGAATTGAATTGAAATCTCATACACAAATGATATGGTAACTGTTACAGGACGGTTCAGTGTGGACCCAATTGCAGAGTGAAAACCCCTGCTTGCTTATAAATAACTGGGCAAGCAGGGTTTATATATTGGTGAAATAAAGGTTAAGGGCAGGGTTTGGTGTGATTGGTGCACTCGCTCTAGTCACTTCTTTCCTCTGCTTTCTTTCTGCTTTTCTTCTCAATTTCTTTTTTAAAATTCTTTTAAATTCTTATTTTCTTTTTCTTTTACCCTTTTAATTTTACTTTAGGTAAAGCACTGACATACTATACTGGTCACTCCTCTACAAAGGTGTGACAAAGGACTGTGTCAAAGACTGGCCTTAAGTATCCTGCCTGGCAGGTGCAGTTAATCCAGGTTAATCAGCCTGGAGAATTCTGGGTAACTGAGTTCTCCTGAATGGCTGCTCTCACTGTGCGGCACTACTGCCCTCTACTGGCTGCTGGAGGTGTAGCGCAGCCTCTTACAGTAACAAAAGGGAATAAATGTTTATTTATACAGTATTGTGTAGACTGTGTTAGTGCTCACATACAACAATGATTTAGATATAAGCTTGATTTACAAACTTCTAATCCTGAGTATTTAATCCCTCTGCCAGGGCTGGGAATAAATGCACTTATGAGGAAGTTATTTAGCAGGGTTTAACAGTCAAACCTTGTATTTCACCTTATAAGTAACTTTTGAATCACTGCCACTGCTGTAATGTTAATTTCCTGTGTTTGTGTTTTGGACTTTTTCAGTGTTATGTTAGTCCTGTACATCAGTGTACCAGTGTGTAGGCATGCAGTAAGAGTAATAACACTTCAGTTTGATTCCTCATTTACTCCTGAAGTTTACTGCAGTGAGATCCACTTCTTACACAGAATTATACTGCAGCATCGAGTTTCTGCTTTTAAGTGAACACTTTATTATTTGAGAAGATCACCACGGGTTCAAAAGTAGGAATTTCAAGTTGATGGGGTTTTTTCTATGGCTTTTCCTGGTCAAAGGTTGGAAATTACAATTTACGATCTATAGAATCTCTCAAATATACATCCAAGATGGCAGTGTGGCAGTAGCACGCAGCAGCTGCCCGGATGTAAAATGGTGCTATTTTTGTTTTTAGCCTGACTTTTCAACGGCACCAGGACATCAGAGCGATCGGTGTTCATGTATACCATCGCCAGACACTAATAAGCTACAAAAATCAGGCAACAACTGATCTGCATGATGATCTGCTATGTGATCTCGTCTAGCTGCCGGGATCAGACCTCCAGCCCCCAGCCTGATGCTGGTAGCCGGGGGAGGGGATACCGTAAGCGGCATGAGGGCGGGAGTCCGTGCTAGGCTAAAAACAAACCCTAGCCGGCCGGCTCTCCCGTCCATCCTGCTCTCCAATGTCTGCTCCCTGGACAATAAATTGGACTACATCCTACTCCAGCAAATTACGTGGCACGAGTTTAGAGACTGCTGCGTCTTTGTTTTCACTGAGACGTGGCTCAGGGACAGAGTTCCGGATGCCGCCATTCGGCTAGACGGGCTAGCCTCGTTTTGCCCCGACAGAAACACAGCTCTGTGCAGTCAGGCTCGCAGTGGAGGCTTGTGTGTTTACATCAACATGGAAGTAATTTCTAGCTATTACTATTTGTGACTGTTAGATGCAGACCATTTTATTTACCAAGAGAATTCACCACTGTCCTTATAATTGGAGTATACATTCCCCCAGTACTAATGCTAAGGAGGCGCTCTGTGAACTGTATGGGGCTATTAGTGAACTGCAGAAGTCACACCCTGACAGACTGTTTATTGTTGCCGGAGATTTCAACCATGCATTCCAACGTGCTTCAAGGCCAACACCATCGTCCCCATGCCGAAGAAGTGTCCAGTGTCCTGCCACAATGACTACACTCCTGTGGCACTCACACGCATCATCATGAAGTGCTTCGAGTGGCTCCTCATGAGGCACATCAAGACCCTGCTGCCCCCCTCACTGGTTCGACTTCAATTCAACACAATCATTCCTCAGCACCTGATTAGAAAGCTGAACCTGCTGGACACCTAAACCTGGAGCTGAACCTGCTCAACCACAAGCTGAACCTGCTGAACACCTCCCTCTGCAACTGGATCCTGGACATCTTGACTGGGAGACCACAGTCAGGCGGATCGGGAACAGCATCTCCAACACCACCACACTGAGCACTGGGGCCCCCAGGGCTGTGCCCTCAGTCCACTGCTGTTCACTCTGCCGACTCAAGAATGTGTAGCAATGCACAGCTCGAATCACATCAAGTTTGCCGATGACATGACTGTGGTGGGTCTCATCAGCAAGAGCGATGAGTCAGCATACAGAGAGAAAGTGTGCCGGCTATCAGATGGTGCAGAGCCGACAGCCTGTCTCTGAACAAATCTAATGACTAAATCTAAAGAAATGGTTGTTGACTTCAGGAGAGCACAGAGTGACAACTCTCCGCTGAACATCAGCGGCTCCTCCACAGAGATCGTCAAGAGGACCAAATTTCTTGGTGTTCACCTGGTGGAGGACCTCACCTGGTCCCTCAACACCAACTCCATAACAAAAAAAGCCCAGCAGCGTCTCTACTTCCTGCGAAGACTTAGGAAAGCCCATCTCCCACCCCCCATCCTCACCATGTTCTACAGAGGGACTATCAAGAGCATCCTGAGCAGCTGCATCACTGCCTGGTTTAGGAATTGCACCATCTCGGATCGCAAGATCCTGCAGCGGATAGTGAGGACAGCTGAGAAGATCATCGGTGTGTATGTTCCCTCTATCACAATCACTTACACCAAACGCTGCATCCACAAAGCCACTAGCATTGTGTCACAGCCACGCCAGACCAAAACACAAATCGTCACACTCCCTCGCCAGAATTCTAATCACACACACCTGTCTTTCATTTCCTTCCTCATCATCTCTCCCCTACTTAAGCTCTTCAGAAAGTTTTATTTATTTATATGGCAAGAATAACCTACATTTCATTCAAAGTTGTACATCTTTATTCATATTTTATCTAAACATTGCTGAAGTATAAAATAAGTTCTCTAAGATAAGCCTCCTCTTTGTCTTGCACCTCGTGCATGCATAAAACACTGTTTAAGCCACAAACAAAGTCATTTCAGGTCACATTTTTGAACAAAGCATCAGGTCATTTATAACAAAGCATCAGGTCATTTGTAAAGGCATAAATATGAACAATAAAAAATGGTTAGAAAAATGTAAACTATAAAGAGAAAATTTTCAAAAACAACATTATTTAGAAGGTGTGTGTGTGTGGATCAACAGATCAGACGACGACAGCAATGATCCAGGACAGCATGGTACAGAACCAAAAATATAAATATTCACCCCAGCCAACTTTACTTTCGTGTTAATTCATTCTTTCATCAGCGAAATTTTGTACATCAACGAGAATAACTCACTTTGTGTAAGAAAACAGTGACAGACTTACATATTTCACTCATGTTTCTTCTACTTTGGTGTGTGCAGTATCAGATACCAAGTGTTCGTATCCAACCAAAAACCAACCAAAAGCACTGAAGTGCAAGTATATGAGTAAAAGAAAAATAAGGATAATGATCCACATGCATATTAAATTATTTGTATTAATGTACGTTCAATGGAATTAGCATATGAGTAAAAAATAAGTAAAAATAATTTAAAAAAAAGTATTTTAGAGTGTTGTGTCTAACCTTAAATAATACTTTAAAAATGGAAGAAACTATTTTTATAATTTTGAACAAGTATTTTTTTCACCCTAAAGTACTTTTTTTTCTTTTAATTGTATATGTATCCAGTTGAAAGTGCATTAATAAAATTAGCCACATTATGAATTTCCTTTTTACTGTGTCAAAATATGCAAATGAGACACATGTATATAAAATTAATTTATAATATAATATTATATTATAATATAATATTTGTGCCCTTAATAATAAGTGCATAGAATAAGTAGGAAAAGAAAAGCAGTTAAAAGAAGAAAAAAAATAAGTAATGTTCCTGCGTACAGGAAGGGGATGAGCAGACTTTCCTTTCTGAACATTTAGGAAAAACTGAAGACAAACACAATTCACAGTTTTCCAGTGATCTGTTTGATAACTGTAGCTTCATCAGTGGACACAGACACACGGCTCACTGCAGAGAGAAAGAAAGAGATTGCAATAAATATCTTTATAAATACATTTCTCCTCATACTGCTATCACTGATGTTACAAACTAATTAACTTTTTGAATCTGTGACCGCAGCAAGAAATCAGTTAGTTATTTGGCATGTCAGTATTTTGCATGTTCATAGCTAACTATGTCATAACTGTCCAAGTAGAATGAGATGATGGAAAGTTATCTAGACAGCTACCAATCTAACATGGATGAACTCTTTCAGATTCTGTGAGGTGGGGTTTTGTGTACATGGATACTGTAACTGCTAGATGCTAGACTGCTAGAAGTTCTACCCAATGCACCTTTAAAACTATTTCTTACTTCATGGTGTTTGGTTTGTCTTTTAAGATTTATACTGTAAATGTCATGAGTCTTACCTCCATGTTGTGCTTCACCTCTGAGTAGACAGTATCATCACCCACACTGGCCTTTTCTAGAGGGAGTCAAGATATCCTGAATTAATCTCCCGAAAAATTACAACTCATCTAAAATATTAAATAGAATTTGCAGAAATCTCACAATAATAAATGGATGAAAAGACACAAATGATGTGTCTTTCTGTAATGAATTAAAGAAGCAAGTTGCTGTGGTAAAACACTTTGGGATGTGCTGTAATAGGAAAATAATCACCTTCAGGGTAAGAACTCTGAAGCAGTAACTCTGCTTCATCACACCACACTGTCATTGATTATTTTCCTATAACAGCACAACAGAGTGTTTTATTCATTACATAAAACAAGAGTAGGGTGCAAGTGATCTATGACACAAAATAAAATTTCTTCATATTGCTCCTACCTTTTATTCTCTTTTCATTTTTCATTGGTTTTAGTTCAAGCTCAGCATAAGTCACATCACTAACACCAGCTTCAGCATCAGCACCTGCAGTAGCAGAGAACAAAACCATCCCAATGATCTTTAGCCTTGTAATACATCAGTCATAACTCATAAACATAAACATAAGTCATTAACAGTCTCCTGCCAAAACCTCACTGAAGTCTAGCTGTGTTTTTAGAGTAGATCTTTGACTTTTTAATGGAGCCTGTGATGGAATTGACTCGTCTGATGTGGAGGAAAATTTCAGCTTGTGTACTCAGATGCTTGGATGCAGATTGTTAATGTAATAAATGATTGAATGTGCTGAAGATTTCAAGTGTTATTTGCTGATTTTGGTTTTAATAAATAATCCATGAAACGTATTAAAAAAATCTCTACCATTGTTCCTGTTTCTCTTCTTTTTCTTCATGACCTGTGCGTAAGCGGCTTCACTCTCAGCTGCAGCTTCACCTGAACACAGTGCAGTGTGTTAATCACTACAAGACACTTCTGTACTTTACTCTATAGAGTTAATCTATAGTTAAGTCAAACAAATAAAGCAAAACAACTAAGTTTATTAAAAACTGTTCATAATGTGTATGAAAGATGTGCTAATTTTACAATGAATTGAAGATGTGAGTTTCTATTCTTCTAATAAATATAGAAATAAAGTGATTGAGACAGTGTCTGACCAGCCTGAAGTGTTGTGTATCCTGACTGAGAGTCTTCAGCTCCTGACCGGCTCTGATTCTGCTCTGATGTCTGATTGGTTTTCTTCTGCTTTTCTGTAGAGGGAGACAGATTCTACATCTGAACAGGGTGCCAATAATTACAGAAACATTTTATTTTATACAGCCCTGATTACAGCAATATAACCAGAGAGACTACAATACAGTAGGAATAGATACAAATATTAATTATGGATATAATTCTAATAACAATATGTAGTTAGATGAGTGTAACTACACGTCTGAACTGCAAAACCTGTAGTAAAGTTATATTTACAACTAAACCTAATGATTTCACAAAAACTCAGATTCCATTATTAAACTGAGTTCAGTATGACAGATCTCACACCCAGAATAATTTGTGAGAATTTGTAAAATTACCTGAAAAAAAAAAAATAATTAAATGTATTTAAATTAAATACACATATATTTTCTTTTCAGTGAATTAGTTCTTAACCTTCATCACCTCTTCTACCATACTTTATGAAATTGTTTTATTTAGCTCTAAATATGACTTTACAACAGGTTTTGGGTTTTTTATAATAATAATAATAATAATAATAATAATATCTCCCACATTACAGTTAGTATTTCTATATTTAATATGTGCAAGTACCTTTTAATATATTTTATAATCTACATTGTATTTAAACTGTTTCTTACACTGTAATCAGGACGATATCTCAGACCATAATAATGACTTAAGTGTGAAATATTCCAAACAAGATCTTTTCATATCTTTTAGTTATTTATTCTTCAAGTAACCTTTAGTTATTTTTCCACAGTAATGTGATACATCCAAAATTGGTTAATTCTTTAGAAGTTCTGATTATATTCTATATAACATAGCTGAAGCAGTTATCAGACCTTTTTTTCTTTTGTAGGACCACAGCAGGATCATTAAGATCAGTAAAGCGAAGAACAAAAATCCCAAACCCACAGCCACTCCTACTGTTCCACCACCGGATCTAGAACCTGAGACTGAGAAGAGAAAGAGAGCAAAATTTAAGCATTTAAACACTGTGTATATAAACTGTTATTAAAAAGATAATCAAATAAAAAGAAATTCTCACAAGGTTTCTCACGTCTGACTGAGAGCCAGCTTTTCAGTGACTCTCCTCTCTCTGGGTGTTTACAGTGGTAGAAACCTTCATCTGACTTTGAGACAGTTCGGATGATCATCTCTCCTGTAGTCTGTGTCTGGAGAACTGCTCCATCTTTACAGAAATCTGCTCGGAGGTATGAGGAATTTGTGTTGCGATATAAACAGCGTAGAGTCAGAGGATGTCCCTGAGTCACAGGATGGACAGGACTCTCCAGGATCACATCACCATCTAGAACACAGAAAATCATATTTACAGCTTAACATGATTCCATCGAGAAATCCAGATAATATGTGTAGATAATCTAAAAACTGTTTTCTAAATTATCTGTATATCACTTAAAAAACACTTAAGCTGTGGAGTCTGAATTAGGGAAGCATCAGTACAAAAACTGGCAGCAGGTATCGATTAAATGCTCATTTACTGGTACTAGTAAAACTATTATCTGAAGACTCACCATGCACTGTGATGTTGACAGGATTACTGTTTTCTCCAGATTCAGACTCACACCAGTAAACTCCAGTGTGGGATGTGGAGAGGAAGCTGATTTTACATGTAGATCCTGTAACTGATGAACAATCTAACACTCCCTCACTGTGTGTGTATCGTCTCACTGTCCATCCAGTAGAGTTACTCTGGTCCTCACAGCTCAGTGAGAGAGAGTCTTTAGTAAAGTGTTGAGTTCTGCTGGGATTGATGATCAGAGAGACTGGAGGAGATTCACCTTAAACACAGAAAAAGCCATTTAAATAAAAATTAAAGAGGAATCATGCAATATAATGACACAGAACACAAGTAAATTGCTGTAAATCTACAGTATTTAATTTAAAGCAACATACTGTTTTAATATTTTACAAGTTTATATTGTAAATGATTAGGCAATTAGAGCAGCCAAATGAGCCAATGTACTGGATTATGTTTTATTTTATACTATAAATATATATAAACAAGTATTATGCTTCCAGGATTTACAGTATATTACTGGAAGCATGAATGTATTTTACAGTTATTTACTTCCTTTTGTTCTTTACTACCAGTGATTTACTGTAAATATTACAGTAAATGTTTTACAGTGAGGAACAGGTGCAGACAGTCAGGGAATCACATCAGCAGGGAACATTACGCCTCCTCACCACCAGATGTCACTGTCACCTGAGTATTAGTCTAGCTCTATCACACCACCTCCAGGTCACTTCCTCATTGTAGAGTATATTAGGCCAGCACATGGTCTTATACGTGATGTAAAATCTTGCCAATCCCAGGGTTTGTGCAAGTTCAGAGCCATGTTTAGTTTGTGATTGTCATTGCCCTGTTTAGACTCTTTGCCTTGTCTTTTGATTAGTTTTTTGGATTTGTCCTCTGGTTTCTTGTACGGGGCTTCAGTGTGTTTAACTCTTGCCTGCTTTACACCTCTGTTATCTGCATTGTGTTTACTAACAGTGTAACATTATGACATCATCTGTACCTGCATCTATTTTTAGCTTTAGATTTAAACCTGATGTGGGCATGTTCCTGCCTTTTTGGCAAGCTTTCTAAGATTAAAAAAAAAAAAAAACCTAAATAGTGCACCTCCTATTCATATCTGTATCTGTTTAGAACACGTTTTTGTATTTGTACTTGGTTACAGCCGTAATGTTTATCTGCTCTACCTTTGTGGCTTTTAAAATAAAATCCTCCTGCACATAGATCCTCAACCATCTCCTGAGTCCTGTATGTTAACCAGAAAACTTACCCAATGACAAGGGGCAGAGACATCACAAAATACAGAGAAACACAAGGGAAATTGTGACAATAAGCCTCTACCAGCACTTAGGGCTCTTTAACTGCCTTATACATATTAATAACTAAATGTTGCATTAATCTGATCTTACATTCACACTTTTGTATTCTACACTTCAACACAACAGTTAATTTTCCTCACCAGTGATCCATAGTGGCTGTGGATTGCTGTACTGTGTGTGAACGGCTGGTTCTCCTCTCTCTCCTCTGCACATATAAACTCCTGTGTGATTCAGAGCAGCAGGACTGAGAGTGTAGGAGCCTCCAGATCCTCTGCTGCTGTCTGAGAGGAGCTCCACATACATGATATAGCCACGATTATTTTTTATTTGAGTTAAGCCTTCTCTGTAGGGAACAGTTGTGTACCAGCTGAATGTCCAGTCTGTAGAGGAGTCTGTAACCTCACAGCTTAGAGTCACTGAGTCTCCTTCAGTCAGCCAGCTCTGTGGAGATACACTCAGTACTGCCCGTGGTCTCTCTGTTACACAGGAAATACAAAACGATTCATTTGTAGATTTATTTAATACACAGTAAGAAGCTTTTGAATGAAAGTCTAATTGCACATTTTGATGTGTCCCTATAAACCCTCACACATTCACCTGATACAGTCAGTGTAACAGCATCACTGAAGTGTGAGGAGCGTGAGCCTCTTCTCTCTGCTCCTCTACAGGTGTAGTTACCTGTGTGGGTCACTTCAACACCACTGATCCTGTACACCTGTTCACTACTGACACGACTGTGTGAAGCATCTTTATACCAGCTGTACTGCCAGCTAGAGACACTTTCATCCTGTATGTCACATCTCAGAGTTACGGCGTCTCCACTGAACACCTGTTTATCAGGATTTATGGATGCCACTGGTTTAGGTCTTGCTGTACAAAAATAATAGAGCATCTAAACTGTCAATTTATCATCATGGGTATCATCAATAGTGGAATAATGAAGGCAACACTTTGCATTTATCAACTCTCAGCTAATTTACAAATATACTTTTTTTTATCTTTAATAAACTGCGAGATCTGTTAATATCTGAAAAATCTGAAAATTCACATCTAGATCCAGTTAAACTGTTCCAACTAAGGACTGAGTAATAGTTACAAAAAGTAACTTTGGATAAAACATTAATAATGTGTAGTTAGATGAGTTTATCTATATGTCTAAATTACAGTGATCTTTACTATTCATACTTAGAAAGATATTTTTTCCCACAAAAACACAGTCTTCATTAGTAAAACAGTTTCAGTGTGACTCACACACACAATAATTTGTACACATTTTCAAAGTTTAACTGAAATGGAAAATTGTAATTAAGATTACAGCATGGGGCAGGTTTTGTGTACTTTTTTAATTACAGTAAATTTGTAGTTAACCCTAATGACTTTACAACAGTTTGTGGAGTTCAGGTGTTTAGTTACACACATGTAACCATGTTATCAGTATTTACAAGATATTTCCATATATAGTATTTGTAACTACTTATTATTCTATTCAATATAGTATGTTGAGTTTAGACTGCAAGGAAGTGAAGATAATTTCTTACATTTCTCACACATTGGAGACTTCTGGTTTCAGACGTACTGTATACTGTGCATTTTTTCCTTCTTTTAACAAAGTTTAAATAAGTAATAAACACTCTGTCTCACAATTTTATAGAAAAACACTGAATGATGTGGTCGTGGTATAAAGTGAGTTACTGTTTCCACCCCAAAGTACAGATTATTTTCCTATAACAGCGTGTCCTCATGTGATTTATTCCTTTTAAACCACAGCAATTTGCCAATGATTACAATTTTTAATTTATTAATGAATGACACATTGTACTTTTCATTCATTTATAGTTACATTTATTGTTGTGGAATGTCTGCAAAACAAGTTAGTTCCTGTTCTCACTTACATTACAGCAGCTATAAACAGTCATTTCCTCACCAGCCTCGCATTTTTCTCACTTTTTTAATGAATAAAAAATTGCAGCTTGTCATGTTACAGGGAAACAGCAAATCATAAACTCCTCTGTACTGAAGACTTTTCCATGATGGAAAACTTAAAGTTATAGCTTTACCTCTTTTCTTATTTTTCTTTGTTAAATAACATGTTTTTAAACTTTTGCATTGGATCTCAGCAGCCACAAATGACAAATATCTTTAAAACATGTTTCAAGATTATTGTAAACATTGTGGAATAACAAGGAATTACACTCCTTCTAACAAACCTGTTGTGAAAAGGGGGAAAAAAATCATGACATACCTCTCACTGTAATCCTGACAGAATCACTGAGAATTGTGTAGTAGTAGCCGTTGTTGTAGTTGTAGTAGTTGTAGTAGTAGAAGTATTTTCTCCTGTGTGCCTGACACTGGTACACTGTTTCTCCTGCATTATCAACTGTCACTTTAAGTGTGTGTGCTTGTTCACTCTTCATAAGCTGTAACTGCTGATTATTTTTGTACCAGAGAAACTCCCATCCAGTCGACTGCTGCAGCTCACAGCTCAGAGTGATGGTGTCTCCACTGTAGACGGAGCTCTGAGGATTCACTCTCACAGTCAGTTTGGGTTTTGCTGTTGGTATGAAATGATGAAGGTGTCAGAGCTGCTTTTCTCTTTACAACATAAGCAGTAGATTCACTGTGCTTTAACATATTCTTTGTGTCTAAGACAAAGATTTAGTTTTAACATTTGATACAAGATGTTACAATTGTATGTTTTCTTACACGGCTGCTATTCAGTATATTTTCTATGTAACAAAATTCATGATTGGATTGAAGCGTAAAACTCTGTATTTGATTATTTTAGATTATTTGTTATTTTATGGATCCTGCACAAATCCTGCACCATCATCTGAATATATCTGCATTTTCATAAAAATCAAGAGCATGACTTCCTGTAGTAAAGCCATGTCTGAGGACTTTTTTCCAAAAAATCTACAGGCATTCTGTAGCTAAACGTAATCATCTAGCTGACAAACATTAATTGTCATTTTCATTTAAGTCCATCCATGAAAGTAAGATCAGCTTGTCTTTTTAGTGAAGAAGAAACATGTTTTGTATGCATGTCTATATAAGTACTTGAAATTATAAGGTTCAATCACTTTTGTCTATTTTTTAATATGGACTTTATTGAATATATGTGAGGCAGTCTGGAAAAATTCATTAGACGTTGCTACAGTTGACTTCTGGTAACATCCAAACATGATTAAAATCAAAAAATCACCTCTCTAGCTAAGTGTGTTTCACTAAGGCTCAGATAAAATTTTTTTGCTGTATAGAAACTTTTAATTTAGTTACATAGAAACAGACATGAGTCTAATTAATTCAGTTTGTAATCAGACTGTCTGATATATGATGCTGTGAGATAGTCAAATATATCTGCGATGCTCTTGTGCCATCACATCATCATTAAAACAGGGAGGAGTGCTTACACATTTTGTACAGAAGACAGCAGACAAAGTTATAAAATATTTAAATGACCTAATACAAAGACATTAATAACTAGAAATATAGTCAACAGAACAGAAGTGAATCAGGGATTATTTCCCCAGCGGTGTTAGTGTGAACAGACATCAGTCAAGTGAAGAGAAGATAATGAGGCTCGTATTTAAATGCTGTGAGTGACTTCTACCTCAGGTGATGAGACAGAGACTGATGTGGATGATGCTGATAATCAAAATCTCTCAAAATTACAGAATTCTCTGATAAACCCTTATAATTCCAAGGCCTCAAATGATTTTCTAATAAATCAGATAATGGCAGAGCCAACACAAGGTGAGATTTACTGCCTTCTTTCTTAATGTTCACTGTGTACTATTAATCAGACTGACTCACCACAATTCTACTGCAAACTTAATATAAAACCCAAATGCTACTGCAAAACACATGATGATGATTCCTGTGAAAGAAATCGGTGTCTACTAGACAGGGAAGTGAAAGTCAACATTAAACAAACAGAGACTCAGTTACTGACAGCTCAAAATCTGAACCCTAAAAATAATGTTATCATATTAAATAAGAAATAAACACCCACAGACTCACCTGATACAGTCAGTGTAACAGCATCGCTGATCACTGAGCTCTGAAAGTTACTCACGTGTTGTCTTGTGCAGGTGTAATCACCACTGTCAGAGTATCTAACAGACTGGATTATGAACTCCTGCATTGTACTTCCTGTGAATCTGTAATTATTTTTATACCAGCTGTATGTCCGCTGAGTGCTTCCTCCTCCCTGTACGTCACATCTGAGAGTAACACGCTCTCCAATGAACACATGTGTATCAGGCTTTATGGACAGCACGACTTTAGGACTCCCTGTAAAACATTCTGTTGTTAATAAACCTTACTCTACTAATATAATGTATAATGTATATAATGTATAATATTTGAAACGCAGATTATTGTGTTAATGGGGAACAGGGATTAATTTTCCTCTCATGTATCCCTCAGCTGACAGACAATTGATCTGAAGGTGTGTGTGAGTGTCCCTTGTCCTGTGTTTTAATGAACTGCAGACATAGTCCACCAAAGAGCCTGGAGTCAGTGGTTCATTTGTGGTGCTGAGTGAAATCCGCTACGCTACGTACTATTAAGAAATCAGGGGCATCATGGAACATTTTATTTTGCACTATTTATGTCAGTTGTTCCCATGTGCTGCTGTTATTAAACTTGTGCTATATTATAATATATGTTAAGACATTTAAGCAGCGTAAAACTATTTAAGCTTAAAACTATTTATTCACATCTAAACTTTTGTTGATCATTCTTTTCTTATATTATAACACTATTTATCTTAAGTGAAAGTAATTCTTGTAAAAAGGGAAACAGTAAATGAAGAGCCACACAGTGTAGGTGAATTTACCAAGAGCACAAAGTGAATCTACACATGAGATGGTACGAGAACAAAGAATGGAAATAACTGAGTTAATGTTACGTTCTTTGTTTAGAGCTATAAAAACTGCATTAATAATCTAGTAACAAATTGACAAATTGTGCACAAACTTTTCAGCCCCAAAACAAATCAAATATGCACACAATATAAAGGATAAATTATATAGAAATCACCTTGAGCATGGGCCACTGGTATAAGTGAATTGAGCACTGAAAGAAGACATAAAAAAAACACTACGTAAATATGGATAATATTGAGTCTATTAATGAAAACAGCACATTTTCGACAGACCGAACCCACAAGATTAAATCTTATTCAGGAAATCTAAACTACCATCTGTAAGAAATCCATTTTAAGCTCTCTTAATAAATAAAAACTGCAATAACTTATAGAACAGTCACTGTTCTGCTCATTAAGTGTTTGTTTCAATTTATTTCACTTTATTGCACAAAGCAACTGTCATGGAACAGAAATCTGAGATGTTCTTTTAATGAGAGCCAGACAAATCCAAAAACATTAGGCAAGCTCAAGGTCAAAAACAGGCTTGGAAAATTCAGATGCACTAAACAAACTGAGCATTTACTTTGCCACGTCTTTGTGAGTGAAAGTCTCTTTAAAAGTGAGAGAGAGAGAGAAAGAGAGAGAGAGAGAGAGGTGGGGAACACGTGCGTGTGATCAAAAGTCATTGGGATCAGGTTAATAGTAGTGGATTCTGGCATGTGTAGTCCAGGCCGGCCATGATTTTAGGTCAAGGTGTGTTCTGGGAAGTGGAGCTTGTGGAGAGATTTGACGAAATATGCAGCAGATATTACGGAAGTGTGATAATCTTAGCTCTGGGAAATAAAACCAACACTGTAGTGTTCTTACAGAGAAATTGAGTGAGAGAGGGAGAGAGAGGATGGAAAGATATAACTTGTATTTTATTGTGATTGTCATGCATGACATTTTCTGCAGTGTGGAAAGAGAGGCAGAGAAGTGTGGCCAGACTGGTGGCAGCCTGCAGTTGAAAGGTGAATCTACAATGATTTTGACTCCCTCTACTGGTAACTGCAGAAGATTTTTAATCCTGACCTTGTCCACATTGTAATAGATTTAAACTGAACTGTTTAAATACCTCTCATCCCCTTTTATTCTGCTCATGTCTTTTATTTTGATGAAGTTAAATCGCTCTAAAGTTTCCAGCATTATAATGCACCATATCACAAAGCAGAAGTCACATCAAACTCGTCCCATGAATAAGACAATAAGTTCAGCGGACTTCGGTGGCCTTCTCAGTTACCAGATCTAAATCCCATTAAGCACCTTTGGGATGTGGTAGAATGGGAATTTCTCAGCATGAACGTGCAGCTGAAAAAATCTGCAGCAATTATATGATGCAATCATGTGAGCACAGACCAGAGTGTCAAAGGATTTTTTACAACAACTTTGGTAAGGGAGTGGGGGTGTGGTGCATGGTATAGTAATAGTATAGCAATAGTATAGTGTTCCAGTAGTAGTATAGTGTTCCTAATAAAGTGGCCAGTGAGGGTATGTTCAGAAATCTTATCACTCTGAATAGTCATTTTGTCTCCAACTGGCCCTACTGTGGAGACTCTGGCTTCAAATGGTGATTTTCAGCTTGGCCAACTTTTGGCTTTAAAACAGCTCAGTGAGTGTCAGTGGAGTTAAATTTGTCCACCATATCAACAGTTAAAAAGTTAAGTGTTAGTTACTGCTTTCACACATCTACCTTCACACCTCCTCCCATTCTTTACTGCTGAATTTGCACCACCACCTTAAAATAGAAAATAAACCACATCCGTGACCTGGTCTCTGCTCTCAGGCCTCTAACACTGTCACTGCTCTGTGTGTGTACAGGACTAATGAGAAGTGTTTGTTACTGCAAAGTTATTGCTCTTATTTTTAACACAAACCGGTAAACAATGATTAGTGATTATAAAAAAATGCTGTATATTAGTTTGGTATTAGAGTGAACTTGCTGTACTGAGATTAGGTTACGTTATAAGGCATTTTCTCAGTAAGTCTAGTTAATGCTAATGTGTTTTTGTTAAAACCTTTCTGTGCTCAGGAAAGACCACCAGAGTCTCACCACAGCAGCTAAAGACATTTCAGTTAGTCACAACTATGACTTCCACTGGTGAAAGTACAAACACCATCCAGTCATTTTCTTTTAGCAGATCAGATGATCATGAGAGGTTGTCACTGAGCAGCAGATGACAGCAGGACACAGAAGATCAGCTACAGATTCCAACAATACAGACTCGTTTACACTCATTAGATTATTTAAACCCTGTGTTTTAAACTTGCTCTACTTGTACTCTTACCTGTTGAACTGTAGTTACTGAGAGTAGTTACACATCAAACTAAACCCTTCTCCTAACAGATATGGATACACTGATCCACCTGAGCAGTCATGCTGAAGTACACACAATGTCCTAATCACACAATAAGCTCATCACTCAGGACATTCAGACTGCAGATGAACAACTTTATACCCCACCACTCACTCTAATGAAGACACAAAGAGAACATTTACTCACAGAGCATCACAGGGAGTGGACTGAGCTCCATCCTGTCTCTCTAATGACTGACTGACTGACTGACAGAGCAGAGGTGTGTGTTAAAGCCTTACCACTTCCTGTGTTCTCTCACAGACAGAGACAGAGTGAGAGAGAGAGAGAGAGAGAGAGAGAGGAAGGGAGAGAGAGAGAGAGAAAGAGTGTGCCTATATGTCACTTTTACATTTCCTGTTTTCGCTTTTAAGGGGGGGATTGTGGCATGGGGTGAATGCATGCTTCTATTTTAGTGGTCACAGGCACAGAAGCTTCCTGTGTCACAGAGAGAGAGAGAGAGAGTGAGAGTGAGAGAGTGAGAGTGAGAATGTATGTGTCACTTCTACATTTTAGTTGACACAGATGTGGTTGCTCCTGTTCCCTTTTTTTACATTAAAAATGTTTTAAGACTCACACTGTAAAACCTATAATGTTTCACTTTACTAGGATTAAAATCATTTGTATTAAAGAATAACACACTGAGTAACAGGGCTGCAAATAGGCAAAATATCTAAATGTACATTATATTCTCATTGTCCACTTTATTAGGAACACTTTTACACCTGCTCATTCATACAATTATCCAATCAGCCAATCATGTGGCAGCAGCACAATTCACAACCTCATGCAGTAAATTGTATTTCAGAAATCTCCTGGGATTTTCTCACACAACAGTCTATATAGATTACACAAACAAAAAGACAGAAAGAAACAGCTTGTTGATGAGAGAGGTCAGAGGAGAATGGCCAGACTGGTTATAGCTGACAGGAAGGCTGCAGTAGCTCAACATGTGGTGGCCAGTGATTGAAAAGTGAAACTAAAATGCCTTTGACTCCCTCTAGTGGTAACTGCAGTATAATTTTAATCCTGACTTCATCCACACTGTAATAGATTTAAACAGAACTGATTAAAATATATCTTATCACTGTTCAGTCTGCTCATGTACATTGAGAACAGTCTGTACGCACCTGCGTTTTGAATTATCTCATTCAAGTTTTAATCTTTTAAAATGACATCTAACTCCATAACGAGAGGCTTTTCTGTTATTGAGTTAAAAATGCAGTGTGCTATGGAGATGATATTTAACAGTTTTGTTAAACATCAAGTTATTTAATGAAATTAAAATTTGTCCTTGTGTGAGGTGAGAGATGAAAATTAATGTATTCTTCATATTAAATGCTAATGCTCATTTTATTTACATTATTAATTGCAGGTAGGTACAGAGACTTTTCGCATGTGTCGTCATTAATGAACAGTAGTGTTCCTGTTGTCACTATGAACATTGTGTAGGTGCTGAAATGCATGAGTGACAGTGAATCTGAACTGTCTATTAATGGTATATTCCAGATCAAGGTAAGCAGTTAATGACTCGCTACATTTTCCACCCTTAGCTAGCTAGCTAGCTAGCTAGTGTGTTTAAGTTGCATTTACTAATGAACACAATAGCGATAATCTCTGAGTTATCTCACTTATCTGGAGGCGAAACAGCTACATACACTCACTGTCTATTTTATTAGGAACACCTGTAAAACTGCACATTCATGCAGGTATCTAATCAGCCAATCATGTGGCAGCAGCACAATGCAAAAGAATCATGCAGCTACAGGTCAAGAGCTTCAGTTAATGTTCACATCAAACAGCAGAATGAAGAAAAAGTGGGATCTCTGTGACTTTGATCATGGCATGGATATTGGTACCAGAAGGGCTGGTCTGAGTATTTCAGAAACTGCTGATCTCCTGGGAATTTCACACACAACAGTCTCTAGAGTTTACACAGAATGGTGAGAAAAACAAAAACCACTGAGTAAGCAGCAGTTCTGTTGATAAGAGGTCAGAGGAAAATGGCCAGATTGGTTCGAGCTGCTATGAAGGATCTAGTAACTCAAATAAGCACTCTTTACAACTGTGGTGAGCAGAAAAGCATCTCAACATGCACAAAATATCGAACCTTATGTGGATGGGTGTGACACTGCGGGACCGTAGAAGGCTGCACGCGCACACGCGCACACACACACACACACACACAGAGGCAGTAATTGCGGGGGTGGGGACATGTGCTCTTTATTATCCTTAAAAGTGAAAGTGAAACTTACGGTAGAGGAAAACAGTGTGAGACGTGAGTCTGTAAGAATACAACAGACCGGCTGAAGCAGCGGAGAAGTCATCAAGCGACAGAAACTCGTCTTCCTCACTTTCGTTTACATCTGCGTCTGTATCTAAGAAATACACAAAAACAGAGAATAATAATATAATCATTTTCCCTTCCTTCTCCCTCACTACAGTGGCCGCGAGCTCCTTTTATAGCTCCTCGTCTTCTCATTGGCCGCCAGCCGTGCTGAGTTAGGTCGCTCCGCCCCACAGCCACGCGCACTCCGGCTGTCCAACACAAACGCGGTGCTGAAAGGACGCTGACTTTTCAGCAGCACGCCGTCAGTCGCGCGAGGAGCGTTTGATGTTTTACGTGCGCGGGCTGTCGGTCCGCCGTCACAATGGGCTACAACAGCAGAAGACCACATCAGGTTCCACTCCTCTCAGCCAACAACAGCAATCTGAGGCTATCATGGGCACAGACTCACCGACACAGGACAGCTGAAGATTTAAAAAAAATCACCTGCTCTTTTTCCAGTCTTCAACTGTCCATGTTGCTGAAGACACACAGAGAAATTTTACTCACAGCATTACACAACTTGGTCAATGTCCAAATATTTATGGATCTGGCTATTTTTTTTTTTTTTTTCCAAAATTGCATCTAAATAAATAATGTGTGGTAAATGTTTTCTTTTTTTCTGCTGCTGATTTACAGTGTGCATGCCTAATGGTGAACAAGGAATAAAAAGGGCCTAGATTGCACAATAAGGTTTGAATGTAATATTTTTGTGTTTCTAGTTATAATCCATGTGTGTAATCTGCACAGCAAAGTAAAAGCACATAAAAAGCACATTGTGTGTAATGCCCGCTATAGCACACACTGTCTAAGGAAGGGGTCCAAAAGGGACTCGTGACACTTTGTCAGTAACTGTCAGTATGAAGCTATGTTACTGAATTCATTTTTGTTACTGCTGACATGATAAATGTAAGTGCAGAGGAGCAGGAGCTGAGTTGGGGATGGAGCATGTGGAGCTTTAGTTGAGTCCAGAGAGAGTTTTCTCACTGAATATCACTTCAGTTGCCTTCATAACACAAGCTTATGACATCTAATAGCCAGCTGTTCTTTACAAGAGACCCGAGTTTTAAAATCTCATACACAAATGATATGGTAACTGTTACAGGACGGTTCAGTGTGGACCCAATTGCAGAGTGAAAACCCCTGCTTGCTTATAAATAACTGGGCAAGCAGGGTTTATATATTGGTGAAATAAAGGGTAAGGGAAGGGTTGGGGTGTGATTGGTGCAATCTCTCTAGTCACTTCTTTCCTCTGCTTTCTTTCTTTTCTAATTCTTTTAAATTCTCATTTTCCTTTCTTTCCTTTCCTTCCCTTACCTCAGATAAAGCCCTGACAATACAATACCAGTCACTCCTCTACAAAGGTGTGACAAAGGGCTGTCTCAAAGACTGGCCTTAAGTATCCTGCCTGGCAGGTTAATCAGCCTGGAGAATTCTGGGTAACTGAGTTCTCCTTAATGGCTGCTCTCACTGTGCTCCACTGCTGCCCTCTGCTGGCTGCTGGAGGTGTAGCGCGGCCTCTTGAAGTAACAAAAGGGAATAAATGTTTATTTATACAGTAAAATATGCATGAAACTATTTTTCTGCTACAATTTTCCGTTGGAAGAACTGTGTGATGTTCCTGACTGCAGACACCTACCAAAAATTCTCCCCAATTGTGTAGACTGTGTTAGTGCTCATATACAACAATGCTTTAGATACAAGCTTGATTTACAAACCTCTAATCCTGACTATCTTAATCCCTCTGCCAGGACTGGGAAGAAATGCACTTAGTAGCTTTTCATTCTGAATCACTGCCACTGCTGTAATGTTAATTTCCAGTGATGTGTTTTGGACATTTTCAGTGTTATGTTAGTCCTGTACATCAGTGTACCAGTGTGTAGACATGCAGTAGGAGCAACAACATTTCTATTTGATTCCTCATTTACTCCTGAACTTTACTGCACTGAGATCCTCTACTTACACTGAATAATACTGCAGGATCGAGTTTCTGCATTTAAGAGAACACTTTATTAATTGAGAAGACTACCCTGAGTTCACAAGTAGGAATTTCGAGTTGAGGGGGCGTTTTCTATTGTTTTTTCCGGTCAGAGGTTTGAAATTACAAGTTATGATCTAAGTCAAATGCAGAATCTCTCAAATAGCCACTCTTTGAGCAGAAACACATCTCAGAACACACAAGATGTTGAACCTTGAGGCAGATGGGCCACAGCAGCTGAAGATCACTCCTGTCAGCCAAGAAAAGGAATCTGAGTCTAGAGTGGGCACAGGCTCACCCAAACTGGCCATTGCTTCATTCCATCTCAACTCGTCCAATGCAGGTTACTTGACCATTTTTAATTTTCCTGAGTTTTTTTGAGTGATTACCTCTATGTATTGGCATTACTAAACCACCAGTGTTTTTTTTTTATATTTTTTTTTAACTTAGTTTAACAAGGCCATCTTTGTGTCATGGCACACAACAAATTTTGGTTATACAGCTCTTTACAGAAACCTCAGTATCTTGTCTCAGGATGCTGCTAGCTCCTTGGAACCAAAACTGATCTCTAGAGCACTTTACAAGGTATATGTACACATATAAACATTTTGCAAATTCTTAGAACTTAGAACTTCAGTCCAATTGTAATCTTTTAGGGTCAATTTATAATGGGAGTCCCAGTCCCAATGTTCGAGTCCCAGTCTTAATTTTTGGGGGTACCTAGGTAATTATAGTGTGCATGCAGAACATCTCAGGTTTGAGACTTCTCTTATTTATTTATTTTTTTATTGGGGGGAGAAAGTGCAATTTTTTTTTTAATTCTCCTCACTTTCAAGTTGAATATCACTGGTGGGGGACCGGATACCAACAGGAAATTTTCACAGAAATAAGTCCTCTATAATAGCATTCTGCTATACAATTTTTTTAGTTTGAAATTCCACTGGTTACAGAAAAAGGGCGAGTAGAACTTTGGGGAAAAACCTACTTTATTCATACATTTTGAGAAATGAACAGATGTAATAATTATAACAAATAAAAAAATGAACAATATTTTACAGTAATTGTGTTTTTGATTGACATACAATAGCTTATGCTTCTCAATGAAGTCTATAGTGATAACAATGAAACTATCACAGGGTTCTTCAAATCTGCAGAGTTTAGCTCCAACCTCCAAACTTACCTGCCTGTAATTTTCTAGTAATCCTGAAGACCTTGGTTAGTTTGTTCAGGTGTGTTTGATTAGGGTTGGAGCTAAACTTTGGAAGACAGTGGACCTTGTCCTTGTCATCTATCATGTTGGTTCAGATGTACATTTGGTATGCATGAATAGATTTTGTCCAAATATGGAATTGAACAGTGAACAGGGCCATAAACAGAGCTGTAGTGTTGATTCTCCAGTGATAAAAGCAGTAAGTGACTGCAGCTCAGAAGACACTTACTGCTTTTATCACAGTAGAAAAAACACCACAGCTCTGTTTATGACACTGTTCATTTATAAAACACCCAATTGTACACTGTAATTCCACACAAACATATTTACTAATAACTTGGCTTTAAATGTAGACTACCTGTGGAAAGCTGCTGATTTTTGACTACCATCAACATCACTGCTTAACCTGTCTAAAATTAACAACAAACAGAATGAAAAGATATAAAATATATATGTTTTAAGGAAAATATTATTTGTATATATGGCAAGGATAACCTACATTTCATTCAGAGTTGTACATCTTTATTCATATTTTATCTAAACATTGCTGAAGTACAAAACGAGTTCTCTATTGTAAGCCTCCTCTATTGAATGTGGTGAGATGACTACCAAAGCATCAGGTCATGTGTAAAGGCATAGAAAATGTTTAGAAAAATGTAAATTATAAAGAGAAAATTTTCAAAAACAACATTATTTAAAAGGTGTGTGTGTGTGTGTGTGTGTGTGTGTGTGTGTGTGTGTGTGGATCAACAGATCAGATGACGGCAGCAATGATCCAGGACAGCACGTTGCAGAACCAAAAATATAAATGTTCACCCCAGCCAACTGTACTTTCATGTTAATTCATTATTTCATCAGTGAAATTTGTACATCAACAAGAATAACTCACTTTGTGTAAGAAACCAGTGACAGACTTACATACTTCACTCATGTTTCTTCTTCTTTGGTGTGTGCAGTACCAGATACCAAGTGTTCGTATCCAACCGAAAAACAACCAAAAGCACTGAAGTGCAAGTATATGAGTAAAATAAAAATAAGTATAATGAACCATATGTATATTAAATTATTTGTATTAATGTATGTTCAATGGAATTAGCATATGAGTAATAGTAATATGTATAGTGGAAATATGCTCTGTGGAGTGAAGAATCACGCTTCTCTGTTTGTCTTATGGGCGAGTCTGGGTTTGGTGGATGCCAGGAGAACATTACCTGCCTGACTACATTGTGCCAACTGTAAAGTTTGGTGCAGGAGGGATAATGGTATGGGGCTGTTTTTCAGGGTTGGGCTAGGCCCTTTACTTCCAGTGAAGGGAAATGTTAATGCTTCAGCATAACAAGACATTTTGGACAATGCTATGCTTCCAACTTTGTGGGAACAGTTTGAGGAAAGCCCTTTTCTATTCCAGTGTGACTGTGCCCCAGTGCACAAAGCAAGGTCCATAAAGACATGATTCGATGAGTTTGGTGTGGAAGAACTTGACTGGCCTGCAAAGAACCCTGACCACAATGCCAATCAACACCTTTGGGATGAACTGGAATACATTGCGAGCCAGGCCTTCTGGTCCAAAAGCAGTGCCTGATCTCACAAATGCTCTACTGGATGAATGGGCAAAAATTCCCACAGAAACACGCAAATCTTGTGGAAAGCCTGCCCAGAAGAGTGGAAGCTGTTAGAGCTGCAAAGGGGGGACCAACTCTATATTAATGTATTTAGAATGCGATGTCATTAAAATCCCTGTTGGTATAATGGTCAGGTGTCCCAATACTTAATAATAAGTGTACAGAATAAGTAGAAAAGGAAAAGCAGTAAAAAGCATTAAAAAATAATAAGTGATGTTCCTTGGGTACAGGAAGGGGATGAGCAGACTTTACTACTCTGAGCATTTTAGGAAAAACAGAAGACAATCACAATTCGCAGTTTTCCAGCGATCTGTTTGAGAACTGTAGCTTCATCAGTGGACACAGACACACGGCTCACTGCAGAGAGAAAGAAAGTGATTGCAATAAATATGTTTAGAAATACATTTCTCCTCACATTGCTATCACTGATGTTACAAACTAATTAACTTTTTGAATCAGTTACCAAAGCAAGAAATCAGTTAGTTATTTGACGTGTCAGTATTTTGCATGTTCATAGCTAACTATGTCATAACTGTCCAAGTAGAATGAGATGATGGAAAGTTATCTAGACAGCTACCAATCTAACATGGATGAACTCTTTCAGATTCTGTGAGGCGGGGTTTTGTGTACATGGATACTGTAACTGCTAGATGCCAAGTTCACCCCAATGCACCTTTAAAACACTGGCCTTTTCGAGTGGGAATCAAGATATCCTGAATTAATCTCCTGAAAAATTACAAATCATCGAAAGTATTAAATAGAAAATGATCTGGATATTAAATCATTCACAAGTAAAATACATTAGGCCACAGCAGTGTTGAATTCTGGATTCTGATTGGTCAGAAGGTGTTGATTAATTTTCTACAACAGCAGCTCTGACAGTAGTGCAGCTGCAAATCACACGTTTATATTAATGCCAATTGTTCTAATATGATATCACTTCTATAATAACAGATTACACAAATAAAGTAACAGATTACATAAATAAAGTGATAGATTATGTGAATAAACAGATTAAGGGATGTTGTTTAACAAAAAAAAAATGTAAGTGTTAATATGGATTTTTCTGTTAGAAGTTTATTTAACATTTAGGAAGGAGTCTCCAGTGTGAGTGCTGTGTAACAGTCAGGAAATTTTCTGACATGGGAAAGTCTTCAAGACAGAGGACTCTAAGCTTATCACTTTAAGAGAAAAAAGAGAAGCTGATAAAGGAACGACTGTTTATACGTGATGAAACACAAGTGATAAAAGGAACTAACTTTTGCAGAAATCTCACAACAATAAATGGATGAAAAGTATGATGTGTCTTTCTGTAATGAATTAAAGAGGCAAGTTGCTGTGGTAAAACACTTTGGGATGTGCTGTAATAGGAAAATAATCACCTCCAGGGTAGGAACTCTGAAGCAGTAACTCTGCTTCATCACACCACACTGTCATTGATTATTTTCCTATAACAGCACAACAGTGTGTTTTATTCATTACGTAAAATAAGAGTAGGGTGCAGGTGAACTATGACACAAAATAAAATGTCTTCATTTTGCTTTACCTTTTATTCTGTTTTCATTTTTCATTGGTTTTAGTTCAAGATTAGCATAAGTCACATCACTAACACCGGGTTCAGCATCAGCACCTGCAGTAGCAGAGAACAAAACCATCCCAATGATCTTTAGCCTTGTAATACATCAGTCATAACTCATAAACATAAACATAAGTCATTATCAGTCTCCTGCCAAAACCTCACTGAACTCTAGCTGCTTTTTTAGAGTAGATCTTTAAACTCTAGAGGTTACTTTCTTCAGCTTCTTCTATCATCAGCATGAGGCATCTGTTCGAATGTGTGATAAGTTTATGATTAATGCTATGCAGAACACATCACTGACTTTTTAATGGAGACTGTGACGGAACTGACTCGCTGATCTGGAGGAATATTGCAGCTTATGACCTCAGATACTTGGATGCAGATTGTTAATGTGACAAGTTATTGAGATTAAGATTTATTAAGATTTCAAATATTATTTGCTGATTTTGTTTTTTTAATAAATACATGAAATGTCCCAGCATTAAAAATTCTCTACCATTGTTCCTGTTTGTCTTCTTTTTCTTCGTGACCTGTGCATAAGTGGCTTCACTCTCAGCTGCAGCTTCACCTGAACACTGAACACTTCTGTACTTTACTGTATAGAGTTAATCTATAGTTAAGTCTCCTAATGCAAGAGGAAATAAAGCTACCTGTTCCACTCGTATCTGCCTGATCCACAGTACCATAAATATGTTCACTTTCTGGAGAAAACATAATAAAGAGTTCTGAATTTGTTATAAATGCTACTGTAGATTACAAAATAGATTTCAAACAAATAAAACAACTGAATTTATTAAAAGCTGTTCATGCTGTGTATTAAAGAGATGATAATTTTACAATGAATTTCAAAGAAAGATGTGAGTTTCTATTCTTCTAATAAATGTAGAAATAAAGTGATTGAGACAGTGTCTGACCAGCCTGAAGTGGTGTGTGTCCTGACTGATAGTCTTCAGCTCCTGACCGGCTCTGATTCTGCTCTGATGTCTGATTGATTTTCTTCTGCTTTTCTGTAGAGGGAGACAGATTCTACATCTGAACAGGGTGTAAATAGTTACAGAAACATTTTATTTTATACAGCCCTGATTACAGCAATATAACCAGAGAGACTACAATACAGTAGGAATAGGTACAATTATTAATTATGGATATAATTCTAATAACAATATGTAGTTAGATGAGTGTAACTACACGTCTGAACTGCAAAACCTGTAGTAAAGTTATATTTACAACTAAACCTAATGATTTCACAAAAACTCAGATTCCATTATTAAAACGGGTTCAGTATGACAGATCTCACACCCAGAATAATTTGTGAGAATTTGAAAAAATATTAACTAAAAAAAAGTAAAAAAAAATTAAATACATACATTTTCTTTACAGTGAATTAGTCGTTAACCTTCATCACATCTTTCACCATATTTTCTGAAATAGATTTTTTTAGCTGAAAATATGACTTTACAAAAGGTTTTTGGTTTATAATATAATAATATTAATGAATAAAATGAATACGTATTAATTACAACATTACAGTTAGTATATCTATATTTAGTATGTGCAGGTGCTTTTTATTTATTTTATAATCTACATTGTATTTAAACTGTTTCTTACACTGTAATCAGGACGATATCTCAGACCATAATGATGACTTAAGTGTGAAATATTCCAAACAACACTTTTGGTTATTCAAGTAACCTTTAGTTATTTTTCCACAATTACGTGATACATCAAAATTTGCTTTATTTTTTAGAAACGCTGAGTATATTCTACATAATATAGCTAAAGCAGTTATCAGACCTTTTTTTCTTTTGTAGGACCACAGCAGGATCATTAAGATCAGTAAAGCGATGAACAAAAATCCCAAACCCACAGCCACTCCTACTGTTACACCACCGGATCTAGAACCTGAGACTGAGGAGAGAAAGAGAGCAGAATTTAAGTATTTAAACACTGTGCATATAAACTGTGTTATTAAAAAGAGAAGCAAATAAAAAGAAATTCTCACAAGGTTTCTCACCTCTGACTGAGAACCAGCTTTTCAGTGACTCTCCTCTCTCTGGGTGTTTACAGTGGTAGAAACCTTCATCTGACTTTGAGACAGTTCGGATGATCATCTCTCCTGTAGTCTGTGTCTGGAGAACTGATCCATCTTTATAGAAATCAGCTCGGAGGTTTGAGGAATTTGTGCTGCGATATAAACAGCGTAGAGTCAGAGGATGTCCCTCAGTCACAGGATGGACAGGACTCTCCAGGATCACATCACCATCTAGAACACAGAAAATCACAAACAAGGAAATCTACACACTATTATTTGTGTGTAGATGATATATAAAAGTTCTCTAATTTATCTGTATATGACTTAAAACCCTATAAATCTGTGGAGTCTGCAGGTATTTAATTCACTAGCTCATGAGAAAACGTTCAACTGAATTATGGATGCATCAGTACAGATATATATGAATATCCAATACTGATTTGATTCCATGCTCATTTACTGCTACTAGTAAAACTACCATCTACTACTAGCATACACGTATCCATACTCAGAATATTCTATAAACCATTTCCCTTTTCCTTTAACAATAAACACACTACATGAAGACTCACCATGCACTGTGATGTTGACAGGATTACTGTTTTCTCCAGATTCAGACTCACACCAGTAAACTCCAGTGTAGGATGTGGAGAGGAAGCTGATTTTACATGTAGATCCTGTAACTGATCCCCACCGTGAACAATCTAACATTCCCTCACTGTGTGTGTATCGTCTCACTGTCCATCCAGTAGAGTTTCTCTGGTCCTCACAGCTCAGTGAGAGAGAGTCATGAGCAAAGTGTTGAGTTCTGCTGGGATTGATGATCAGAGAGACTGGAGGAGATTCACCTTAAACAAAGAAGAAAGCCATGTAAATAAAAATTAAAGAGAAATTGTGTGATATAATGAGGAAGAACACAAGGAAATTGCTGTAAATGTACATTATTTATTTTACAGCAAAATACTGTTTTATTATTTCACAGGTTTACAGTAAAATACCAGAAAATTCATTGCATAGTGGGATATCTTTTTGCCAGGGGTAAGATTATAAAATTTCTCCTTGTATCAAGCTTGAGTTTAAAGTGTTTCAGGCTTTAAGTTACAGATCAGAAGGTCGTCTGTTCAAATCCCAGCATTGCTAAGCTGCTATGGTTGGGTCCTTGAGCAAGTATTTAACTTGCAAAATTTACAGTATATTACTGGAAATATACAATAAACATAACAGGAATTATCTATAAAGATATTAGAATACTTTACAGTAAATATGTTTATGGTTATTTCCTGTCATTTGCGATTTGTGATTTGCTAGTAAATTACTGTAAATATTACAGTAAATGTTTTACAGTGAGGAACAGGTGCACACAATCAGGGAATCACATCACCAGGGGACATTACGCCTCCTCACCACCAGATGTCACTGTCGCCTGAGTATTAGTCTAGCTCTATCACACCACCTACAGGTCACTTCCTCATTGTAGAGTATATTAGGCCAGCACATGGTCTTATACATGATGTAAAGTCTTGCCAGTTCCAGCGTTTGTGCAAGTACAGAGCAGTGTTTAGTTTGTGATTGCCATTGCCCTGTTTAGACTCTCTACCTTGTCATTTGATTAGTCTTTTGGATTTGTCCTCTGATTTCTTGTACGGTGCTTCAGCGTGTTTGACTCTTGCCTGCTTTACACCTCTGTTATCTGCATTGCGTTTATTAACAGTGTAACATAATGACATCATCTGTACCTGCATCTGTTTTTAGCTCTAAATAGCCATATTTGTATTTGGATTTGGATTTAAACAAGATGTGGGCATATTCTTGCCTTTTTGGAAAGCTTTCTAAAAACAAACAAACAAACAAACAAACCCTGAATAGTGCACCTCCTATTCAAATCTGTATCTGTTTAGAACACATTTTCTGAATAATGTATTTGTACTTGGTTATATCTGTAATGTTTACCTGCTCTACCTTTCTGGCTTTTAAAATAAAATCCTCCTGCACATAGATCCTCAACCATCTCCTGAGTCCTGTATGTTACCCAGAAAAGTTACCCAATGACAAGGGGCAGAGACATCACAAAATACAGGGAAACACAAGGGAAATCATGACAATAAGCCTCTACCAGCACTTAGAGCTCTTTAACTAATAAATAAATGTTGCATTAATCTGATCTTACATCCACACTTTTCTATTCTACACTTCAACACAACAGTTATTTTTCCTCACCAGTGATCCATAGTGGCTGTGGATTGGTGTACTGTGTGTGAACGGCTGGTTCTCCTCTCTCTCCTCTGCACATATAAACTCCTGTGTGATTCAGAGCAGCAGGACTGAGAGTGTAGTTGCCTCCAGATCCTCTGCTGCTGTCTGAGAGGAGCTCCACATACATGCTATAGCCACGATTATTTTTTATTTGAGTTAAGCCATCTCTGTAGGGAACAGTTGTGTACCAGCTGAATGTCCAGTCTGTAGAGGAGTCTGTAACCTCACAGCTTAGAGTCACTGAGTCTCCTTCAGTCAGCCAGCTCTGTGGAGATACACTCAGTACTGCCCGTGGTCTCTCTGTTACACAGGAAATACAAAACAAATTTTTCTAAATTAATTTAATACACAGTACGAGGTTTTTCATGAATGAGTAATTGCACATTTCCTCAATATTAATGATTTTGTTAATATTGAGGAAATTTTTTTGTAATTAAAAAAAAAATTTTTTTAAAGTAAACATCACATGTAAATCCAGTTAAACTGTACAGGACAGTGTAGTCTGTAGTCTTTATGGGACTGATGATCATCATTGCAATTTTACATTTGTGATTCTGTCACTGGTAGAAGCAAGCAGAACAGGGTTGTGCTAAATAAATAAATAAATAAATGAATGAATAAATAAATAAATAAATAGATAAATAAAACTTTCAATTTTACACAGCCCTGTTTAACTACAAAAGATCAACTAAGGAGTGAGTAATAGTTACAAATATTAACTATTGATAAAACACTAATAATGTGTAGTTAGATGAGTGTAACTATATGTCTGAATTGCAGCCATCTTTAGTATTCATAATCATAAATATAGTTTTTCCTACAAAAACCCAGTCTTCATTAGTAAAACAGTTTCAGTGTGACTCACACCCACAATAATTTGTACAAATTTTCAGAGGCAAGCTGAAATGGAAAATTGTAATGAAGATTACAGCATGGGGTTGGTTTTGTGTCCTATTTTATGTTTTTAATTACAGTAAATTTGTGCTTAACCCTTATCACTTTACAACAGTTTGTGGAGTTCAGGTGTTTAGTTACACACATGTAACCATGTTCCCTTTCGATACTACACTCGTACTGCCTCGCTAGACGCTATGGGGAAAACTCCTTTTTCTCCGATGACTGAAGCCTTTACAATCACGCAGTGAAACTGCACGGCCATTGGTTCGTGCAGTGCAATAAAGCGAACCAATGGCTCGGCAGCGGAACTGCACGCATCTATGGCAAGGAAGCCCGCCAGAATGGGAGGAGCCATCTGGCTATATAATCGGGCATTGTGCCATAGGATCTCAGATCAATTCTCCTTCAGCGACGAAGAGCAATCTCTACGCTGAGCTACGAGACTGAAGCCGCTTGCCGTTGACACGCCTCGCTGCGGACAAGAGCTACTCGCCGGCGCCGTCCCGCTGTTCCTGCCGAGCTTGGAGCCGCCGTTCAGCGTCCGGCGCCGATACCAGCTCGTCCCCTGCCGCCATCCGGTGAGCTAAAAAAGATCTAAAAGAGCGAAAAGAGCTAAAAGATCAAAGAGAGCTAAAAGAGCCTTTTTTCTCTAAAAGAGCTTTTTTCTCTAAAAGAGCAAGCGGCGTTGATATAAATCCGCGCCGTCATTGCAGCTCATGCAGCTCCGCCCTGCACACTGATGACGGCCACTCAGAGTGCGTTTCCTGCCTGGGTCGTCCCCATGCGGAAGCCGCTCTGACGGACATGGAATGCTTGCATTGTGTGAGCATGAGTCTCTCCTCTCTGCACGCTCTGAAAAGAAAGCAATGCCGCTTCTCGCGCCCCCCCGTTTTCTTCCTCCCAGGGACCAGCGAGTAAAAAACGGCGGGGTAGAGAAGAGTGGCGCCCGGCTGTGAGCGAGCTCACGCTGGCTCAGACCCCGCGTGCGTCACTCTCGCCTTGCAGAGAGGATTCGCCCCCGTCTTCTTTGAGTGCCAGCATCCCTCAGCTGATGCGAGCGACATGGTTTAGTTTGGCGCGATAGAGGACGACCCGCTAGATGACAGCATATCTTTAGCAACGTTAGATGCGGAGGATATTTCGGGCTCTCCCTTCGACCCCGCCCCTTTGCCGTCTATAGATTACAGCGTCACCAAGACGAGTACGGATGCCGAGCACTTCCGCGTTCTCTCTAAAGCGGTGGCAGTGCTGGGTTTAGAGTGGTCCATGCCGGAGGAGCCCACTCGGAGCCGTCTGGATGGGTGGTTCCTGCCGGGGTGCCGTCAGGCTCCTCGTCAGTGAGCCGTGCCTTTTTTTCCAGAGGTCCATGATGAGCTCACTAAGTCGTGGCGCGCCCCTTATTTGGCTCGCCTTCGCACGTCCGTTTCATCCGCGTTCTCCATGGTCGACGGGGCGGACGAAAAGGGCTATGAGAGGCTACCTCCACTGGATGAGGCAGTGGCCGCACACTTCTGCCCGCCCACTGCCATTGGATGGAGAGCGAATGTCACACACCCCTTGAAACTGTGCAGAACAATGTCTGCCCTTGCTGGACAAGCTTACTCTTCCGCTGGGCAGGCAGCCTCAGCTCTGCACTCAATGGCCGTGCTCCAGGTTTTTTAGGCGAAACTTCTCCAAGTTATGGACGAGTCGGGGCCCGATCCTGCGGCCTTCAAGGAGCCGCGCAGTGCGACGGACCTAGCCCTTTGAGCTACGAGGGCGACGGCTCAGGCCATCAGGCCATCGGGCCATCGGGAGGTCAATGGCCAATTTAGTGGTGTTGGAGCGCCACTTGTGGCTAAACCTGACGGAGATCAAAGAGGCGGACAAAGTTCCTTTCCTCGATTCTCTAGTTTCTCCCACGGGGCTGTTCGGACCCGCCATCAAAGGGTTTGCTGAGTGCTTTACTGCTGCGCAGAATTCTTGCCGAAACGTTCAAGCTCTGAGAGTGCCACCAATTGCCCTAAACCCGCCACAATGCAGCAGCCGGCTAGATCTGCGCCTGCGCCCGCTCAGCCTACTCGACAGCCTGAGCTTCCGCAGCGCTCCCGCTCAGCCAGATGCCACTCATTTTTGAGACGCCAAGGACCCCGGCCCAAGTTGACACTGGATCCTGCGCCTCGGACATCGTCCTGATTTACTGGACAGGAAGAGGAAGGGGCAAAGTCTAGCTGTCGCCGGACCACCCCCGAAATGATCTCTGTTATGCCCCCAAGCACCCCGTTCTGTTCCGGGTGCTGGTGGCAATGTGTTTGTAAATGCTGTTGTGGATACTGGGCCCGTTCTGAAAGCACCCGCAAAAGCAGCCGCTGTTATAGCAAGAACAATAAAACACAAACATTTTCAGACAGAGAGCATACTTCCTCTTCCACTTACGAGTGTCAGATCTCCTCACGGCACATCTCAATCTGTGGTCGTTGAGGGCAGCACATGTCCCTGGCGTGCTGAACCAAGGAGCAGATATGCTATCTCGGAGCAACGTCCCCTCGGAGGAGTGGATGCTCCACCCGCAGACGGTTCAGTTTGGAAGGTCTTTGGCAAGGCAGAGGTCAACAAAAGACAACTCTCATTGCCCAATATATTTTTCAAAGAGCGAGGATGCATTTGGCCCAC
This sequence comes from Pangasianodon hypophthalmus, assembly GCF_027358585.1. Lineage (NCBI taxonomy): Eukaryota > Metazoa > Chordata > Actinopteri > Siluriformes > Pangasiidae > Pangasianodon > Pangasianodon hypophthalmus. The sequence continues at coordinate 4,196,693 of NC_069713.1, forward strand.
GATTGGCCCAACCTTCTCCTGTATGCTTTCCCCCCGATCACTCTGATCCCTCAGGTAATCAGACAAATCAGGGATCACAAACGCAGAGTCCTCCTAGTGGCCCTGCTCTGGAGAAACCAACTTTGGTTCTCAGAGCTATCTCAGCTGCTTACAGCAGCCCCGTGGCCCATTCCCCTGAGGCAGGATCTTCTCCCTCAGGCGAACAGGACAATTTGGCACCCCCAACCCGAGTTGTGGGCATTACATCTTTGCGCTCTCGACGGGAATCAGTAGATCTCCCCGAAAGTGTCCAAAATACTATATCACAGGCTAGAGCCCCATCCACGAGACGCCTCTATGCCCTTAAATGGTCGGTCTTCACTGCCTGGTGTGCAACCCGCGGCGAAGATTCTATTTCCTGCGACATATCAGTGATATTGTCCTTCCTACAAGAGCTGTTGGACAAGGGCCACTCCCCTTCCACGCTCAAGGTCTATGTGGCAGCTATAGCAGCTTCTCATGCTCCTATAGCAGGACAGTCTGGAGGAAGACCCAGAGTTGAGCCTTCTCTGCCCTGTCAGGGCACTGAGAATTTACATCGAGCATTCCGCTCCATTCAGGCAGTCGGAACAACTCTTTGTGTGCTTTGGCGGCCGCACCAAAGGGTCTCCGGTCACAAAGCAGAGAATTTCTCGATGGCTAGTTGACGCTATTGCGCTAGCATACTCCTCCCTGGGCCTCCATAGCCCCATAGGAGTTAGAGCCCACTCCACTCGGGGCATAGCCTTGTCTTGGGCATGGTCTAGCGGGGTGTCCATGGCAGACATTTGTGCGGCGGCTTTTATAGCCTGGATGTTCTGGCCTTACAGGCTCGGATCCTTTCTACCTAGGGGCACACACCTGTTTATGACAGGCGTATTCCTAGTGTGTTCTTGGCCCTTTCTGAAAGGTGCTGAGACGACATGGGATTATTTGGGAATGATTATCCTAGGCTGGCTCCTAGGCTGGCTCCTGCCTCCTGCGGGTTTCACCCTGTCTTAACTGGTCCCTCTGAGTATTATTGCTCAAGGCCGGTTCATGCCAATTGTTCTGCGTATTTTTTTCACTTTTTTTAAGGAATAAAAAAAAGGAGCTTGTCATGTTACAGGGAAACAGCAAATCATAAACTTCTCTGACAAATATTTTTTCTTACTCCTTCTAATGAAACTGTAGTGAAAAGGGGAAAAAATCATGACATACCTCTCGCTGTAATCCTGACAGGATCACTGAACATTGTGTAGTAGTTTCTCCTGCGTGCGCGACACTGGTACACTGTTTCTCCTGCATTATTGGCTGTCACATTAAGTGTGTGTGCTTGTTCACTCTTCAGAAGCTGTAACAGCTGATTATTTTTGTACCAGAGAAACTTCCATCCAGTCGACTGCTGCAGCTCACAGCTCAGAGTGATGGTGTCTCCAGTGTAGACGGAGCTCTGAGTATTCACTCTCGCAGTCGGTTTGGGTTTTACTGTTGGTATGAAATGATGAAGGTGTCAGAGCTGCTTTTCACTTTACAACATAAGCAGTAGATTCACTGTGCTTTAACATATGTTTTGTGTTTAAAACAAACCTTTATATTTAACATTTGATAAAATATGTTACAATTGTATGTTTTCTTACACAGCTGGTTTTCAGTATATTTTCTATGTAATGTAACGGGGTGATGGTTAAAGGCATTAATCCTTGTAATGTATGAATACTCATATCTGTAGAGAATGGGGCTTTTAAGAGTCAACTGATGACATCATCTCGTATGCAAATGAAGCAACGCAAGTGAGCGGGTGATTAGGAAGTCACGAGGGCAATAGGCTGTGTGTGTAGCGGTATAGAGATTTTCAGTGATTTGGATACTGACGAAGGACATCGTGGCGTTGTGAGAGTTAGCACTGTGAGCCAAGCTAACCTGTGAGCACCTGAGAGCGAAGCGAGTTCTCGTGGTGTGATTGGCCTAACCCTAACCCTAACCCTAGGTGTTTAACGCATGCTTCAGAAGTGAATAGATTTCACACTGACATTCAAAGTGTATTTTAGTTTGAATGTATGCCAGAATAATTGTCAGTGGAATTCTAAGGTGTATGTGTTTTCTTTTAGAATTGCCACTGCCGTATTATTTCCCCCTGATTCCGCATTATTTCCTTGTTTTCTCCTGCATGATTCTCTCTTGTTTTTGCAGTTGAGTTTTCTTTCTTTCTTTTTTTTTTAAACTGCACACCATTAAGATTCATTTAAATTATGTGACCATAAGTGTCTTTTCTTTTATTTATTTAGTCAGACCATGTTTAGCCAAGCAGAGGACATTTTGGTTCTGTATTTTATTTCACCGATCTTCCTTTCATAGGAATAATATCTTGACTAATAAATAGGAATAAAACAACCCCAAATAGTCTTAGTCGGTCCTGTGTGTATTTTCCCAGCGGCCACAGTAACAAAATTTATGATTAGTCTGAAGTGTAAAACACTGTATTTGCTTATTTTAGATTGTTATTTTATAGATCCTGTAAAATCCTGCACCACAATCTGAATATGTCTGCATTTTCTAAAAAAAATAGCAAAAGCATGACTTCCTGCAGTCCAACCATGAAAGTAGGATCAGCCTGGATTTCAGTGAAGATGAAATGTGTTTTGTATGCAGGTGTAAACAGTTAAACAGGTAAATATAAAAACTTCCTTAATTACCCTTTAGAGTAACTCTATACCTAAATGAATCTTGAAAGAAAATGTGTTTGTGTGTTAAGGGGAAGATTTCGGGTTAAGTAAAAACAATCTTTATCAGAGCATCATTTTTGCACTTGTAAGAGAGGACACACAGTTGAGAGTTCATTATTTTATTATCTCCCTTTACATTGTCACTACAAATTTCAATTCAAGTACTTGAAATTATATGGTTCAATCTTTTGTCTTTTTTTTAAATGTTATAAATATGCTAGTTACTGTACATATGTGAGGCAGTCTGGATGTCGCTACAACTGAATTCAGGAAGCCAATCATGATCAAAAGTCAAGTTTTGACCAAAATAGTTTTTTCTGCTAGTACTATGACACTTCTAATTCAAGAAACCTTTTTTTCCATAAATATATTTTACTGAAATGACTTTTTTTTTAATTTAGCTTACTTTCTAACCTTGTCTTGGAGTCTGTCTGCAAGGATCATGTTGGGCAATGAGCTACTTAACCAAACACAGCAGGAAGTGCAGTCAGTATGTCGAGTATGTCAGACATCTAAAACCTCTCGAGTTAAGTGTGCTTCTCTAAGGATTTGATAAAAACTTTGGATAGTTACATATAAACAGACAGAAGTCTAATCAATTCAGTTTGTAATCAGATAGTGGCTGTCAAAATGTCTGCGATGCTCATGTGCCATCACATCATCATTAAAACAGGGAGGAGTGTTTACACATTTTGAACAGAAGACAGCAGACAAAGTTATAAAATATTTAAATGACCTAATACAAAGACATTAATAACTAGAAATATAGTCAACAGAACAGAAGTGAATCAGGGATTATTTCCCCAGCGGTGTTAGTGTGAACAGACATCAGTCAAGTGAAGAGAAGATAATGAGGCTCGTATTTAAATGCTGTGAGTGACTTCTACCTCAGGTGATGAGACGGAGACTGATGTGGATGATGCTGATAATCAAAATCTCTCAAAATTACGGAATGCTCAGATAAAACCTTAGAATTCCAATTCCTTAAATGATCTTCTAATAAATCAGATAATGGCAGAGCCAACACAAGGTGAGATTTACTGCCTTCTTTCTTAATGTTCACTGTGTACTATTAATCAGACTGACTCACCACAATTCTACTGCAAACTTAATATAAAACCCAAATGCTACTGCAAAACACATGATGATGATTCCTGTGAAAGAAATTGGTGTCTACTAGACAGGGAAGTGAAAGTCAACATTAAATAAACAGGGACTCAGTTACTGACAGCTCAAAATCTGAACCCTAAAAATAATGTCATCATATTAAATAAGAAATAAACACCCACAGACTCACCTGATACAGTCAGTGTAACAGCATCGCTGATCTCTGACCTCTGAAAGAAACTGCTCTGTCCTCTGCAGGTGTAGACACCACTGTCAGAGTCAGTAACAGACCGGATTATGAACTCCTGCATTGTGTTGTCTGTGAGTGTGTTATTATTTTTATACCAGCTGTATGTCCGCTGAGTGCTTCCTCCTCTCTGTATGTCACATCTGAGAGTAACATTCTCTCCAATGAACACATGTGTATCAGGCTTTATGGACACCACGACTTTAGGACTCCCTGTAAAACATTCTTTTGTTAATAAACCTTACATAAAGTAATTCCCAAGTGTACACTACTAATATAATTTTTTAGATTGAGTATGAGTACATGTTTTTTGTTACTTGTTGATACTGATATGTGTAACCTACATACTATTAATAAATCAGGGGCATCATGGACAATTTTATTTAGCACTATTTATGTCAGTTGCTCCCATGTGCTGCTGTCATTAAACTTGTGCTGTTTTATAATTAATATGTTAAGCAGCATAAAACTATTTATTCACATCAAAACTTTTGTTGGTCATTCTTTTCTTATATTAAAGCACTATTTATCTTAAGTGAAAGTAATTCTTGTGAAAAGGGAAACCGTAAATCAAGAGCCACACAGTGTGGGTGAATTTACCAAGATCACAAAGTGAATCTACACATGAGATGGTACGAAAAACAAAGACCGAAAATAACTGAGTTAATGTCACATCTTTTATTTAGAGCTATAAAACCTGCATTAGTAAACTAGGAAGAAATTGACAAATTTTGCACAAACTTCTCAGCCCCAAAATAAATCAAATATGCACACAATATACAGAATAAATTATATATAAATCACCTTGAGCATGGGCCACTGGTATAAGTGAAATCAGCACTAAAAAAGGAAACAGAAACAGAACATCACATGAATATAGAAAATATTCAGTCTATTAATGAAAACAGCACATTTTAGGCACACCGAACCCACAAGATTAAATCTTATTCAGGGAATCTAAACTACCATCTGTAAGAAATACATTTTAATCCCTCTTAATAATAAATAAACAAAAACGTCTCCAGGTTACGTATGTAACCATGGTTCCCCGAGGGAACGAGACGCTGCGTCACGAAACGCTATGGGAACGCCCCCGCGTGACCGCGCTCTGAATCACGTGTCTAATCCGTCCAATGGATGGGCGAGACGTAGCGACCCGGAAGCATAAAAGCCCGAGCGGCGAGCCCCGCGTTAGCTTACTGGAAAATGAAGCAAGCGCCGCAGGGACGCCGGAAGTGTGGCACCGAGACGCAGCGTCTCGTTCCCTCGGGGAACCATGGTTACATACGTAACCTGGAGATGTTCCCCTTCAGGAACTCGAGCTGCGTCACGAAACGCTATGGGAACAAGTATACACACGCCGCCAGACTTACAAGTCCCTGCCTCCAGGAGGAGGCAAGCCTAAGGCACAAGGACAGAGGAGCCGGGTGTGGCTCGGGTATCTAGGTCATAAAACCTGGCAAAGGTCAGGGGCGTGGACCATCCCGCTGCGTTGCAGATGTCCTGTAAGGACACACCTGCCAGAAAGGCCTTAGAGGCCGCCACCGCTCGGGTAGAGTGAGCCTTGACCCCCAGGGGACTGGGGAGACCAGAGGACACGTACAATTGAGCTTCCGATGGTCGGGCTCCCTGAAGGGAGGAGGACAGAAAGCCTGCAGCACGACCGGCCGTGGTGCCAAGGAGGGGACTTTCGGTACGTACCCCGCTCGGGGGTACAAGAATGCTTTGGCCAAACCAGGCGCAAAGTCTAAATAGGAAGGGGCCACCGAGAGGGCCTGAAGATCCCCCACTCTCCAAAGAGAGGAAATTGCCAAGAGAAAGGCAGTTTTCAACGTCAGAAGACGGTCCGAAATCTCCTCTATGGGCTCGAAGTGGGGTTTGCAGAGAGCCTCTAAAACCACGGCCAGGTCCCACGAGGGGACCCGAGATCGAGCTGGAGGTCTGATCCTCAGCGCACCGCGGAGGAAACGTGTCACCCAGGGGTGCCTGCCCACTGACTGGCCATCGAGAGGGGCGTGGCAGGCCACAATAGCCGCTACGTACACCTTCAGGGTGGAGTGGGTCAGCCCCGCGGAGAGGCGGGCCTGCAAGAACTCCAGCACTGTACCAACTGGGCAGTGAACAGGGTCAAGCCGGCGGTCTCCGCACCAGGAAGTGAAAAGTTTCCACTTCAGGGTGTACAGTTTCCTCGTAGAGGGAGCTCTGGACTGGAGGATGGTCTCCACAACCTCGGTTGAGAGACCGGAAGCGCGGAGTTGTGCCCCCTCAGAGGCCACACCCACAGCTTCCACATCTCCGGGCGGGGGTGAAGATGGCCCCCCGCCTGTGAGAGGAGATCCCTCCTGATCGGAATCTCCCATGGGGAGCCGTCTAGGAGGGAAATCAGGTCCGAGAACCATACTCGGCCCGGCCAGAATGGGGCTACTAACAGTAGACGAAATCCGTCCCGGCGCACTCTCTCCAGAACTCCCGGGAGCAGAGCGACCGGAGGGAAGGCGTACAGACGCAGCCTCGGCCACGGCTGTACCATGGCATCCAGTCCAAGAGGAGCTGGATGAGTCAGAGAGAACCAAAGGGGACAGTGCGACGTCTCCTGCGTCGCAAACAGATCCACCTGGGCTCTGCCGAACATACGCCATATGAGCTCCACCACCTCGGGGTGGAGTCTCCATTCCCCGGGCACCGGCCCCTGCCTCGACAGGGCGTCCGCTCCCACGTTGAGATGACCAGGGATGTAGGCCGCTCTCAATGAGAGGAGGTTCCCTTGGGACCACACAAGGATCTGGAGCGCCAGCCTGTAAAGGGGGCGCGAACGCAGACCTCCCTGGCGGTTGATGTAAGAGACCACCAACACATGGCGGCCTCTTAGGTCTGGGAGAAAGTGTTTCAGAGCTAGAAACACGGCCAGCATCTCCAGGCGGTTAATGTGCCAAGTGAGATGGCGGCCGCTCCACAGACCACGGGCAGGACGGCCACTCATGACCGCTCCCCATCCGGTGAGGGACGCATCCGTCGCTAGCACTACGCGGCAACCAGGAGCTCCCAGGGCCCGGCCCTGAGACAGGAACCCAGGTTCTCTCCACACAGCTAAGGCACGGCGGCATCGCCGCGTGACCTTGATCATGCGGAGCGGGTTTCCTCTGTTTTGGAAAAACCCCCTGGTCTTGAGCCACCACTGTAGGGGTCTCATGTGCAGCAGGCCAAACGGTATCATGTTGGACGCAGCTGCCAATAGGCCCAGCAGTCTCTGAAACTGCTTTACAGTGAGCGACCGGCCTACTTTCGCTCTCGCGACCGCTGTGAGGACCGACTCGATCCGAGCAGGAGACAAACGTGCCTGCATCGTGGTCGAATCCCACACGACGCCTAGATATGCGGTTCTCTGAGCTGGAGAAAGCACGCTTTTCTCGGCGTTTAGTCTTAACCCCAGTTCATATGGGCGAGAACGGCATCTCGATGCCGAGCCGCCATCTGCTCTGAATGAGCTAAAATCAACCAGTCGTCGATATAGTTCAGTATGCGGATGCCCTGTAGTCGCATAGGAGCCAGGGCAGCATCCACGCACTTCGTGAAGGTGCGGGGTGAGAGTGCTAGGCCGAAGGGAAGAACCCGATACTGGTAAGCTTTGCCCCCGAAAGCGAACCTCAGGAACTTCCTGTGCGGGGGAAGGATGGAGATGTGGAAATGCATCTTTTAGGTCGATCGTGACGAACCAGTTCTCGGACCTGATCTGAGACACGACCTGAGTGACCGTAAGCATCCTGAACTTCAGTCAAGCGACTGAGAGGTTCAATTGCCGCAAGTCCAAAATGGGACGCAGCCCTCCCCCCTTCTTGGGAACAATGAAGTACCGGCTGTAGAACCCTGACTCTCTGTCGTGAGGAGGGACCACCTCGATGGCCTCCTTCCTCAGGAGAGTACGTACTTCCTGCTCCAATACCAGAGCCTGCTCAGGACCCACCACAGTGGGAAGAACCCCAGAAAAACGAGGTGGAGGCGAGCCGAACTGAATTCGGTAGCCTCTTTCTACAGTACGCAGGACCCAATGAGACACATTTGGCAGAAGTTTCCACGCTGCCAGAAAGCTCACTAAGGGAATCAGTCTCTCGAGACTGACCTCAGGTGTAATAGAAGCGGTTAGCTGGGTGCCCTGAGGTGGCGAACCGACATGGGGGAAATGAGCTAACCGCTGCGAAGGCCTCAGGAGAGGCCGCGAGCCTCCCAGACCCGCTACGTTGCCGGGCGAGAACTGGGAGAGGCGCTCGCCGGAGACCGCTGCGCCCTGAAGCACCATAGGTGGCAGGGTTGGCAGATCGACCTCCTGAGGGCACTGGGGGGACCCGGGCACCGTAAGATGAGGTGTACTCCGCGTCGCCCCAGAGGGGCCCGCCCTCGGAAGCCCTGGGCCAAAACCATCAGGGCTTCTTAGCCGCGGCCCTTCTGGACATGAGGACGGTCCTCAGATCCGCCTTAGTGCCCGAAGGGCCGGGCCGGTGCTTTTGGGCCTCCCTGTAGGAGGGGGCCGTACACGGAGGGGGCTGCCCCCACCCAGCAGCCCCACGAGCTAGAGAGCGACGGGGGAGGAACCGCTAGAACGCCGCGGTGCACGGGCGGTCTCCTTGGTGGCGCGGAGGACCAGATCAACGGCCTGCCTGAGCTCAGCTACCTGCTCAGACGTACTCTCCCCCTGCTCGTCCAGCTCTTTAAGCAGGTCGGCCTGGTACGCCTGTAACACCGCCATGGTGTGCAGACACGCACCGGCCTGACCTGCTGCCGTGTACGCCTTGCCTACCAGCACTGAGGTGGTCCGCAGCGGCTTGGTAGGCAACGCCGGAGCCTTCAGGGACGATGCAGCAGCAGGGGACAGATAGCTGGCTAGCGTCTGTTCAACCCTGGGCATCGCCCTGTAACCGGAGTAGTCCAGCCCCGCCACATTAGCGTAATGGGAAGAAGTGGGGCTGAACAACCCGGCTGAAAACGGCCTATTCCAGGACCTCGACACCTCAGTGTGGAGGTCCGGAAAAAAGGGCAGGCTCCGGGGCGGAGGTGGCGGCCTACTGCGTAAAAAGCGCTCATCCAGTCTAGAGCCCTGAGGCTCAGGCCATGACTCAGCGGGCCAGTCAATGCTAAGCTTAGCGACTGCCCGCGTAACCACCTCGAGCAGCTCCCCGTATTGAGGAGACTGCGGCTCAGGGTCGACGCTCTCCACATCGACCTCCTCGGAGGACGATAGGTGGAGCGCCGAGTCCGCTCCCCGGGGGGAAGAAACCACAGAGCGTGCTTCCGAGCCCAGGGAGGGGACAGTGGACCTGGAGGGTGAGGAAGGAGAAAGGGACGGGCCCGTCTCCATTCCCTCCGCCAGGTCCATCTGCGAGCCCCACGAGCGCAACCGCCGCTCTGCCTCGGCAGAAGCGGGGCCGGCACCGCGAGGCACGCTAGTGAGGGCTCCCTCCTCAAAGAGAGCCCAGCGGGAGCGGAGAATGTGCAGCGGTAAACGCTCGCAATGTGCGCAGCCGGCTCCCTCGAGAGCCGACTGAACATGCTCCGCTCCCAAACAGGCAACGCACAGACTGTGTGTATCCCAGCCCGTAATATATCGCGGACAGGGAGGAACACACAGCCTGCCCGCTCTCGCCCTTTGTCTTATCCTTGGCTTTAGGCATGCCGCCGATAAAACACAAACCAGACGGAAAATAGACAAACAATCAACATAGAGCACTTGCTGAAAACAGGAAGCTAACGCAGGGCTCGCCGATCGGGCTTTTATGCTTCTGGGTCGCTACGTCACCCCGCCCGTGACGTCTCGCCCATCCATTGGACGGATTAGACACGTGATTCAGAGCGCGGTCACGCGGGGGCGTTCCCATAGCGTTTCGTGACGCAGCTCGAGTTCCTGAAGGGGAACTACAGTAACTTATACAAAGGTCACTATTCTGCTCATTAAGTTGTTTGTTTCACTTTATTTAATTTTATTGCACAAAGTAACCAAATATGCAGCAGATATTATTATTGAAGTGTGATAATCTTAGCTCTGGAACATAAAACCAATGGACTTTCACACTGTAAGGTTCTTAAAGAGAGAGAGAAAGAGAGGGAGAGACAGAGAGAGAGAGAGAGAGAGAGAGAGAGAGAGAGAGGGAGGATGAACATATGTAATTTATATTTTAGTGCAGTTTTCATATATGACATTTTCTGCAGTGTGGAAAGAGAGGGCAGAGAAGTGTGACCAGACGGGTGGCAGCCTGCAGATGTAAAGTGAAACTACAATGACTTTGACGCTACTGGTAACTGCAATAAATTTTAAATCCTGACCTTATCCACATTGTAATAGATTTAACCAGAACGGTTGAAAAATCTCTTCCAACACTTCTCGTAAGGGGGTGGGGGGATGGGGGATGGGGGAGTAGTATAGTAATAGAATAGTGTTCCTAATAAAGTGGTCAGTTAGGGTATGTTTAGAAGTCTTATCACTCTGAATAGTCATTTGAATAGTATCACTCTGAATAGTCATCCAACTGGCCCTGCTGTGGAGACTCTGGCTTCAAATGGTGATTTTCATCTTAGCCAACTTTTGGCTTTAAAAGAGCTTAGTGAGTGTCAGTGGAGTTAAATTTGCCCACCACATCAACAGTTAAACAGTCAAGTGTTAGTTACTGCTTTCACATGTTCCCCTTCACACCTCCTCCCCTTCTTCATGGCTGAATTTGCAAAACTACACTAAAATAGAAAATAAACCACATCCGCGACCTGGTCTCTGTTCTCAGGCCTCTAACACTCTCACTGCTCTGTGTGTGTACAGGACTAATGAGAAGTGTTTGTTTCTGCACAATTATTGCTCTAATTTTTTAGCACAGACAGATAAATAATTATTAGTGATTTTTTTTAAAGCACTGTGCATTTGTTATATATATATCCTATATACACAGACAGGTAATTAATGAGTAGAGTTTATTTAAAAAACAGTGCTGTGCTGTGTGACTCGTTTACACTCATTAGATTATTTAAACCCTGTGTTTTAAACTTGCTCTACTTGTACTCTTCCCTGTTGAACTATCATAGTTACTGAGAGTAGTTACGCATCAAACTAAACCCGTCCCTTAACAGATATAGATACACTGATCCACCTGAGCAGTCATGCAGAAATACACACAATGTCCTAATCACACAATAAGCTCATCACTCAGGACATTCAGACTGCAGATGAACAACTTTATACCCCACCACTCACTCTAATGAAGACACAAAGAGAACATTTACTCACAGAGCATCACAGGGAGTGGACTGAGCTCCATCCTGTCTCTCTAATGACTGACTGACTGACAGAGCAGAGGTGTGTGTTAAAGTCTTTCCACTTCCTGTGTTCTCTCATGGGGGGTTTGTGGCATGTGGTGGATGCAAGCTTCTATTTTAGTGAACACAGACAACGGCAACTTCCTGTGTACTTACAGAGAGAGAGAGAGAGAGAGAGAGAGAAAGAGAAAGAGAGAGAGAGAGAGAGAGAGAAAGAATGTACATATGTCACTTCTTCTTTTTAGTTGACACGGATGTGGTTGCTCTTATTCCCTTTTTTCACATTAAGACTTTAAGACTCACACTGTAAAACCTATAATGTTTCACTTTACTAGGATTAAAATCATTTGTATTAAAGAATAACACACTGAGTAACAGGGCTGCAAATAGGCAAAATATCTAAATGTACATTATATTCTCACTGTCCACTTTATAAGGAACACCTGTACACCATAATTCATAACCTCATGCAGTAACTTGTATTTCAGAAATGTCCTGGGATTTTCACACACAACAGTCTATATAGATTACACAAACAAAAAGACAGAAAGAAACAGCTTGTTGATAAGAGAGGTCAGAGGAGAATGGCCAGACTGGTTGGAGCTGACAGGAAGGCTGCAGTAGCTCAACATGTGGTGGCCAGTGATTGAAAAGTGAAACTAAAATGCCTTTGATTCCCTCTAGTGGTAACTGCAGTATAATTTTAATCCTGACCTCATCCACACTGTTATAGATTTAAACAGAACTGATTAAAATATATCTTATCACCGTTCAGTCTGCTCATGTACATTGAGAACAGTCTGTACACACCTGTATTTTGAATTCTCTCATTCAAGTTTTAATCTTTTAAAATGACATCTAACTCGGTAACCAGTGGCTTTTCCCATTATAGAGTTAAAAATGCAGTGTGTTATGGAGATGATATTTAACAGAGTTTTGTTAAACATCAAGTTATTTAATGAAATTAAAATTTGTCCTTGTGTGAGGTGAGAGATGAAAATTAATGTATTCTTTATATTAAATGCTAATGCTCATTTTATTTACATTATTAATTGCAGGTAGGTACAGAGACTTTTCGCATGTGTCATCATATCCTGTAATGAACAGTAGTGTTCCTGTTGTCACTATGAACATTGTTTAGGTGCTGAAATGCATGAGTGACTGTGAATCTGAACTGTCTATTAATGGTATATTCCAGATTAAGGTAAGCACTTAATGACTCGCTACATTTTCCACCCTTAGCTAGCTAGCTAGTGTGTTTAAGTTGCATTTGCTAATGAACACAATAGTGATAAACTAGTTATAGCTAGTGTTGGCATCAATCAGGACATGTTCAGGGCTCAGTGAAAATGGTGACTTTATAATATTTTAATGTATGAGTTATCTCACTTATCTGGAGGAGAAACAGCTACATACACTCACTGTCTATTTTATTAGGAACACCTGTAAAACTGCACATTCATGCAGGTATCTAATCAGCCAATCATGTGGCAGCAGCACAATGCAAAAGAATCATGCAGCTACAGGTCAAGAGCTTCAGTTAATGTTCACATCAAACAGCAGAATGAAGAAAAGTGGGATCTCTGTGACTTTGATCATGGCATGGATATTGGTACCAGAAGGGCTGGTTTGAGTATTTCAGAAACTGCTGATCTCCTGGGAATTTCACACACAACAGTCTCTAGAGTTTACACAGAATGGTGAGAAAAACAAAAACCACTGAGTAAGCAGCAGTTCTGTTGATAAGAGGTCAGAGGAAAATGGCCAGATTGGTTCGAGCTGCTATGAAGGATCTAGTAACTCAAATAAGCACTCTTTACAACTGTGGTGAGCAGAAAAGCATCTCAATATGCACAAAATATCGAACCTTATGTGGATGGGTGTGACACTGCGGGACCGTAGAAGGCTGCACGCGCACGCACAAACAGGCAGTAATTGCGGGGGTGGGGGCACGTGCTCTTTATTATCCTTGAAAGTGAAAGTGAAACTTACGGTGGAGGAAAAGAGTGTGAGAATACAACAGACCGGCTGAAGCAGCGAAGAAGTCGTGAAGCGACAGAAACTAGTCTTCCTCACTTCCGTTTACGTCTGCGTCTGTATCTAAGAAATACACAAAAACAGAAAATATTAATATAATGATTTCCACTTTTCCATTTATTTCTCCTCCGCTAGAGTGGCCGCGAGCTCCTTTTATAGCTCCTCGTCTTCTCCGGGAGGGTGAAGAGGAGCCGCGCCACTCATTGGCCGCCAGCCGTGCTGAGTTAGGTCGCTCCGCCCCACAGCCACGCGCACTCCGGCTGTCCAACACAAACGCGGTGCTGAAAGGACGCTGGGCTACAACAGCAGAAGACCACATCAGGTTCCACTCCTCTCAGCCAACAACAGCAATCTGAGGCTATCATGGGCACAGACTCACCGACACAGGACAGCTGAAGATTTAAAAAAATCACCTGGTCTTTTTCCAGTCTTCAACTGTCCATGTTGCTGAAGACACCCAGAGAAATTTTACTCACAGCATCACACAACTTGGTCAATGTCCAAATATTTATGGATCTCACTGTTTTTTTTTCTTTCCCCAAAATTGCATCTAAATAAATAATGTATGGTAAATGTTTTCTTTTTTCTGCTGCTGATTTACAGTGTGCATGCCTAATGGTGAACAAGGAATAAAAAGGGCCTAGATTGCACAATAAGGTTTGAATGTAATATTTTTGTTTCTAGTTATAATCCATGTGTGTAATCTGCTCAGCAAAGCAAAAGCACATAAAAAGCACACTGTAATGGCCGCTATAGCACACACTGTCTAAGGAAGGGGTCCAAAAGGGACTCGTGACACTTTGTCAATAACTGTCAGTATGAAGCTATGTTACTGAATTCATTTTTGTTACTGCTGACATGATAAATGTAAGCGCTGAGGAGCAGGAGCTGAGTTGGGGATGGAGCATGTCGAGCTTTAGTTGAGTCCAGAGCGAGTTTTCTCACTGAATATCACTTCAGTTGCCTTCATAACACAAGCTTATGACATCTAACAGCCAGCTGTTCTTTACAAGAGACCTGAGTTTTAAAAATCTCATACACAAATGATATGGTAACTGTTACAGGACGGTTCAGTGTGGACCCAATTGCAGAGTGAAAACCCCTGCTTGCTTATAAATAACTGGGCAAGCAGAGTTTATATATTGGTGAAATAAAGGTTAAGGGAAAGGTTTGGGGCGTGACTGGTGCAATCTCTCTAGTCACTTCTTTCTTCTGCTATATTTCTTTTCTAATTTGTTTAAATTCTCATTTTCCTTTTCTTTTACTCTTTTACCCTTACCTCAGATAAAGCCCTGATATACAATACCAGTCACTCCTTTACAAAGGTGTGACAAAGGGCTGTGTCAAAGACTGGCCTTAAGTATCCTGCCTGGCAGGTGCAGTTAATCCAGGTTAATCAGCCTGGAGAATTCTGGGTAACTGAGTTCTCCTGAATGGCTGCTCTCACTGTGCTCCACCGCTACCCTCTGCTGGCTGCTGGTGGTGTAGCGCAGCCTCTTACAGTAACAAAAGGGAATAAATGTTTATTTATACAGTAAAATATGCATGAAACTATTTTTCTGCTACAATTTTCCCTTGGAAGAAGTGTGTGATGTTCCTCACTGCAGACACCTACCAAAAATTCTCCCCAATTGTGTAGACTGTGTTTGTGCTCATATATAACAATGATTTAAATACAATCTTGATTTACAAACCTCTAATCCTGACTATCTGAATCCCTCTGCCAGGACTGAGAAGAAATGCACTTAGTAGCTTCTGATTGTCTGAATCACTGCCACTGCTGTAATGTTAATTTCCTGTGTTGTGTTTTGGACATTTTCAGTGTTGTGTTAGTCCTGTACATCAGTGTACCAGTGTGTAGACATGCAGTAAGAGTAATAACATTTCTATTTGATTCCTCATTTACTCCTGAACTTTACTGCAGTGAGATCCTCTACTTACACTGAATAATACTGCAGGATCGAGTTTCTGCTTTTAAGAGAACACTTTATTATTTGAGAAGACTACCCTGAGATCACAAGTAGGAATTTCGAGTTGAGGGGGCGTTTTCTATGGCTTTTTCTGGTCAGAGGTTGGAAATTACAAGTTATGATCTATAGTCAAATGCAGAATCTCTCAAATAGCCACTCTTTGAGCAGAAAAGCATCTCAGAACACACAATATGTTGAACCTTGAGGCAGATGGTCCACAGCAGCTGAAGATCACTCCTGTCAGCCAAGAAAAGGAATCTGAGTCTAGAGTGGGCACAGGCTCACCCAAACTGGCCATTGCTTCATTCCATCTCAACTGGTCCAATGCAGGTTACTTGATCATTTTTAATTTTCCTGAGTTTTTTGAGTGATTACCTCTATGTACTGGCATTACTAAACCACCAGTGTTTTTTTTTTTTTTTCTTTAGTTTTTTTTTAAATTTAGTTCAATTATGACAGCCATCTTTGTGTCATGGCACACAACAAATTTTGGTTATACAGCTCTTTACAGAAACCTCAATATCTTGTCTCAGGATGCTGCTAGCTCCTTGGAACCAAAACTGATCTCTAGAGCACTTTACAAGGTATATGTACACATATAAACATTTTGCAAATTCTTAGAACTTAGAACTTCAGTCCAATTGTAATCTTTTAGGGTCAATTTAAAATGGGAGATGTTCGAGTCCCAGTCTTAATTTTGGGGGTACCTAGGTAATTATAGTGTGCATGCAGAACATCTCAGGTTTGAGACTTCTCTTAATTATTTATTATTTTTTTTTATGGAGGTGAGAAAGTGCAATTTTTTAAAAATTCCCTCACTTTCAGGTTGAATATCACTGGTGGGGGACCGGATACCAACAGGAAATTTTCACAGAAATAAGTCCTCTATAATAGTATTCTGCTATACAATTTTTTTAGTTTGAAATTCCACTGGTTACAGAACAAGGCAGAGTAGAACTTTGGGGAAAAGCCTACTTTATTCATGCATTTTGAGAAATGAACAGATGTAATAATTATAACTAATAAAAAATATTTTACAGTAATTGTGTTTTTGATTGACATACAATAGCATATGCTAGTCAATGAGGTCTATATTGGCAACAGTGAAGCATGATCTATCACAGGGTTCTTCAAATCTGCAGAGTTTAGCTCCAACCTCCAAATTTACCTGCCTGTAATTTTCTAGTAATCCTGAAGACCTTAGTTAGCTTATTCAGGTGTGTTTGATTATGGTTGGAGCTAAACTCTGCAGGACCTCGAGGGCCAGATTTTAAGAACCGGCCTGATCTATCATGTTGGTTCAGATGTACATTTGGTATGCATGAATAGATTTTGTCCAAATATGGAATTGAACAGTGAACAGGGCCATAGACAGAGCTGTAGTGTTGTTTCTCCAGTGATAAAAGCAGTAAGTGACTACAACTCAGAAGACACTTACTGCTTTTATCACAGTAGAAAAAGCATGGTTTTAAATGTAGACTACCTGTGGAAAGCTGCTGATTTTTGACTACCATCAACATCACTGCTTAACCTGTCTAAAATTAACAACAAACAGAATGAAAAGATATAAAATATATATGTTTTAAGGAAAGTATTATTTGTATATATCACAAGGATAACCTACATTTCATTCAGAGCTGTACATCTTTATTCATATTTTATCTAAACTGTGCTGAAGTACAGAATGAGTTCTCTAACGTAAGCCTCCTCTTTGTCTTGTACCTCGTGCATGCATAGAACACTGTTTAAGCCACAAACAAAGTCATTTCAGGTGACATTATTGAATGTGGTGAGATGACTAACAAAGCATCAGGTCATGTGTAAAGGCATAGAAAATGGTTAGAAAATGTAAATTATAAAGAGAAAATTTTCAAAAACAACATTATTTAAAAGGTGTGTGTGTGTGTGTGTGTGCGTGTGGATCAACAGATCAGATGACCGCAGCAATGATCCAGGACAGCATGCTGCAGAACCAAAAATATAAATATTCACCCCAGGCAACTTTACTTTCATGTTAATTCATTCTTTCATCAGTGAAGTTTCAACAAGAATAACTCACTTTGTGTAAGAAAACAGTGACAGACTTACATACTTCACTCATGTTTCTTCTTCTTTGGTGTGTGCAGTACCAGACACCAAGTGTTCGTATCCAACCGAAAACCAAAAGTGCAAGTATATGAGTAACAGAAAAATAAGTATTTTATAGCATCATGTCTACCTTAAATAATGCTTTAAAAATGGGAGATATCATTTTTGTAATTTTATACAGATATTTTTGTACCCTAAAATACATACACTATATGGACAAAGGTATTGGGAAACACCTCTTAATTATTGAATTCAGGTGTTTCATTCAGACCCATTGCCACAGGTGTATAAAATCAAGCACATAGCCATGCAGTCTGCATTTACAAACAGTCGTTCTGAAGAGCTCAGTGAATTCAAGCGTGGTACTGTGATAGGATGCCACCTTTGCAATAAGTCAGTTTGTGAAATTTCATCCTTGCTAGAGATTCCACGGTCAACTGTAAGTGGTATCATTGGAAAGTGGAAACGTGTAGGAACATCAGCAAATCAGCCATGAAGCAGAAGACCACGTAAAGTCACAGAGCGGGGTCACCGAGTGCTGAGGTGCATGGTGCATAAAAGTCGCCAGTGCTCTGCTGATTCCATAGTTGAAGTTTTCCAAACTTCCACTGGCATTAATATCAGTGCAAAATCTGTGCGGCTGGAGCTTCATGAAAAGGGTTTCCATGGCCGAGCAGCTGCATGTAAGCTTCACGTCACCAAGTATAATGCCAAGCTTCGGGTGGAGTGGTGTAAAGCACGCCACCACTGGACTCAGAGAGCCCTGATCTCAATGCCAATCAACACCTTTGGGATGAACTTGAATACATTGCGAGCCAGGCCTTCTCGTCCAAAATCAGTGCCTGACCTCACAACTGCTGTACTGGATGAATGGGCAAAAATTCCCACAGAAACACTCCAAAATCTTGTGGAAAGCCTGCCCAGAAGAGTGGAAGCTGTAAGAGCTGCAAAGAGGGGACCATATTAATGTATTTAGAATGTGATGTCATTAAAGTCCCTGTTGGTGTAAGTGTCAGGTGTCCTAATACTTTTGTCCATACAGTGTTTTTTTTTTTTATTTTACTTGTATATGTATCCAGTTAAAAGTGCATTAATAAAAGTAATCATATTAAAAATTAATAAAAGTAATCGTATTAAAAATTTCTTTTTAAATGTGTCAAAATGTGCAAATGAGCCACATGTATATAAAATTAATTATATTTCTTCCCTTAATAATAAGTGTACAGAATAAGTAGAAAAGGAAAAGCAGTAAAAAGAATTAAAAAATAATAAGAAATGTTTCTTGGGTACAGGAAGGGGATGAGCAGACTTTACTACTCTGAGCGTTTTAGGAAAAACAGAAGACAAACACAAATCACAGTTTTCCAGCGATCTGTTTGATAACTGTAACTTCATCAGTGGACACAGACACACGGCTCACTACAGAGAGAAAGAAAGTGATTGCAATAAATATGTTTATAAATAGATTTCTCCTCACATTGCTATCACTGATGTTACAAACTAATTAACTTTTTGAATCAGTGACCGCAGCAAGAAATCAGTTAGTTATTTGGCATGTCAGTATTTTGCATGTTCATAGCTAATTATAGGGCCTTTCGCACCGTGGGAACCTTTTCATAGTACCCGAACCTAAATGTGGAACTACCCACTTTTTGGCTTTTTCGCACGTCCGGAACAAATTAGCTCCTACTATGGAGCAGGGTCTAACCAGCACAACTGGTACTATCTGTGACGTAAGTAGACGTTGATTTGCCAAACGTGTGCGAAAACGCCCTCACCTGCCATGATTTAAAACGCCGTATAAACATACTGTAGTGTCAACTTATTTCGCAAGTATGGAGAACAGCGCTAGATGGACGCGAGACACAACAAAAACACAGCTCCGATCACAGCATCCTCCATCCTCCGGTTGTTTACGTTGTTCTTCTTTGTTTTCGTTGTTGAATGCCGCGCACAAATGACATCACTGTCGACTGGCTTACATCACTTCCTAGTGCCCACTGTTGGTGCGAATGCAACCCTTTAAACGGTACTGAGAAATAGTTCGCGCAAAATCGCCCAGTACTTTAGTACTGTAAATTTAGTTCTGGAACTAAACCGGTGCAAAAGGCCCTATTGTCATAACTGTGCAAGTAGAATGAGATGATGGAAAGTTATCTAGACAGCTACCAATCTAACATGGATGAACTCTTTCAGATTCTGTGAGGTGGGGTTTTGTGTACATGGATACTGTAACTGCTAGATGCTAGACTGCTAGAAGTTCTACCCAATGCACCTTTAAAACTATTTCTTACTTCATGGCGTTTGGTTTGTCTTTTAAGATTTATACTGTAAATGTCATGAGTCTTACCTCCGTGTTGTGCTTCAGTTATGAGTAGACAGTATCATCACCCACACTGGCCTTTTCTAGAGGGAGTCAAGATATCCTGAATTAATCTCCTGAAAAATTATAACTCATCAAAATTATTTAATAGAAAATGATCTGGATATTAAATCATACACAAGTAAAATACATTAGACCACAGCAGTGTTGAATTCTGGATTGTGATTGGTCAGAAGGTGTTGATTAATTTTCTATAACAGCAGCTCTGACAGTAGTGCAGCTGCAAATCACACGTTTATATTAATGTCAATTGTTCTAATACGTTATTGTATCTATAGTAAAAGATTACGAAAACAAAGTGACAGATTATGTATAAACAGATTATGGGATTTGTTGTTATTTAACAAAAAAAGAAACATGTAATTGTTATTATGGACTTTTCTGTAAGAAGTTTATTTAACATTTATGGAAGGAGTCTCCAGTGTGAGTGCTGTGTAACAGTCAGGAAATTTTCTGACATGGAAAAGTCTTCAAGACAGAGGACTCTAAGCTTTATCACTTTAAGAGAAAAAAGAGAAGCTGATAAAGGAACACCTGTTTATACATGATGAAACACAAGGAACTAACTTTTGCAGAAATCTCACAACAATAAATGGATGAAAAGTATGACGTGTCTTTCTGTAATGAATTAAATAGGGAAGTTGCTGTGGTAAAACACTTTGGGATGTGCTGTAATAG
The DNA here is from genome assembly GCF_027358585.1 of Pangasianodon hypophthalmus. Lineage (NCBI taxonomy): Eukaryota > Metazoa > Chordata > Actinopteri > Siluriformes > Pangasiidae > Pangasianodon > Pangasianodon hypophthalmus. The sequence goes on from NC_069713.1 coordinate 4,217,216, forward strand.
GAAAATAATCACCTTCAGGGTAGGAACTCTGAAGCAGTAACTCTGCTTCATCACACCACACTGTCATTGATTATTTTCCTATAACAGCACAACAGAGTGTTTTATTCATTACATAAAACAAGAGTAGGGTGCAGGTGATCTATGACACAAAATAAAATGTCTTCATTTTGCTCTACCTTTTATTCTCTTTGCTTTTTTCATTGGTTTTATTTCAAGATTAGCATAAATCGCATCACTAAGACCAGCTTCAGCATCAGCACCTGCAGTAGCAGAGAACAAAACCATCCCAATAATCTTTAGCCTTGTAATACATCAGTCATAACTCATAAACATACACATAAGTCATTATCAGTCTCCTGCCAAAACCTCACTGAACTCTAGCTCATTTTTTTAGCGTAGATCTTTGACTTTTTAATGGAGACTCTGATGGAACTGACTCGCGGATCTCGAGGAAAATTACAGCTTATGACCTCAGATACTTGGATGCAGACTGTTAATGTGACAAATTATTGAGATTAAGATTTATTAAGATTTCAAATATTATTTGCTGATTTTGTTTTTTAATAAATACATGAAATGTCCCAGCATTAAAAATTCTCTACCATTGTTCCTGTTTCTCTTCTTTTTCTTCATGACCTGTGCGTAAGTGGCTTCTCTCTCTGCTGCAGCTTCACCTGAACACAGTGCAGTGTGTTAATCACTACAAGACACTTCTGTACTTTACTCTATAGAGTTAATCTATAGTTAAGTCTCCTAATGCAAGAGGAAATAAAGCTACCTGTTCTACTCATATCTGCCTGATCCACAGTGGCATAAATGTGTTCACTTCCTAGAGAAAACAGATTTACAATTTCTGAATTTGTTATAAATGCTACTGTAGATTACAAAATAAATTTCAAACAAATAAAACAACTGAATTTATTAAAAGCTGTTCATGTTGTGTATTAAAGAGATGATAATTTTACAATGAATTTCAAAGAAAGACGTGAGTTTCTATTCTTCTAATAAATGTAGAAATAAAGTGATTGACACAGTGTCTGACCAGCCTGAAGTGGTGTGTATCCTGACTGATAGTCTTCAGCTCCTGACCTGCTCTGATTCTGCTCTGATGTCTGATTGGTTTTCTGCTGCTTTTCTGTAGAGGGAGACAGATTCTACATCTGAACAGGGTGTAAATAATTACAGAAACATTTTATTTTATACAGAACTGATTACAGCAATATAACCAGAGAGACTACAATACAGTAGGAATAGGTACAATTATTAATTATGGATATAATTCTAATAACAATATGTAGTTAGATGAGTGTAACTACACGTCTGAACTGCACAACCTGTAGTAAAGTTATATTTACAACTAAACCTAATGATTTCACAAAAACTCAGATTCCATTATTAAACTGAGTTCAGTATGACAGATCTCACACCCAGAATAATTTGTGAGAATTTGTAAAATTAACTGGAAAAAAAACTTTAAATGTGTTTAAATTAAATATACATATATTTTCTTTTCAGTGAATTAGTTCTTAACCTTCATCACCTCTTCTACCATACTTTATGAAATTGTTTTATTTAGCTTTAAATATGACTTTACAACAGGTTTTGAGTTTATAATGATAATAATAATAATAATAATAATAATAATAATAATATCATATCTACTACATTACAGTTAGTATTTCTATATTTCATATGTGCAAGTACCTTTTTATATATTTTATAATCTACACTGTATTTAGTCTGTTTTTTACACTGTAATCAGGACGATATCTCAGACCATAATAATGACTTAAGTGTGAAATATTCCAAACAAGATCCTTTCAACACTTTTATTCATTCTTCAAGTAACCTTTAGTTATTTTTCCACAGTAATGTGATACATCCAAAATTGGTTAATTCTTTAGAAGTTCTGATTATATTCTACATAACATAGCTAAAGCAGTTATCAGACCTTTTTTTCTTTTGTAGGACCACAGCAGGATCATTAAGATCAGTAAAGCGAGGAACAAAAATCCCAAACCCACAGCCACTCCTACTGTTCCACCACCGGATCTAGAACCTGAGACTGAGGAGAGAAAGAGAGCAGAATTTAAGCATTTAAACACTGTGCATATAAACTGTTATTAAAAAGATAATCAAATAAAAAGAAATTCTCACAAGGTTTCTCATGTCTGACTGAGAGCCAGCTTTTCAGTGACTCTCCTCTCTCTGGGTGTTTGCAGTGGTAGAAACCTTCATCTGACTTTGTGACAGTTTGGATGATCATCTCTCCTGTAGTCTGTGTCTGGAGAACTGATCCATCTTTACAGAAATCAGCTCGGAGGTTTGAGGAATTTGTGTTGCGATATAAACAGCGTAGAGTCAGAGGAGGTCCCTCAGTCACAGGATGGACAGGACTCTCCAGGATCACATCACCATCTAGTACAGAGAAAATCACATTTACAATTTAATATGACTCCATCTAGGAAATCCAGATAATATGTGTAGATAATCTAAAAACCGTTTTCTAAGTTATCTGTATATGACTTAAAAAACTACTTAAGCTGTGGAGTCTGAATTAGTACAAAAACTGGCAGCAGGTATCGATTAAATGCTCATTTACTGGTACTAGTAAAACTATTATCTGAAGACTCACCATGCACTGTGATGTTGACAGGATTACTGTTTTCTCCTGATTCAGACTCACACCAGTAAACTCCAGTGTGGGATGTGGAGAGGAAGCTGATTTTGCATGTAGATCCTGTAACTAATCCCCACCATAAACAATCTAACACTCCCTCACTGTGTGTGTATCGTCTCACTGTCCATCCAGTAGAGTTACTCTGGTCCTCACAGCTCAGTGAGAGAGAGTCTTTAGTAAAGTGTTGAGTTCTGCTGGGATTGATGATCAGAGAGACTGGAGGAGATTCACCTTAAACACAGAAAAGAGCCATTTAAATAAAAATTAAAGAGGAATCATGCAATATAATGACACAGAACACAAGTAAATTGCTGTAAATCTACAGTATTTAATTTAAAGCAACATACTGTTTTAATATTTTACAAGTTTATATTGTAAATGATTAGGCAATTAGAGCAGCCAAATGAGCCAATGTACTGGATTATGTTTTATTTTATACTATAAATATATATAAACAAGTATTATGCTTCCAGAATTTACAGTATATTACTGGAAACATGAATATATTTTACAGTTATTTACTTCCTTTTGTTCTTTACTACCAGTGATTTACTGTAAATATTACAGTAAATGTTTTACAGTGAGGAACAGGTGCAGACAGTCAGGGAATCACATCAGCGGGGGACATTATGCCTCCTCACCACCAGATGTCACTGTCGCCTGAGTATTAGTCTAGCTCTATCACACCACCTCCAGATCACTTACTCATTGTAGAGTATATTAGGCCAGCACATGGTCTTATACATGATGTAAAGTCTTGCCAATCCCAGAGTTTGTGCCAGTTCAGAGCCATGTTTAATTTCTGAGTGTCATTGCCCTGTTTAGACTCTTTGTCTTTTCTTTTGATTAGTCTTTTGGATTTGTCCTCTGGTTTCTTGTACGGGGCTTCAGCGTGTTTGACTCTTGCCTGCTTTACAACACTGTTATTTGCATTGTGTTTACTAACAGTGTAACATAATGACATCATCTGTACCTGCATCTGTTTTTGCTCTAAATAGCCATATCTGTATTTGGATTTAAACCTGATGTGGGCATGTTCTTCCCTTTTTGGCAAGCTTTCTAAGATTGGAAAAAAAAATGACATCTGTGCACCTCCTACTCGTATCTGTATCTGTTTAGAACACGTTTTCTGTTCACTCTGAATAATGTATTTGTACTTGGTTTCATCCGTAATGTTTACCTGCTCTACCTTTCTGGCTTTTAAAATAAAATCCTCCTGCACATAGATCCTCAACCATCTCCTGAGTCCTGTATGTTACCCAGAAAAGTTACCCAATGATAAAGCAGAGACATCACAAAATACAGAGGAACACAAGGGAAATTGTGACAATAAGCCTCTACCAGCACTTAGGGCTCTTTAACTGCCTTATACATATTAATAAATAAATGCTGCATTAATCTGATCTTACATTCACACTTTTATTTCTACACTTCAACACAACAGTTAATTTTCCTCACCAGTGATCCATAGTGGCTGTGGATTGCTGTACTGTGTGTGAAAGGCTGGTTCTCCTCTCTCTCCTCTGCACATATAAACTCCTGTGTGATTCAGAGCAGCAGGACTGAGAGTGTAGGAGCCTCCAGATCCTCTGCTGCTGTCTGAGAGGAGCTCCACATACATGCTATAGCCACGATTATGTTTTATTTGAGTTAAGCCGTCTCTGTAGGGAACAGTTGTGTACCAGCTGAATGTCCAGTCTGTAGAGGAGTCTGTAACCTCACAGCTTAGAGTCACTGAGTCTCCTTCAGTCAGCCAGCTCTGTGGAGATACACTCAGTGCTGCCCGTGGTCTCTCTGTTACACAGGAAATACAAAATGATTCATTTATAGATTTATTTAATACACAGTAAGAAGCTTTTCATGAATGAATAATTGCACATTTTCATGTGTCCTTAAAAACCCTCACACACTCACCTGATACAGTCAGTGTAACAGCATCACTGAAGTGTGAGGAGCGTGAGCCTCTTCTCTCTGCTCCTCTACAGGTGTATTTACCTGCGTGGGTCACTTCAACACCACTGATCCTGTACACCTGTTCACTACTGACAGGACTGTGTGAAGCATCTTTATACCAGCTGTACTGCCAGCTAGAGACACCTTCATCCTGTATGTCACATCTCAGAGTGACGGCGTCTCCACTGAACACCTGTTTATCAGGATTTATGGATGCCACTGGTTTAGGTCTTACTGTAGAAAAATAATAGATCATCTAAACTGTCAATTTATCATCATGGGTATCATCAATAGTGGAATAATGAAGGCAACACTTTGCTTTTATCAACTCTCAGCTAATTTACAAATATACTTTTTTTTATCTTTAATAAACTGCGAGATCTGTTAATATTAACTCTGAAATCTGAAAACTCTGATTCACATCTAGATCCAGTTAAACTTTTCCAACTAAGGACTGAGTAATAGTTACAAAAAGTAACTATGGACAAAACACTAATAATGTGTAGTTAGATGAGTTTATCTATATGTCTAAATTACAGTGATCTTTACTATTCATATTTAGAAATATATTTTTTCCCACAAAAACTCAGTCTTCATTATTAAAACATTTTCAGTATGACTGACACACACAATAATTTGTACAAATTTTCAAAGGTTAACTGAAATGAAAATTATAATTAAGATTACAGCATGGGGCTGTCTTGTCTTGGAGTCTGTCTGCAAGGATCGTGTAGGGTAACGAGCCACTTAATCAAACCCAGCAGGAAATGAAGCCAGTATGTCTAAAGACATCTAAAACCTTTCTAGCTAAGTGTGCTTTTCTAAGGATTTGATAAAAACTTTGGATAGTTACATATAAACAGTCAGAAGTCTAATCAGTTCAATTTGTAATCAGATAGTGGCTGTCAAAATGTCTGCGATGCTCCTGTGCCATCACATCATCATTAAAACAGGGAGGAGTGTTTACACATTTTGAACAGAAGACAGCAGACAAAGTTATAAAATATTTAAATGAACTAATACAAAGACTTTAATAACTAGAAATATAGTCAACAGAACAGAAATGAATCAGGGATTATTTCCCCAGCGGTGTTAGTGTGAACAGACATCAGTCAAGTGAAGAGAAGATAATGAGGCTTGTATTTAAATGCTGTGAGTGACTTCTACCTCAGGTGATGAGACAGAGACTGATGTGGATGATGCTGATAATCATAATATCTCAAAATTACAGAATTCTCAGATAAAATTTTATAATTCCAATGCCTCAAATGATCTTCTAATAAATCAGATAATGGCAGAGTCAACACAAGGTGAGATTTACTGCCTTCTTTCTTAATGTTCACTGTGTACTATTAATCAGACTGACTCACCACAATTCTACTGCAAACTTAATATAAAACCCAAATGCTACTGCAAAACACATGATGATGATTCCTGTGAAAGAAATCGGTGTCTACTAGACAGGGAAGTGAAAGTTATTTAGCACTATTTATGTCAGTTGTTCTCATGTGCTGCTGTCATTAAACTTGTGCTGTTTTATAATTAATATGTTAAGGCATTTAAGCAGTATAAAACTATGTAAGCAAAAAACTATTTATTCACATCTAAACTTTTGTTTGTCATCTCATATATTTTCATATATTATAACACTATTTATCTTAAGTGAAAGTAATTCTTGTAAAAAGGGAAACAAAGTAAATCTACACGAGATGGTACGAGAACAAAGAATAAAAATAACTGAGTTAATGTTGCATTCTTTGTTTAGAGCTATAAAACTGCATTAATAAACTAGGAAAAAAATTGACAAATTGTGCGAAAACTTCTCAGCACCAAAACAAATCAAATACGCACACAACATACAGGATAAACTATATATAAATCACCTTGAGCATGGGCCACTGGTATAAGTGAAATCAGCACTAAAAAGGATACAGAAACAGAACATGACATAAATATGAGAAAATATACAGTGTATTAATGAAAACAGCACATTTTAGACACAATGAACCCACAAGATTAAATCTTATTCAGGAAATCTAAACTACCATCTGTAAGAAATACATTTCAAGCTCTCTTAATAACAATAAATAAAAACTACGGTAACTTATACAAAGGTCACTATTCTCATTAAGGTGTTTGTTTCACTTTACTTTCACTTTGGACAGGTAGAACAGGTGACTGTGAATGTGTTGGTGCAGTATTGTGCTGTGGATTGTGGTTCATGTTTGTAGGCTGCAGTGTGTTCTGGGAAGTGGAGCTTCTGGTTGATTCCAGCAATGATGTGAACCCTCCCTCCACAAGAGCTCACTCTGGAAGCCAACCTCTTTCTAGGCCTACCTCTTGGGTGTGGACGTGGTTGCTCGGGATGCTTGGTGAGGAATTTTTGGCAGATCAGGGGTCAAGAACATTCTGTGCCAGAATGCAGCATTGCTTGTCTGATCCGTAGGTCTCCCACTCGATGAGGTACTCCAACTTCCCATCTTTGCGCCATGAGTTCAAGCATATCCATTAAGACACCGTTTATGAGGCACTGGAAGACCGAGGGGGCACGATTGAGCCCATATGGCACGAGCCAGTACTCGAAGTGGCCAGAGGTGGTGCTAAAGACCATCTTCCACTCACTGCCCTCTCTGGTGCAACCGAGGTTGTAGGCACTGCGTAAATCAAGCTTGATGAATATCTTAGCTGAATGAAGTTGTTCCAAGGCAGATGGGACAAGAGAGAGGAGATATTGATATGGATATTGATCTGGTGGAGTCCATGATAATCAGTGCATGGCCTCATCCGTTCTTCTCCACTAAGAAGAATGCTGCAGATGCAAAAGAGGTGGAGAGACAAATGTACCACTGTTGTAATGCCTCTTGGACATAATCCTCCATTGCCTGTTGTTCAGCTAAGGAGAGGGGATAGAGAGGATAGATTTGATTGTACTGTGGAATGGTGCCTGGTAGGAGCTCTATGGAACAGTCATAGGGTCGGGGGGTGGGGTTAAGCCACTAGCTTTAGCTTTCCTTGCTCTGTTTCTCACACTCTGTGGTGCTTAACCTGGGCTGACCCAGCTGCATAGGCTCAGAGCAGTCAGTTTCAGGATCTGGACTCACTTATGCACTTGGCGATTGCAGATGAGTTGATCCGGATGGATATCTAAATCAATGAGGGAATTGGAGGACATCTTGTGATCTCGGCAGGCCAGTTCTGTGAGCACTTCCTGGTTTAAGCCTTGGCGGAAGGCGGCTTTGAGTGCCGGTTCCTTCCATCCTCTTCATGCTGTGAGTGGGGCCTCTGGCTTCAAATGGTGATTTTCAACTTGGTCAACTTTTGGCTTTAAAAGAGCTCAGTGAGTGTCAGTGGAGTTAAATTTGTCCACCATATCAACAGGTAAAAAAGTTAAGTGTTAGTTACTGCTTTCACATGTCCACCTTCACACCTCCTCCCCTTCTTTACTGCTGAATTTGCACCACCACCTTAAAATAGAAAATAAACCACATCCGTGACCTGGTCTCTGCTCTCAGGCCTCTGCCCTCAGGCCTCTAACACTGTCACTGCTCTGTGTGTTAGTCTCAGGACTAATGAGAAGTGTTTGTTTCTGCACAGTTATTGCTCTTATTTTAAACACAGATAGCTAACAAATGATTAGTGATTATTTAAAAAAAAAAGAAGTACTGTGCATTAGTTTGGTATCAGTGTGTATTAGACTTATAGACTATACACTTGCTGTACTGGACTGTTTCTCTGAACAGATCATAATAGTAACAAAAATGGAAATATAAGTTATAAGGCATTTTCTCAGTAAGTGTAGTTAATGATAACATGGTTTTGTTAAAACCTTTCTGTGCTCAGGAAAGACCACCAGAGTCTCAACACATCAGCTAAAGACATTTCAGTTAGTCTCAACCTTGACTTCCATTGGTGAAAGTACAAACACCATCCAGTCATTTCCCTTAGCAGATCAGATGATCATGAGAGGTTGTCAGTGAGCAGCAGATGACAGCAGGACACAGAAGATCAGCTACAGATTCCAACAATAAATACATTACATTTACGGCATTTGGCAGACGCCGTTATCCAGAGCAACCTACATTTATCTCATTTATACAACTGAGCAATTGAGGGTTAAGGGCCTTGTTCAAGGACCCAGCAGTGGCAGCTTGGCAGTGCTGGAACTTCTGATCAGTAGTGCAACGTCATAACTCCTGAGCTACCAATGAGCTATCATAGTTACTGAGAGTAGTTGCACATCAAACTAAATCCTTCTCATAACAGATATGGATACACTGATCCACCTGAGCAGTCATGCTGAAGTACACACAATGTCCTAATCACACAATAAGCTCATCACTCAGGACATTCAGACTGCAGATGAACAACTTTATACCCCACCACTCACTCTAATGAAGACACAAAGAGAACATTTACTCACAGAGCATCACAGGGAGTGGACTGAGCTCCATCCTGTCTCTCTAATGACTGACTGACTGACAGAGCAGAGGTGTGTGTTAAAGCCTTACCACTTCCTGTGTTCTCTCATGGGGAAAGGGGGGGGGGTGTTTGTGGCATGGGTGCATGCATGCTTCTATTTTAGTGGTCACAGACACTGCAACTTCCTGTGTTCTTACAGACAGAGAGAGGGAGAGAGAGAGAGAGAGAGACAGAGAGAAAGGGAGAAAGGGAGAATGTACATATACACTATATTACCAAAAGTATTCGGTCACCCATCCAAATGATTAGAATCAGGTGTCCTAATCACTTGGCCTGGCCACAGGTGTATAAAATCAAGCACTTAGGCATGTAGACTGTTTTTACAAACATTTGTGAAAGAATGGGCCGCTCTCAGGAGCTCAGTGAATTCCAGCATGGAACTGTCATAGGATGCCACCTGTGCAACAAATCCAGTCGTGAAATTTCCTCGCTCCTAAATATTCCACAGTCAACTGTCAGCTTTATCATAACAAAATGGAAGAGTTTGGGAACAACAGCAACTCAGCCACGAAGTGGTAGGCCACGTAAACTGACGGAGAGGGGTCAGCGGATGCTGAAGCGCATAGTGCAAAGAGGTCGTCGACTTTCTTCACAGTCAATTGCTACAGAGCTCCAAACTTCATGTGACCTTCAGATTAGCCCAAGTACAGTACGCAGAGAGCTTCATGGAATGGGTTTCCATGGCCGAGCAGCTGCATCCAAGCCACACATCACCAAGTGCAATGCAAAGCGTCGGATGCAGTGGTGTAAAGCACTCCGCCACTGGACTCTAGAGCAGTGGAGACGCGTTCTCTGGAGTGATGAATCACGCTTTTCCATCTGGCAATCTGATGGACGAGTCTGGGTTTGGAGGTTGCCAGGAGAATTGTACATTTCGGACTGCATTGTGCCGAGTGTGAAATTTGGCGGAGGAGGAATTATGGTGTGGGGTTGTTTTTCAGGAGTTGGGCTTGGCCCCTTAGTTCCAGTGAAAGGAACTTTGAATGCTTCAGGATACCAAAACATTTTGGACAATTCCATGCTCCCAACCTTGTGGGAACAGTTTGGAGCGGGCCCCTTCCTCTTCCAACATGACTGTGCACCAGTGCACAAAGCAAGGTCCATAAAGACATGGATGACAGAGTCTGGTGTGGATGAACTTGACTGGCCTGCACAGAGTCCTGACCTGAACCCGATAGAACACCTTTGGGATGAATTAGAGCAGAGACTGAGAGCCAGGCCTTCTCGACCAACATCAGTGTGTGACCTCACCAATGCGCTTTTGGAAGAATGGTCAAAAATTCCTATAAACACACTCCTCAACCTTGTGGACAGCCTTCCCAGAAGAGTTGAAGCTGTAATAGCTGCAAAAGGTGGACCGACATCATATTGAACCCTATGGGCTAGGAATGGGATGGCACTTAAGTTCATATGTGAGTCAAGGCAAGTGACCGAATACTTTTGGTAATATAGTGTATGTCACTATTACATTTTAGTTGACACAGATGTGGTCGCTCCTGTTCCCTTTTTTTCCCCCACATTAAGACTGTTTTAAGACTCACAGTGTAAAACATATAATGTTTCACTTTACTAGGATTAAAATCATTTGTATTAAAGAATAACACACTGAATAACAGGGCTGTCCACTTTATTAGGAACACCTATGCACCTGCTCATTCATGCAATTATCCAATCAGCCAATCATGTGGCAGCAGCATAATTCATAACCCCACACAGTAACTTGAATTTCAGAAATCTCCTGGGATTTTCACACACAACAGTCTATATAGATTGCACAAACAAAAAGACAGAAAGAAACAGCTTGTTGATGAGAGAGGTCAGAGGAGAATGGCCAGACTGGTTGGAGCTGACAGGAAGGCTGCAGTAACTCAACATGTGTGTTGCTAATCAAGGCCACAGCGGCAGTCTACCCTCACAGAGAAGATGGGATATAAAAGGAGCAAGCGAGCACGCTCAGGAAGAGGTAGGAAAAGCTTACATGCTTTCTAAAAGCGCTCTCTATTTTTTCCAGATGCGACATTAGCGAGGAAGACGAGGCTCCCCCTCTGCACGCAGCCTATTGTGCACAGATGGATGGAGTCAGAGTGTGGGGGAAACGTGCTCTTTATTTTAAGTACAGGTGAAGTCGGGAGGTGGAAGGTGAGAGGGATGAGTGAGCAGTGCAGGCCAAGCAGTGTCTTCGTTCCTGACGTGAGTGTGGCGAGCCGCAGAAGCAACGCACAATCGAATTAGAAAAGAAAGAAAGCAGAGGAAAGAACTGACTAGAGAGATTGCACCAATCACACCCCAAACCCTGCCCTTAACCTTTATTTCACCAAAATATAAACCCTCCTTGCCCAGTTATTTATTTTTAAATTCTCATACACAAATGATATGGTAACTGTTACAGGACGGTTCAGTGTGGACCCAATTGCATAGTGAAAACCCCTGCTTGCTTATAAATAACTTTCCTCTGCTTTCTTTTTTTTCTAATTCTTTTAAATTCTCATTTTCCTTTTCTTTTACTCTTTTACCCTTACCTCAGATAAAGCCCTGACAATACAATACCAGGCACTCCTCTATGAAGGTGTGACAAAGGGCTGTGTCAAAGGCTGGTCTTAAGTATCCTACCTGGCAGGTGCAGTTAATCCAGGTTACTGGATCCAGGTAACTGAGTTCTCCTGAATGGCTGCTTTCACTGTGCTCCACTGCTGCCCTCTGCTGGCTGCTGGAGGTGTAGCATGGCCTCTTACAGTAACAAAAGGGAATACATGTTTATTTATACAGTAAAATATGCATGAAATTATTTTTCTGACTATTTTTCTGATGTTCCTGACTGCAGACACCTACCAAAAATTCTCCCCAATTGTGTAGACTGTGTTAGTGCTCATATACAATGATGATTTAGATACAAGCTTGATTTACAAACTTCTAATCCTGACTGTTTAATCCCTCTGCCAGGACTGGGAAGAAATGCACTTATGAGGAAGTTATCTAGCAGGGTTTAACAGTGAAACCTTGTATTTCACTTTATAAGTAGCTTTTGATTGTCTGAATCACTGCCACTGCTGTAATGTTAATTTCTTGTGTTGTGTTTTAGACATTTTCAGTGTTATGTTAGTCCTGTACATCAGTGTACCAGTGTGTAGACATGCAGTAAGAGTAATAACACTTCTGTTTGTTTCCTCATTTACTCCTGAACTTTACAGCACTGAGATCCTCTACTTACACTGAATAATACTGCAGGATCGAGTTTCTGCTTTTAAGAGAACACGTCATTATTTGAGAAGACTACCCCGAGTTCAAATGTAGGAATTTCGAGTTGATGGGGTGTTTTCTATGGCTTTTCCTAGTCAGAGGCTGGAAATTACATAAAATCTCTATAAAATCTCTCAAATTGTCACGACCGGAGAGCCAGTCTCCGGCGTGAGAAACGGACGTTATACCGTTGAGCCACAGGGAGGTAGTAAACCCGCGAAGCAAACGCTGAAGTAGTGCACAAGAATCTATTTATTAAGTAAAAAAAAACAAGGAAATGACTCAAGGGAAAAAACGGGAATCCGAGAAGGCAATGAATAACAATAAACGAAGACGGGCAGGAAAACCGAAAAAAAGCCAAAACTAAAATAGAGAAAAAAAATGAGCAAAAAAGACAAAAAAACAAGGCAAGAGTGCTAGGAAAAAACACAGAAGGAATTTAACTCGAGAGACGCAACTATAACGACGACAGGGGCTTAGGAAAGAACAATAACCAAGCGGGGAACAAAGGCAAAAGGGATGGCTTAAATACACAGAACGGGAACAAGACACAGGGGAAAGCAATGAATCCAATTACAACAAAGAACTAAGGCTGAGCGACATCTAGTGGGGAAAACGTAACACAACAAAAAGACAAAAAAAGGACCAAAACTCTGACACAAATAGCCACTCTTTGAGCAGAAAAGCATCTCAGAACACACAAGATGTTGAACCTTGAGGCAGATGGGCCACAGCAGCTGAAGATCACTCCTGTCAGCCAAGAAAAGGAATCTGAGTCTAGAGCGGGCACAGGCTCACCCAAACTGGCCATTCCATCTCAACTGGTCCAATGCAGGTTACTTGACCATTTTTAATTTTCCTGAGTTTTTTTTTTGAGTGATTACCTCTATGTGTTGGCATTGCAAAACCACCAGTGTTATTTATTTATTTATTTATTTTTTTATTTTACTTAGTTTAACTATGACCGCCATCTTTGTGTCATGGCACACAATAAATTTTGGTTATACAGCTCTTTACAGAAACCTCAATATTTTGTCTCAGGATGGTCCTAGCTCCTTGGAACCAAAACTGATCTCTATAGCACTTTACAAGGTATATGTACACATATAAACATTTTGCAAATTCTTGTTCCTTAGACTTCCTCACAGACTTCCTCAAAGATTGCTCACAATCTTTAGCATTACAATTGGACTGAAGTTCTAAATCTTTTAGGGTCAATTTATAATGGGAGGCGTTCGAGTCTCAGTCTTAATTTTTCGGTGGTATCTAGGTAATTATAGTCTGCATGCAGAACATCTCCGGTTTGAGACTTCTCTTATTTATTTATTTTTTTTATGGGGGTGAGAAAGTGCAATATTTTTTCAAGTTGAATATCACTGGTGGGGGACCAGATACCAACAGAAATAAGTCCTCTATAGCAGCAGTCTGCTGTATAATTTTTGTTGAAATTCCACTGGTTACAGAACAAGGCAGAGTAAAACTTTGGGGAAAAGCTTACTTTATTCATGCATTTTGAGAAATGAACAGATGTAATATAAGTATAACACATAATAGAAATGAACAATATTTTACAGTCATTGTGCTTTTGATTGACATACAATAGCATATGCTTGTCAATGAGGTCTATATTGGCAACAGTGAAGCATGATCTATCACAGGGTTCTTCAAATCTGCAGAGTTTAGCTCCAACCTCCAAACTTACCTGCCTGTAATTTTCTAGTAATCCTGAAGACCTTGGTTAGCTTGTTCAGGTGTGTTTGATTAGGGTTGGAGCTAAACTCTGCAGGACAGTGGACCTTGAGGGCCAGATTTGAAGAACCGGCCTGATCTATCATGCTGGTTCAGATGTACATTTGGTATGCATGAAAAGATTTTATCCATATATGGAATTGAACAGTCAACAGGGCCATAAACAGAGCTGAGGTGTTGTTTCTCCTGTGATAAAAGCAGTAAGTGACTACAGATCAGAAGACACTTTTATCACAGTAGAAAAAACACCACAGCTCTGTTTATGACACTGTTCATTTATAAAACACCCAAATGAACACTGTAATTCCACACAAACATATTTACTAATAACCTGGTTTTAAATGTAGACTACCTGTGGAAAGCTGCTGTTTTGTCTGACTGTCATCAACCTCACTGCTTAACCTGTCTAAAATTAACAAACAGAATGGAAAGACATAAAATACATGTTTTAAAGAAAGTTTTATTTGTTTATATGGCAAGAATAACCTACATTTCATTCAGGGTTGTACATCTTTATTCATATTTTATCTAAACATTGCTGAAATACAAAACGAGTTGTCTAAGGTAAGCCTCCTCTTTGTCTTGCACCTCGTGCATGCATAAAACACTGTTTAAGCCACAAACAAGTCATTTCAGGTGACATTTCAGAACGTGGTGAGACGATTTACAAAGCACCAGGTTATTTGTAAAGGCACAAATACGTATGAACAATAAAATCTTTTTTTAGAAAATTGTAAACTATAAAGAGAAAATTTTCAAAAAACAACATGTATATCAAAGGTGTGTGTGTGTGTGTGTGTGTGTGTGTGTGTGTGTGTGTGTGTGTGGTCGGCGGGGGGGGGAGTGCATTAAAAAAATTAGTCGTATTATGAATTTCTTTTTTAATGTGTCAAAATATGCAAATGAACCACCTGTATATAAAAATAATTGTATTTGTGACCTTAATAATAAGTGCACAGAATAAGTAGAAAAAGAAAAGC
Source organism: Pangasianodon hypophthalmus (assembly GCF_027358585.1). Taxonomy (NCBI): domain Eukaryota; kingdom Metazoa; phylum Chordata; class Actinopteri; order Siluriformes; family Pangasiidae; genus Pangasianodon; species Pangasianodon hypophthalmus. The sequence continues at coordinate 4,232,294 of NC_069713.1, forward strand.
AGTAAAAAGAAGAAAAAAATAAGTAATGTTCCTACGTAGAGGAAGGGGATGAGCAGACTTTCCTTTCTGAGCGTTTTAGGAAAAACTGAAGACAAACACAAATCACAGTTTTCCAGCGATCTGTTTGATAACTGTAGCTTCATCAGTGGACACAGACACACGGCTCACTGCAGAGAGAAAGAAAGAGATTGCAATAAATACATTTATAAATATATTTCTCCTCATACTGCTTCCATTGATGTTACAAACTAATTAACTTAATTGAATTGAATAAGTTGAATCAACTTAATTGAATCAGTTACCAAAGCAAGAAATCAGTTATTTGGCATGTCAGTATTTTGCATGTTCATAGCTAACTATGTCATAACTGTCCAAGTAGAATGAGATGATGGAAAGTTATCTAGACAGCTACCAATCTAACATGGATGAACTCTTTCAGATTCTGTGAGGCGGGGTTTTGTGTACATGGATACCGTAACTGCTAGATGCCAAGTTCTACCCAATGCACCTTTAAAACTATTTCTTACTTCATGGTGTTTGGTTTGTCTTTTAAGATTTATACTGTAAATGTCATGAGTCTTACCTCCATGTTGTGCTTCACCTCTGAGTAGACAGTATCATCACCCACACTGGCCTTTTCTAGAGGGAGTCAAGATATCCTGAATTAATCTCCTGAAAAATTACAACTCATCAAAAGTATTAAATAGAAAATGATCTGGATATTAAATCATACACAAGTAAAATACATTAGACTACAGCAGTGTTGAATTCTGGATTGTGATTGGTCAGAAGGTGTTGATTAATTTTCTATAACAGCAGCTCTGACAGTAGTGCAGCTGCAAATAACACGTTTACATTAATGGCATTGTTTTAATATGTTATCGTTTCTATAGTAACAGATTACGTAAATAAAGTCAGATTATGTAAATAAACAGATTATGGGATTTGTTGTTATTTAACAAAAAAAGAAACATGTAATTGTTATTATGGACTTTTCTTAAGAAGTTTATTTAACATTTATGGAAGGAGTCTCCAGTGTCAGTGCCGTGTAACAGTCAGGAAATTTTCTGACATGGGAAAGTCTTAAAGACAGAGGAGTCTAAGCTTTATCACTTTAAGAGAAAAAAGAGAAGCTGGTAAAGGAACGATTGTTTATACGTGATGAAACGCAAGTGGTAAAAGGAACTAACATTTGCAGAAATCCCACAAAAAATGGATGAAAGATATGATGTGTCATTCTGTAATGAATTAAATAGGGAAGTTGCTGTGGTAAAACACTTTGGGATGTGCTGTAATAGGAAAATAATCACCTTCAGGGTAAGAACTCTGAAGCAGTAACTCTGCTTCATCACACCACACTGTCACTGAATATTTTCCTATAACAGCACAACAGAGTGTTTTATTCATTACATAAAACAAGAGTAGGGTGCAAGTGATCTATGACACAAAATAAAATTTCTTCATATTGCTCCTACCTTTTATTCTCTTTTCATTTTTCATTGGTTTTAGTTCAAGCTCAGCATAAGTCACATCACTAACATTGGGTTCAGCATCAGCACCTGCAGTAGCAGAGAACAAAACCATCCCAATGATCTTTAGCCTTGTAATACATCAGTCATAACTCATAAACATAAACATAAGTCATTATCAGTCTCCTGCCAAAACCTCACTGAACTCTAGCTGCTTTTTAAAAGTAGATTTTTAAACTCTAGAGTTTATTTTCTTCAGCTTCCTTTATCATTCAGCATGAGGCATCTTTTCAATGTATGATAACTTTATGATTAATGCTATGCAGAACAAATCACTGGCTTTTTAATGGAGACTGTGATGGAACTGACTCGTCTGATCTGGAGGAAAATTGTAGCTTATGAACTCAGATGCTTGGATGCAGATTGTTAATGTAATAAATGATTGAATGTGCTGAAGATTTCAAGTGTTTTTTGCTCATTTTAGTTTTAATAAATAATCCATGAAATGTATTAAAAATACTCTACCATTGATCCTGTTTGTCTTCTTTTTCTTCATGACCTGTGCGTAAGTGGCTTCATTCTCAGCTGCAGCTTCACCTGAACACAGTGCAGTGTGTTAATCACTACAAGACACTTCTGTACTTTACTGTATAGAGTTAATCTATAGTTAAGTCTCCTAATGCAAGAGGAAATAAAGCTACCTGTTCCACTCATATATGCCTGATCCACAGTATCATAAATGTGTTCACTTTTTACTGAATTTGTCATAAATGCTACTGTAGATTACAAAATGGATTTCAAACAAATAAAACAAGTCAATTTATTAAAAGCTGTTCATGTTGTGTATTAAAGAGATGATAATTTTACAATGAATTTCAAAGAAAGATGTGAGTTTCTATTCTTCTAATAAATATAGAAATAAAGTGATTGAGACAGTGTCTGACCAGCCTGAAGTGTTGTGTATCCTGACTGAGAGTCTTCAGCTCCTGACCGGCTCTGATTCTGCTCTGATGTCTGATTGGTTTTCTGCTGCTTTTCTGTAGAGGGAAACAGATTCTACATCTGAACAGGGTGTAAATAGTTACAGAAACATTTTATTTTACACAGAACTGATTACAGCAATATAACCAGAGAGACTACAATACAGTAGGAATAGGTACAATTATTAATTATGGATGTAATTCTAATAACAATATGTAGGTTAGATGAGTGTAACTACACGTCTGAACTGCACAACCTGTAGTAAAGTTATATTTACAACTAAACCGAATGATTTCCATTATTAAACTGAGTTCAGTATGACAGATCTCACACCCAGAATAATTTGTGAGAATTTGATAAAAATATTAACTGAAAAAAAGTCAAAGACTTTAAATTAAATACATATATTTTCTGTGAATTAGTTCTTAACCTTCATCACATCTTTCACCATATTTTCTGAAATAGATTTAGTTAGATTTAATAGATTTAATTACTTTACAACAGGTTTTGGGTTTATAATATAATAATATTAATGAATAATATGAATATGTATTAATAACCACATTACAGTTAGTATATATATATTTAGTATGTGCAAGTACTTTTCACATATTTTATTATCTACACTGTATTTAAACTGTTTCTTACACTGTAATCAGGACAATATCTCAGATCATAATAATGACTTAAGTGTGAAATATTGCAAACAAGATCTTTTCAACACTTTTAGTTATTTATTCATCAAGTAACCTTTAGTTATTTTTCCACAATTATGTGATACATTAAAATTTGTTTTATTCTTTAGAAATCCTGATTATATTCTACATAACATAGCTGAAGCAGTTATCAGACCTTTTTTTCTTTTGTAGGACCACAGCAGGATCATTAAGATCAGTAAAGCGATGAACAAAAATCCCAAACCCACAGCCACTCCTACTGTTCCACCACCAGATCTAGAACCTGAGACTGAGGAGAGAAAGAGAGCAGAATTTAAGCATTTAAACACTGTGCATATAAACTGTGTTATTAAAAAGAGAATCAAATAAAAAGAAATTCTCACAAGGTTTCTCACGTCTGACTGAGAGCCAGCTTTTCAGTGACTCTCCTCTCTCTGGGTGTTTACAGTGGTAGAAACCTTCATCTGACTTTGAGACAGTTCGGATGATCATCTCTCCTGTAGTCTGTGTCTGGAGAACTGCTCCATCTTTATAGAAATCAGCTCGAAGGTTTGAGGAATTTGTGTTGTGATATAAACAGTGTAGAGTCAGAGGATGTCCCTCAGTCACAGGATGGACAGGACTCTCCAGGATCACATCACCATCTAGAACACAGAAAATCACAAACAAGGAAATCCACACACTATTATGTGTGTGCATATAATATAAATAAAAGTTCTCTAATTTATCTGTATATAACATAAAACCCTCTAAATCTGTGGAGTCCGCAGGTATTTAATTAAAAGTCTGCAGAAAACTTCATTCACTAGCTCATGAGAAAACGTTCAACTGAATTATGTATGCATCAGTACAGATATATATGAATATCCAATACTGATTTGATTCCATGCTCATTTACTGCTACTAGTAAAACTAGTATCTACTACTAGCATACACATATCCATACTCAGAATTATAGAAATGTACAGGTAATGTACTGAGAGGAAAAAAAAATAGTTATCTTTTTTCTTCCAGAACAATATCAGAGCTCTGAATATTCTGTAAATCATTTCCCTTTTCCTTTAACAATAAACACACTACATGAAGACTCACCATGCACTGTGATGTTGACAGGATTACTGTTTTCTCCAGATTCAGACTCACACCAGTAAACTCCAGTGTGGGATGTGGAGGGGAAGCTGATTTTACATGTAGATCCTGTAACTGATCCCCACCGTGAACAATCTAACACTCCCTCACTGTGTGTGTATCGTCTCACTGTCCATCCAGTAGAGTTACTCTGGTCCTCACAGCTCAGTGAGAGAGAGTAATTAGTAAAGTGTTGAGTTCTGCTGGGATTGATGATCAGAGAGACTGGAGAAGATTCACCTTAAACACAGAAAATCAGCACATGGTCTTATACATGATGTAAAGTCTTGCCAATCCCATGGTTTGTGCAAGTTCAGAGCCATGTTTAGTTTGTGATTGCCATTGCCCTCTTTAGACTCTTTGCCTTGTCTTTTGATTAGTCTTTTGGATTTGTCCTCTGATTTCTTGTACGGTGCTTCAGTGTGTTTGACTCTTGCCTGCATTGTGTTTACTAACAGTGTAACATAATGGTATCATCTGTACCTGCATCTGTTTTTAGCTCTAAATAGCCATATCTGTAACTGTAATTGGATTTAAACCTTTTGGAAAGCTTTCTAAAAAAACAAGCAGACAAGCAACAAACCTCCTATTCGTATCTGTATCTGTTTAGAACATGTTTTCTCTTCACTCTTAATAATGTATTTGTACTTGGTTACATCCGTAATGTTTACCTGCTGTACCTTTCTGGCCCTTAAAATCCTCCTGCACATAGATCCTCAACCATCTCGTGAGTCCTGTATGTTACCCAGAAAAGTTACCCAATGACAAGGGGCAGAGACATCACAAAATACAGAGGAACACAAGGGAAATCATGACAATAAGCCTCTACCACTTAGGGCTCTTTAACTGCCTTATACATATTAATAAATAAATGCTGCATTAATCTGATCTTACATTCACACTTTTCTATACTACACTTCAACTCAACAGTTAATTTTCCTCACCAGTGATCCATAGTGGCTGTGGATTGCTGTACTGTGTGTGAACGGCTGGTTCTCCTCTCTCTCCTCTGCACATATAAACTCCTGTGTGATTCAGAGCAGCAGGACTGAGAGTGTAGTTGCCTCCAGATCCTCTGCTGCTGTCTGAGAGGAGCTCCACATACATGATATAGCCACGATTATTTTTTATTTGAGTTAAGCCGTCTCTGTAGGGAACAGTTGTGTACCAGCTGAATGTCCAGTCTGTAGAGGAGTCTGTAACCTCACAGCTTAGAGTCACTGAGTTTCCTTCAGTCAGCCAGCTCTGTGGAGATACACTCAGTGCTGCCCGTGGTCTCTCTGTTACACAGGAAATACAAAGTATTTTTTTTTCTAGATTTATTTAATACACAGTAAGAAGCTTTCCATGAAAGTCTAATTGCACATTTTGATGTGTCCCCAAAAAACCCTCACACGCTCACCTGATACAGTCAGTGTAACAGCATCACTGAAGTGTGAGGAGCGTGAGCCTCTTCTCTCTGCTCCTCTACAGGTGTAGTTACCTGTGTGGGTCACTTCAACCCCACTGATCCTGTACACCTGTTCACTACTGACACGACTGTGTGAAGCATCTTTATACCAGCTGTACTGCCAGCTAGAGACACTTTCATCCTGTATGTCACATCTCAGAGTGACGGCGTCTCCACTGAACACCTGTTTATCAGGATTTATGGATGCCACTGGTTTAGGTCTTGCTGTAGAAAAATAATAGAGCATCTAAACTGTCATGATGAATTTGTCGTCATGGATATATAATGATGATATAGGAATAGTGGAAGCAACAGTTTGCTTTTATCAACTCAATCAGCTACTTTACAAATAAACTGTTTTTTTTTAATAAACTATGAGATCTGTTAATATTAACTCTTGAATTAAAAAAAAAAAAACACCCACAATAAGTGGTGACCATGATCTGATGTTCTGTCTAATTTCCAAAATGATTCGTCAGCAGTTTCCTACAGAACTACTTTTACAAATTTACACATCACTGTTTAACTATAAAAGATCACCTAAGGAGTGAGTAATAGTTACAAATATTAACTATGGATTAAATACTAATAATGTGTAGTTGGATGAGTTTAAGAGAACTATATGTCTAAATTGCATAGTCACATACTAGTCATATTCATAAATAGAATTATTCCCACAAAAAAACTCTTTTTTTTTCCTCCCATGTTGGAAAAATTAAAGTTACAGGTTTATCTCTTCTTCATTTTTCTTTGATAAATAGCATGTTTTTAAACTTTTGCATTGGATCTCAGCAGCCCCAAACGACAAATATTTTTAGAACAAATGTATTTCAAGATTATTTTGAACATACTGGAATAACAAGGAATTATAATAATTAAGCAATATTTTCTTACTCCTTCTAAAAAACCTGTGGTGAAAAGGGGAAAAAATCATGACATACCTCTCATTGTAATCTTGACAGGATCACTGAACTCTGTGTAGTAGTAGTCGTAGTAGTAGTAGTAGTAGTCTCTCTTGTGTGCGCGACACTGGTACACTGTTTCTCCTGCATTATCGACTGTCACATTAAGTGTGTGTGCTTGTTCACTGTAGTAAGTGTAAGTGCTGATTATTTTTGTACCAGAGAAACTCCCATCCAGTCGACTGCTGCAGCTCACAGCTCAGAGTGATGGTGTCTCCAGTGTAGACGGAGCTCTGAGGATTCACTCTCACAGTCGGTTTGGGTTTTGCTGTTGGTATGAAATGATGAAGGTGTCAGAGCTACTTTTCACTTCACAACATAAGCAGTAGATTCACTGTGCTTTAACATATGCTTTGTGTCTAAGACAAAGATTTAGATTTAATATTTGATACAAGATGTTATAATTGTATGTTTTCTTATACGGCTGCTATTCAGTATATTTTCTATGTAACAAAATTCATGATTGGATTAAAGTGTAAAACTCTGTATTTGATGATTTTAGATTGTTATTTTATGGAACTTCATGGATCCTGCATTTTCTTAAAAATTAGCAACAGCATGACTTCCTATAGTAAAGCCACGACTGAAGACTTTTTTCCAAAATATCTACAGTGATTCTGTAGCTAAACATAATCTTCTAGCTGAGAATCATTCATTTTCAGTTCAGTCCAACCATGAAAGTAGGATCAGCCTGGCTTTTTAGTGAAGAATACATCAGTTTTGTGTGCATGTCTATATAATTACTCGAAATTAATTGGCTCAATCTGAGGTTTGTCTTTTAAAAAAATGAAGTAATCTTATAAATATGTAATTTACTGAATATATGTGAGGTAGTCTGGAAAAATTCATTAGACGTTTCTACAGCTGGATTCTGGTAACATCCAAACATGATGAAAAATAAAAAATAACCTCTATAGCTAAGTGTGTTTTTCTAAGGATCTGATAAATAAATAAATAAATAAATAAATAAATTGTGGATAGTTACATAGAAACAGTTTGTAATCAGATAGTGGCTGTCAAAATGTCTGCGATGCTCCTGTGCCATCACAACATCATTAAAACAGCGAGGAGTGTTTACGTATTTTGTACAGACGACAGCAGACAAAGTTATACAATATTTAAATGTACTCATACAAAGACATTAATAACTAGAAATATAGTCAACAGAACAGAAGTGAATCAGGGATTATTTCCCCAGTGGTGTTAGTGTGAACAGACATCAGTCAAGTGAAGAGAAGATAATGAGACTCGTATTTAAATGCTGTGAGTCACTTCTACCTCAGGTGATGAGACAGAGACTGATGTGGATGATGCTGATAATCAAAATCTCTCAAAATTATAGAATTCTCAGATAAAACCTTATAATTCCAATGCCTCAAATGATCTTCTAATAAATCAGATAATGGCAGAGCCAACACAAGGTGAGGATTTACTGCCTTCTTTCTTAATGTTCACTGTGTACTATTAATCAGACTGACTCACCACAATTCTACTGCAAACTTAATATACAACCCAAATGCTACTGCAAAAGACATGATGATGATTCCTGTGAAAGAAATCGGTGTCTACTAGACAGGGAAGTGAAAGTCAGCATTAAACAAACAGGGACTCAGTTACTAACAGCTCAAAATCTGAACCCTAAAAATAATGTTATCATATTAAATAAGAAATAAACACCCACAGACTCACCTGATACAGTCAGTGTAACAGCATCACTGACCTCTGACCTCTGAAATAAACTCCAGTGTTGTCTTTTGCAGGTGTAATCACCACTGTCAGAGTATCTAACAGACTGGATTATGAACTCCTGCATTGTGTTGTCTGTGAGTCTGTTATTATTTTTATACCATCTGTATGTCCAGTGAGTGCTTCCTCCTTTCTGTACGTCACATCTGAGAGTAACACGCTCTCCAATGAACACATGTGTATCAGGCCTTATGGACACGACAGCTTTAGGACTCCCTATAAAACATTATGTTGTTAATAAACCTTACATAAAGTAATTCTCAAGTGTACACTACTAATATAATTTTTTAGATTGAGTATGAGTACATGTTTTTGTTATTTGTTGATACTGATATGTGTAACCTACTTACTATTAAGAAGTCAGGGGCATCATGGACCATTTTATTTAGCACTATTTATGTCAGTTGTTCCCATGTGCTGCTGTCATTAAACTTGTGCTGTTTTATAATTAATATGTTAAGCAGCATAAAACTATTTATTCACAACAAAACTTTTGTTGGTCATTCTTTTCTTATATTAAAGCACTGTTTATCTTAAGTGAAAGTAATTCTTGTGAAGGGAAACCGTAAATCAACAGCCACACAGTGTGGGTGAATTTACCAAGATCACAAAGTGAATCTACACATGAGATGGTACGAAAACAAAGAACGAAAATAACTTGATGTCACATCTTTTGTTTAGAGCTATAAAACCTGCAATAGTAAACTAGGAATAAATTGACAAATTGTGCACAAACTTCTCAGCCCCAAAACTGTTAGGACTTGGACTATCTTGGCCTCTAGAGGCCGCTATTGCTTCTGTGTTTTGTGTTTTGTTTTGACAGCCATGTGCTTTTGTTTTTCCATGTGCCTTGTGCCCCGCCTAGTCCTCATTACTTACACCTGTTTTCAGTTTGCCCCCTTGATTTGTTTGTGTATTTATACCCCCTCAGTTTGGCCTCTATTTGCGGAGTCTTTGTGCTGTGATGTTTAAGACTAGTAAGCGCTGGTCTGTGTTCTTTACCTATGTCTTTGTGTTGTTTTGGTACTTTACTTTCTTGTGAACTTTTTGGACTTTCAATTTGCCGTTGTTGGATCTTTGCCTCTTCTTTTCTGATTTTTGGTTTCTTGGACTGTGCACTTTTGGATTTTTTTTAAAATTTTTTTCCCTTGTATCTTCTGAGTGTTTGGATTATACTTTTGTTATTTTTTGCCTTGGATTTTGGATCTTAATTAATAAACTGTTTCCTTTACTCTACTCTCGCCTCACTCCTCTGCACTTGAGTCATTCCCCTGGTGGCCTAGTGGGGGTTTGCTGGATTACTACGCTGGTGACCCGCGTTCGATTCCCAGCAAAACCCTAACAAAAACAAATCAAATATGCACACAATATAAAGGATAAGTTATATATAAATCACCTTGAGCCTCAGCCACTGGTATAAGCGAAATCAGCACTAAAAAAGGAAACAGAAACATGAATATAGAAAATATTCAGTCTATTAATGAAAACATCACATTTTAGGCACAACGAACCCACACGATTAAAATCTTATTCACGAAATCTAAACTACCATCTGTAAGAAATACATTTTAATCTCTCTTAATAAATAAACAGAAACTACAGTAACTTATACAAAGGTCACTATTCTGCTCATTAAGGTGTTTGTTTCACTTTATTTAATTTTATTGCACAAGTAACCAAATATGCAGCAGATATTATTATTGAAGTGTGATAATCTTATCTCTGGAACATAAAACCAATGGACTCTCACACTGTAAGGTTCTTAAAGAGAGAGAGAGAGAGAGAGAGAGGGAGGATGAACATATGTAATTTATATTTTAGTGCAGTTTTCATATATGACATTTTCTGCAGTGTGGAAAGAGAGGGCAGAGAAGTGTGACCAGACGGGTGGCAGCCTGCAGATGTAAAGTGAAACTACAATGACTTTGACGCTACTGGTAACTGCAGTACATTTTAAATCCTGACCTTATCCACATTGTAATAGATTTAACCAGAACTGTTGAAATACCTCTTCCAACACTTCTCGTAAGGGGATGGGGGGGGGGGGGGGGGGGGGGGTGTAGTACAGTAGTAGTATAGTAATAGAATAGTGTTCCTAATAAAGTGGTCAGTTAGGGTATGTTCAGAAGTCTTATCACTCTGAATAGTCATTTTGTCTCCAATTGGCCCTGCTGTGAAGACTCTGGCTTCAAATGGTGATCTTCATCTTAGCCAACTTTTGGCTTTAAAAGAGCTCCATGAGTGTCATTGGAGTTAAATTTGCCCACCATATCAACAGTTAAACAGTCAAGTGTTAGTTACTGCTTTCACATGTTCCCCTTCACACCTCCTCCCCTTCTTCATGGCTGAATTTGCAAAACTACACTAAAATAGAAAATAAACCACATCCGTGACCTGGTCTCTGTTCTCAGGCCTCTAACACTCTCACTGCTCTGTGTGTGTACAGGACTAATGAGAAGTGTTTGTTTCTGCACAATTATTGCTCTAATTTTTTAGCACAGACAGATAAATAATTATTAGTGATTTTTTTAAAGCACTGTACATTTGTTATATATATCTTATATACACAGACAGGTAATTAATGAGTAGAGTTTATTTTTAAAAAAGTGCTGTGCTGTGTGACTCGTTTACACTCATTAGATTATTTAAACCCTGTGTTTTAAACTTGCTCTACTTGTACTCTTACCTGTTGAACTATCATAGTTACTGAGAGTAGTTACACATCAAACTAAACCCTTCCTTAACAGATATGGATACACTGATCCACCTGAGCAGTCATGCAGAAATACACACAATGTCCTAATCACACAATAAGCTCATCACTCAGGACATTCAGACTGCAGATGAACAACTTTATACCCCACCGCTCACTCTAATGAAGACACAAAGAGAACATTTACTCACAGAGCATCACAGGGAGTGGACTCAGCTCCATCCTGTCTCTCTAATGACTGACTGACTGACAGAGCAGAGGTGTGTGTTAAAGTCTTTCCACTTCCTGTGTTCTCTCATGGGGGGTTTGTGGCATGTGGTGGATGCAAGCTTCTATTTTAGTGAACACAGACACGGCAACTTCCTGTGTACTTACAGAGAGAGAGAGAGCGAGAGAGAAAGAGAAAGAGAGAGAGAGAGAGAAAGAATGTACATATGTCACTTCTTCTTTTTAGTTGACACGGATGTGGTCGCTCCTGTTCCCTTTTTTCACATTAAGACATTAAGACTGTTCACATTAAGACTCACACTGTAAAACCTATAATATTTCACTTTACTAGGATTAAAATCATTTGTATTAAAGAATAACACACTGAGTGACAGTGCTGCAAATAGGCAAAATATCTAAATGTACATTATATTCTCACTGTCCACTTTATTAGGAACACCTATACACCATAATTCATAACCTCATTCAGTAACTTGTATTTCAGAAATCTCCTGAAATCTTCTCTCACACAACAGTCTATATAGATTATACAAACAAAAAGAGAGAAAGAAACAGCTTGTTGATGAGAGAGGTCAGAGGAGAATGGCCAGACTGGTTGGAGCTGACAGGAAGGCTGCAGTAACTCAGCATGTGGTGGCCAGTGATTGAAAAGTGAAACTAAAATGCCTTTGACTCCCTCTAGTGGCAACTGCAGTATAATTTTAATCCTGACCTTCTCCACACTGTAATAGATTTAAACACAACTGATTAAAATATATCTTATCACAGTTCCGTCTGCTCATGTACATTGAGAACAGTCTGTACACACCTGTATTTTGAATTCTCTCATTCAAGTTTTAATCTTTTAAAATGACATCTAACTCCATAACCAGAGGCTTTTCCCATTATAGAGTAAAAAATGCAGTGTGTTACGGAGGTGATAAATATAGTTTTGTTAAACATCAAGTGATTTCATGAAAATTAAAATTTGTCCTTGTGTCATGTGAGAAATGAAAATTAATGTATTCTTTATATTAAATGCTAATGCTCATTTTATTTATATTATTAATTACAGGTAGGTACAGTGACTTTTTGCACGTGTCGTCATATCCTGTAATGAACAGTAGTGTTCCCGTTGTCACTATGAACATTGTGTAGGTGCTGAAATGCATGAGTGACTGTGAATCTGAACTGACTATTAATGGTATATTCCAGATTAAGGTAAGCAGTTAATAGCTTGCTACATTTTCTGGCCTTAGCTAGCTAGCTAGTGTGTTTAAGTTGCATTTGCTAATGAACACAATAATGATAAACTAGTTATAGCTAGTGTTAGCATCAATCAGGACATGTTCAGGGCTCAGTGAAAATGGTCACTTTATAATATTTTAATCTATGAGGTGGAGGTGAAACAGCTACATACACTGACTGTCTATTTTATTAGGAACACCTGTAAAACTACACATTCATGCAGGTATCTAATCAGCCAATCATGTGGCAGCAGCACAATGCAAAAGAATCATGCAGCTACAGGTCAAGAGCTTCAGTTAATGTTCACATCAAACAGCAGAATGAAGAAAAAGTGGGATCTCTGTGACTTTGATCATGGCATGGATATTGGTACCAGAAGGGCTGGTTTGAGTATTTCATAAACTTAGTGCTCTTTATTATCCTTAAAAGTGAAAGTGAAACTTATGGTGCAGGAGAAGAGTGTGGAAAGTGAGACTCGGTGTAGGCAGTGAACTTCAGCAGCACGCCGTCAGTCGCGCGAGGAGCGTTTGATGTTTTACGTGCGCGGGCTGTCGGTCCGCCGTCACAATGGGCTACAACAGCAGAAGACCACATCAGGTTCCACTCCTCTCAGCCAACAACAGCAATCTGAGGCTATCATGGGCACAGACTCACCGACACAGGACAGCTGAAGATTTAAAAAAAATCACCTGGTCTTTTTCCAGTCTTCAACTGTCCATGTTGCTGAAGACACACAGAGAAATTTTACTCACAGCATCACACAACTTGGTCAATTTCCAAATATTTATGGATCTCGCTGTTTTTTTTTCTTTCCCCAAAATTGCATCTAAATAAATAATGTATGATAAATGTTTTCTTTTTTCTGCTGCTGATTTACAGTGTGCATGCCTAATGGTGAACAAGGAATAAAAAGGGCCTAGATTGCACAATAAGGTTTGAATGTAATATTTTTGTGCTTCTAGTTATAATCCATGTGTGTAATCTGCACAGCAAAGCAAAAGCACATAAAAAGCACATTGTCTGTAATGCCCGCTATAGCACACACTGTCTAAGGAAGGGGTCCAAAAGGGACTCGTGACACTTTGTCAGTAACTGTCAGTATGAAGCTATGTTACTGAATTCATTTTTGTTACTGCTGACATGATAAATGTAAGTGCAGAGGAGCAGGAGCTGAGTTGGGGGTGGAGCATGTCGAGCTTTAGTTGAGTCCAGAGCGAGTTTTCTCACTGAATATCACTACAGTTGCCTTCATAACACAAGCTTATGACATCTAACAGCCAGCTGTTCTTTACAAGAGACCCGAGTTTTAAAATCTCATACACAAATGATATGGTAACTGTTACAGGACAGTTCAGTGTGGACCCAATTGCAGAGTGAAAACCCCTGCTTGTTTATAAATAACTGGGCAAGCAGGGTTTATATATTGGTGAAATAAAGGTTAAGGGCAGGGTTTGGGGCATGATTGGTGCAATCTCTCTAGTCACTTCTTTCCTCTGCTTTCTTTCTTTTTTAAAATTCTTTTAAATTCTTATTTTTATTTTACCCTTTTAATCTTACTTTAAGTAAAGCACTGACATGCTATACTGGTCACTCCTCTGCAAAGGTGTGACAAAGGACTATGTCAAAGGCTGGCCTTAATATCCTGCCTGGCAGGTGCAGTTAATCCAGGTTAATCAGCCTGGAGAATTCTGGGTAACTGAGTTCTTCTGAATGGCTGCTCTCACTGTGCTCCACTGCTGCCCTCTGTTGGCTGCTGGTGGTGTAGCGCAGCCTCTTACAGTAATAAAAGGGAATAAATGTTTATTTATACAGTAAAATATGCATAAAACTATTTTTCTGCTACAATTTTCCCTTGGAAGAAGTGTGTGATGTTCCTCACTGCAGACACCTACCAAAAAGTCTCCCCAGTTGTGTAGACTGTGTTAGTGCTCATATACAACAATGATTTAGATACAAGCTTGATTTACAAACTTCTAATCCTGACTATCTTAATCCCTCTGCCAGGACTGGGAAGAAATGCACTTATAAGGAAGTTATTTAGCAGGAATTTAGAGTGAAACCTTGTAATTCACTTTATAAGTATCTTTTGATTGTGTGAATCACTGTCACTGCTGTAATGTTAATTTCTTGTGTTTGTGTTTTAGACATTTTCAGTGTTATGTTAGTCCTGTACATCAGTGTACCAGTGTGTAGACATGCAGTAAGAGTAATAACACTTCAGTTTGATTCTTCATTTACTCCTAAACTTTACTGCAGTGAGATCCTCTACTTACACTGAATAATACTGCAGGATCGAGTTTCTGCTTTTAAGACAACACTTTATTATTTCACAAGACTACCACGGGTTCAAAAGTAGTAATTTCAAGTTGATGGGGTGTTTTCTATGGCTTTTCCTGGTCAGAGGTTGGAAATTACAATTTATGATCGATAGAATCTCTCAAATATACATCCAAGATGGCGGTGTGGCAGTAGCACGCAGCGGCCGCCCGGATCTAAAATGGTGATATTTTTGTTTTTAGCCTGACTTTTCAATGGCACCTGGACATCGGAGTGATCGGTGTTTGTGTATACCATCACCAGACACTAATAAGCTACAAAAGTCAGGCAACAACTGACCTGCACGATGATCTGCTATGCGATCTCGTCTTGCTGCGGGGACCAGACCTCCAGCCCCCAGCCTGATGCCGGTGGCCAGGGGAGGGGACACCGTAAGCGGTGTGTGAGAAAGCAGAAGTGCGGAAACAGGGCCGGAGTCTGTGCTAGGCTAAAAACAAACCCTTGCCTGCCGGCACTGCCGTCCATCCTGCTCTCCAATGTCTGCTCCCTGGACAATAAATTGGACTACATCCAACTCCAGCAAATTACGAGCATGAGTTTAGAGACTGCTGCGTCTTTGTTTTCACTGAGACATGGCTCAGGGACAGAGTTCCGGACGCCGCCATTCAGCTAGATGGGCTAGCCTCGTTTCGCACCGACAGAAACACAGCTCTGTGTGGTAAGGCTCGCGGCGGTGGCTTGTGTGTTTACATCAACACAGAATAGCGCACAAACTCGGTAGTAGTTTCTAGCTATTGCTCATCGCTGGTGGAGTTTGTGACTGTTAGAAGCAGACCATTTTATTTACCAAGGGAATTCACCACTGTCCTTATAATCGGAATATACATTCCCCCCAGTGGTAACGCTAAGGAGGCACTCTGTGACCTGTATGGGGCTATTAGTGAACTGCAGAATTCACACCCTGACGGACTGTTTATTGTTGCCGGAGATTTCAACAATGCCTTCCAACGTGCTTCAAGGCCACCACCATCGTCCCCATGCCGAAGAAGTCTCCAGTGTCCTGCATCAATGACTACCCTCCCGTGGCACTCACACGCATCATCATGAAGTGCTTCAAGTGGCTCCTCATGAGGCACATCAAGACCCTGCTGCCCCCCTCACTGGATCCCCTGCAATTCGCATACCGTCCCAAACAATCAATGGATGACGCCATCACCACCACACTCCATCTAGCCCTCACCCACCAGGACAAAAAGACACATATGTTCGAATGCTGTTCATAGACTTCAGTTCAGCATTCAACACAATCATTCCTCAGCACCTGATTAAAAAGCTGAACCTGCTGGACACCCGAACCTGGAGTTGAACCTGCTCAACCACAAGCTGAACCTGCTGAACACCTCCCTCTGCAACTGGATCCTGGACTTCTTGACTGGGAGACCACAGTCAGTCCAGATCTGTAACAGCACCTCCAACACCACCACACTGAGCACTGGGGCCCCCCGGGGCTGTGTGCTCAGTCCACTGCTGTTCACTCTGCCGACTCAAGAATGTGTAGCAATGCATAGCTCGAATCACATCATCAAGTTTGCCGATGACATGACCGTGGTGGGTCTCATCAGCAAGAGCGATGAGTCAGCATACAGAGAGGAAGTGTGGCGGCTAACAGACTGGTGCAGAGCCAACAACCTGTCTCTGAACATGGACAAATCTAAAGAGATGGTTGTTGACTTCAGGAGAGCACAGAGTGACCACTCTCCACTGAACATTGGCGGCTCCTCCATGGAGATCGTCAGGAGGACCAAATTTCTTGGTGTTCACCTGGTGGAGGACCTCACCTGGTCCCTCAACACCAACTCCATAATAAAGAAAGCCCAGCAGCGTCTCTACTTCCTGTGAAGACTTAGGAAAGCCCATCTACCACCCCCCATCCTCACCATTTCTACAGAGGAACTATCGAGAGCATCCTGAGCAGCTGCATCACTGCCTGGTTTAGGAATTGCACCGTCTCGGATCGCAAGACCCTGCAGCGGATAGTGAGGACAGCTGAGAAGATCATCGTGGTGTATGTTCCCTCCATCACAGTCACTTACACAAAACGCTGCATCCACAAAGCCACTAGCACTGTGGATGACCCCACGCACCCCTCACATAAACTCTTCACCCTTCTGCGGTACCAAAGCATTCGGGCCCTCACAGCCAGACTGTGCAACAGTTTAGCTGCAACCTCAAAACTTACCTGCCTATAATTTTCTAGTAATCCTGAAGACCTTGGTTAGCTTGTTCAGGTGTGTTTGATTATGGTTGGAGCTAAACTCTGCAGGACAGTGGACCTCGAGGACCAGATGTGAAGAACCGGCCTGATCTATCATGCTGGTTCAGATGTACATTTGGTATGAATGAATAGATTTTGTCCAAATATGGTATTGAACAGTGAACAGTGCCATAAACAGAGCTGAGGTGTTGTTTCTCCTGTGATAAAAGCAGTAAGTGACTGCAGCTCAGAAGACACTTACTGCGTTTATAACAGTAGAAAATACACCACAGCTCTGTTTATGACACTGTTCATTTATAAAACACCCAACTGAACACTGTTATTCCACACAAACATATTTACAAATAACTTGGTTTTAAATGTAGACTATCTGTGAAAATCTGCTGTTTTGCCTGACTGCCATCAACATCACTGCTTAACCTGTCTAAAATTAACAAACAGAATGGAAAATCATTAAATACATATGTTTTAAAGAAAGTTTTATTTGTTTATATGGCAAGAATAACCTACATTTCATTCAGAGTTGTACATCTTTATTCATATTTTATCTAAACACTACCGAAGTACAAAACGAGTTCTCTAACGTAAGCCTCCTCTTTGTATTGCACCTCATGCATGCACAAAAAAAAACCTGTTTAAGCCACAAACAAAGTCATTTCAGGTGATGAAGTAATGTTTCTTGGGTACAGGAAGGGGATGAGCAGACTTTACTACTCTGAGCGTTTTAGGAAAAACTGAAGACAAACACAAATCACAGTTTCCCAGCGATCTGTTTGATAACTGTAGCTTCATCAGTGGACACAGACACACAGCTCACTGCAGAGAGAGAGAAAGAGATTGCAATAAATATCTTTATAAATACATTTCTCCTCACATTGCTATCACTGATGTTACAAACTAATTAACTTTTTGAATCAGTGACCAAAGCAAGAAATCAGTTAGTTATTTGGCATGTCAGTATTTTACATGTTCATAGCTAACTATGTCATAACTGTCCAAGTAGAATGAGATGATGGAAAGTTATCTAGACAGCTACCAATCTAACATGGATGAACTCTTTCAGATTCTGTGAGGCGGGGTTTTGTGTACATGGATACTGTAACTGCTAGATGCCAAGTTCTAGCCAATGCACCTTTAAAACACTGGCCTTTTCTAGTGGGAATCAAGATATCCTGAATTAATCTCCTGAAAAATTACAAATCATCGAAAGTATTAAATAGAAAATGATCTGGATATTAAATCATACACAAGTAAAATACATTAGGCCACAGCAGTGTTGGATTCTGGATTCTGATTGGTAAGAAGGTGTTGATTAATTTTCTATAACAGCAGCTCTGACAGTAGTGCAGCTGCAAATCACACGTTTATATTAATGCCAATTGTTCTAATATGATATCACTTCTATAGTAACAGATTACACAAATAAAGTAACAGATTACATAAATAAAGTGATAGATTATGTGAATAAACAGATTAAGGGATGTTGTTTAACAAAAAAAATGTAATTGTTTATGTGGATTTTTCTGTAAGAAGTTTATTTAATATTTATGGAAGGAGTCTCCAGTGTCAGTGCTGTGTAACAGGAAATTTTCTGACATGGGAAAGTCTTCAAGACAGAGGACTCTAAGCTTTAACACTTTAAGAGAAAAAGAGAAGCTGATAAAGGAACGACTGTTTACACGTGATGAAACACAAGTGATAAAAGGAACTAACATTTGCAGAAATCTCACAACAATAAACGGATGAAAAGTATGACATGTCATTCTGTAATGAATTAAATAGGCAAGTTGCTGTGGTAAAACACTTTGGGATGTGCTGTAATAGGAAAATAATCACCTTCAGGGTAGGAACTCTGAAGCAGTAACTCTGCTTCATCAAACCACACTGTCATTGATTATTTTCCTATAACAGCACAACAGTGTGTTTTATTATTTATGTAAAACAAGAGTAGGGTGCAGGTGATCTATGACACAAAATAAAATTTCTTCATTTTGCTTTACCTTTTATTCTCTTTTCATTTTTTCATTGGTTTTAGTTCAAGATTAGCATAAATTGCATCACTAACACCAGCTTCAGCATCAGCACCTGCAGTAGCAGAGAACAAAACCATCCCAATAATCTTTAGCCTTGTAATACATCAGTCATAAGTCATAACTCATAAACATAAACATAAGTCATTATCAGTCTCCTGCCAAAACCTCACTGAATTCTAGCTCTTTTTTTAAAGTAGATTTTTAAACTCTAGAGTTTATTTTCTTCAGCTTCCTTTATCATTCAGCATGAGGCATCTTTTCAATGTATGATAACTTTATGATTAATGCTATGCAGAACAAATCACTGGCTTTTTAATGGAGACTGTGATGGAACTGACTCGTCTGATCTGGAGGAATATTGCAGCTTATGACCTCAGATACTTGGATGCAGATAGTTAATGTGACAAATTGTTGAATATGTTTAAGATTTCAAATATTATTTGCTTTTTAATAAATACATTAAATGTCCCAGCATTAAAAATTCTCTACCATTGTTCCTGTTTGTCTTCTTTTTCTTCGTGACCTGTGCATAAGTGGCTTCACACTCAGCTGCAGCTTCACCTGAACACTGAACACTTCTGTACTTTACTGTATAGAGTTAATCTATAGTTAAGTCTCCTAATGAAAGAGGAAATAAAGCTACCTGTTCCACTCGTATCTGCCTGATCCACAGTATCATAAATATGTTCACTTTCCAGAGAAAACAGAATGAAGATTTCTGAATTTGTTATAAATGCTACTGTAGATTACAAAATAGATTTCAAACAAATAAAGCAACTGAATTTATTAAAAGCTGTTCATGCTGTGTATTAAAGAGATGATAATTTTACAATGAATTTCAAAGAAGGATGGAAGTTTCTATTCTTCTAATAAATATAGAAATAAAGTCATTGAGACAGTGTCTGACCAGCCTGAAGTGGTGTGTGTCCTGACAGAGTTTTCAGCTACTGACCTAAACCTAATGATTTCAGATTCCATTATTAAACCGGGTTCAGTATGACAGATCTCACACCCAGAATAATTTGTGAGAATTTGAAAAAATATTAACTGAAAAAAAGTAAAAATCTTTAAATTAAATACATATATTTTTTTACACTGAATTAGTTGTTAACCTTCATAACATCTTTCACCATAATTTCGGAAATAGATTTATTTAGCTGGAAATATGACTTTACAACAGGTTTTGGGTTTATAATATAATAATATTAATGAATAATATGAATATGTATTAATTACCACATTACATTTAGTATATCTATATTTAGTATGTGCAGGTACTTTTTATTTATTTTATAATCTACATTGTATTTAAACTGTTTCTTACACTGTAATCAGGACGATATCTCAGACCATAATAATGACTTGTTTGGAATATTTCACACTTAACACTTAGTTATTCAAGTAACCTTTAGTTATTTTTCCACAATTACGTGATACATCAAAATTTGCTTTGTTTTTTAGAATCTCTGAGTATATTCTACATAATATAGCTAAAGCAGTTATCAGACCTTTTTTTCTTTTGTAGGACCACAGCAGGATCATTACGATCAGTAAAGCGATGAACAAAATTCCCAAACCCACAGCCACTCCTACTGTTACACCACCGGATCTAGAACCTGAGACTGAGGAGAGAAAGAGAGCAGAATTTAAGCATTTAAACACTGTACATATAAACTGTGTTATTAAAAAGAGAATCAAATAAAGAGAAATCCTTCCAAGGTTTCTCACTTCTGACTGAGAGCCAGCTTTTATCTGTAAATAACTTAAAACCCTCTAAACCTGTGGAGTCTGCAGGTATTTCATTTAAGTCTGCAGAAAACTGCCTACACTAGCTCATGAGAAAAAAAAATCAACTGAATTATGGATACAGCAGTACAGATATATATGAATATGGAATATTGATTTGATTCCATGCTCATTTACTGGTACTAATAAAACCATTATTTATTACTAGCATACACATATCCATACTCAGAATTACAGAAATTACAGGTAATGTACTAAGAAAAAAAAATTGCTGTTGTCCCCATTTACAAACTCAGAGTTCTGAATATTCTGTGATTAAACATTTCCCCTTTCCTTTCCCAATAAACACACTACATGAAGACTCACCATGCACTGTGATGTTGACAGGATTACTGTTTTCTCCAGATTCAGACTCACACCAGTAAACTCCAGTGTGGGATGTGGAGAGGAAGCTGATTTTACATGTAGATCCTGTAACTGATCCCCACCGTGAACAATCTAACACTCCCTCACTGTGTGTGTATCGTCTCACTGTCCATCCAGTAGAGTTTCTCTGGTCCTCACAGCTCAGTGAGAGAGAGTCTTTAGTAAAGTGTTGAGTTCTGCTGGGATTGATGATCAGAGATACTGGAGGAGATTCACCTTAAACACAGAAAAAAGCCACATAAATAAAAATTAAAGAGGAATTGTGCGATATAATAAGGAAGAACACAAGTAAATTGATTTTTTTTTAAATTTTGTACTATAAATGGGGCAGTTGTAGCCTAATGGCACCGAACCCCAGGCTCCCCGGGGGCAGCCAAAAAAGGCTGCCCACTGCTCCAGCTGTGTGTTCACTACTGTGTGTGCACTTGGATGGGTTAAATGTAGAGCACAAATTCTGAGTATGGGTCACCATACTTGGCTACACGTCACTTCACTTCACTTCACTTCAAATATATGTCCAAGTATTTTACTTGCACAATTTACAGTATATTACTGGAAATATACAATAAACATAACAAGAATCATCTGTGAAGGTATTAGAATACTTTACAGTAAATATATTTTAGTTATTTACTGCTATTTGCTACCAGTAAATTACTGTAAATATTACAGTAAATGTTTTACAGTGAGGAACAGGTGCACACAATCAGCGGGGGACATTACGCCTCCTCACCACCAGATGTCACTGTCGCCTGAGTATTAGTCAAGCTCTATCACACCACCTACAGGTCAGTTCCTGTCTGTACCTGCATCTGTTTTTAACTCTAAATAGCCATATCTGTATATGTATTTGGATTTAAACAAGATGTGGGCATATTCTTGCCTTTTTGGAAAACTTTCTAAAAACAAACAAACAAACAAACAAACAAACAAACCCTCAATAGTGCACCTCCTATTCGCATCTGTATCTGTTTAGAACACATTTTCTGTTCACTCTGAATAACGTATTTGTACTTAGTTACATCCGTAATGTTTACCTGCTCTACCTTTCTGGCTTTTAAAATAAAATCCTCTTGCACATACATCCTCAACCATCTCCTGAGTCCTGTATGTTACCCAGAAAAATTACCCAATGACCAGGGGCAGAGACATCACAAAATACAGAGGAACACAAGGAAAATTGTGACAATAAGCCTCTACCACTTAGGGCTCTTTAACTGCCTTATACATATTAATAAATAAATGCTGCATTAATCTGATCTTACATTCACACTTTTCTATACTACACTTCAACTCAACAGATTATTTTCCTCACCAGTGATCCATAGTGGCTGTGGATTGCTGTACTGTGTATGAACGGCTGGTTCTCCTCTCTCTCCTCTGCACATATAAACTCCTGTGTGATTCAGAGCAGCAGGACTGAGAGTGTAGTTGCCTCCAGATCCTCTGCTGCTGTCTGAGAGGAGCTCCACATACATGATATAGCCACGATTATTTTTTATTTGAGTTAAGCTGTCTCTGTAGGGAACAGTTGTGTACCAGCTGAATGTCCAGTCTGTAGAGGAGTCTGTAACCTCACAGCTTAGTGTCACTGAGTCTCCTTCAGTCAGCCAGCTCTGTGGAGATACACTCAGTACTGCCTGTGGTCTCTCTGTTACGCAGGAAATACAGAGTATATTTTTTCCAGATTTATTTAATACACAGTAAGAAGCTTTTCCTGAATGTCTAACTGTACATTTTCATGTGTCCCCAAAAAACCTCACACACTCACCTGATACAGTCAGTGTAACAGCATCACTGAAGTGTGAGGAGCGTGAGCCTCCTCTCTCTGCTCCTCTACAGGTGTATTTACCTGTGTGGGTCACTTCAACACCACTGTTCCTGTACACCTGTTCACTACTGACAGGACTGTGTGAATCATCTTTATACCAGCTGTACTGCCAGCTAGAGACACTTTCATCCTGTATGTTACATGTCAGAGTGACGGCGTCTCCACTGAACACCTGATTATCAGGATTTATGGATGCCACTGGTTTAGGTCTTGCTGTAGAAAAATAATAGAGCATCTAAACTGTCATGATGATTTTGTCGTCATGGATATATAATGATGATATCAGAATAGTAGAATAGTGAATGCAACAGTTTGCTTTTATCAGCTAATTTACAAATAAACTGTTTTTTTTTTTTAGATCTGTTACTATTAACTCTGAAATGTTTTGTTTTAATGTAAAAACACCACATCTAGATCCAGTTAAACTGTACTGGACAGTCTAGCCTGTAGTCTTTATGGGACTGACGATCATCATTGCACTTCTTCATTTGTGATTCTGTCACTGGTAGAAGCAAGCAGAACAGCATTGTGCAAAATAAATAAATAAATAAACTTTTACAATTTTACACAGCCCTGTTTAACTACAAAAGACCACCTAAGGAGTGGGTAATAGTTAGTTAATATTAACTAGGGATAAAATACTAATAATGTGTAGTTAGATGAGTGTAACTATATGTCTAAATTGCATAGGCACATTTTCTACTCATATTTATGAAATTTTCCCCACAAAAACCCAGTCTTCATTAGTAAAACAGTTTCAGTGTGACTCACACACACAATAATTTGTACAAATTTTCAAAGGTTAACTGAAATGGAAAATTGTAATTAAGATTACAGCATGGGGCAGGTTTGTGTACTATTTTATGTTTTTAATTACAGTAAATTTGTGCTTAACCCTTATGACTTTACAATAGTTTGTGGAATAAGGTGTTTAGTTACACACATGCAACCATGTTATCAGTATTTACGAGATATTTTCATATATAGTATTTGTAACTACTTATTATTCTATTCCATATAGTATGTTGAGTTTAGACTGTGAAGAAGTGAAGATAATCTCTTACATTTCTCACAAATTGGAGACTTCTGGTTTCAGAGGTACTGTATTTTTTCCTTCTTTTAACAAAGTTTTAGTAAATAATAAAACACTCTGTCTCAGACTGTTATAGAAAAATACTGAATGATGTGGTGTTAAACTTAAATGTAAAGCTTTTCCTTCTTTTTTTAATTTTTCTTTGTTAAATAACTCGAGTCTCGCGTCCGGCAGGGATTGTAGGTGGGGGGAGTGAATGACCAGCGCTCTCTCCCACCCTCAATACCACGACTGAGGTGAGACCCTTGAGCAAGGCACCGAACCCCCAAACTGCTCCCCGGGCGCTGCAGCGAAAAAGGCTGCCCACTGCTCCAGGTGTGTGTTCACGGTGTGTGTGTGTTCACTACTGTGTGTGTGCACTTGGATGGGTTAAATGCAGAGCACAAATTCCTAGTATGGGTCACCATACTTGGCCACAAGTCACTTCAACATGTTTTTAAACTTTTGCATTGGATCTCACCAGCCGCAAATGACAAGTACTTTTAAAACATATGTACTTTAAGATTATTCTTTACATTCTGGAATTACAAGGAATTGCAGAAATTAAGCATTATTTTTTCTTACTCCTTCTGAAAAGCTATTGATGAAAAGGGGGGAAAAAATCATGACATACCTCTCGCTGTAATCCTGACAGGATCACTGAGCTCTGTGTAGTAATCATAGTTTCTCCTGTGTGCGCGACACTGGTACACTGTTTCTCCTGCATTATCGACTGTCACATTAAGTGTGTGTGCTTGTTCACTGCTCAGAATCTGTAACGTAGGATTATATTTGTACCAGAGAAACTCCCATCCAGTCGACTGCTGCAGCTCACAGCTCAGAGTGATGGTGTCTCCAGTGTAGACGGAGCTCTGAGGATTCACTCTCACAGTCGGTTTGGGTTTTGCTGTTGGTATGAAATGATGAAGGTGTCAGAGCTGCTTTTCACTTTACAACATAAACAGTAGATTCACTGTGCTTTAACATATGCTTTGTGTCTAAAACAAACATTTATATTTAACATTTGATAAAAGATTACAATAGTATATTTTCTTACACAGCTGGTATTCAGTATATTTTCTATGTAATATAATTGGGTGACTGCCGTATTATTTCCTCCCCGATTCCGTATTATTTACTTGTTTTCTCCTGATTCTCTTGTTTTTGCAGTTGAGTTTTCTTTAAAAAAAAACAAAACTGCACACCATTAAGATAGCTTTAAATTCTGTGACCATCTTTTCTTTTATTTATTTAGTCAGATCATGTTTAGCCAAGCAGAGTACATTTTGATTCTGTATTTTATTTTACCGACCTTCCTTTCATAGGAATACTATCTTGATTAATAAATAGGAACAAAACAACCCCAAATAGTCTTTGTCGGTCCTGTGTGTATTTTCCCAGCAGCCACAAATTTTGGTACCATTAGTGGGGTATTCAGAGTGAGTAAAGGAAGGTTCAGTTATTCCTTTTGTGTGTGCAAGAAAAAGGGGTAAAATAATACGGTAGTGGTGAAGAGCCTCCTGGAAGTTCACGTGAATCAGAGAGAAGACTTGGTGCTGTGTGGGAAAGCTGTGTATCATCGTGGATCATCGCAGAGCCCTGGCTAGATTTCACCAGCAACGAGACTAGAAGAGACTGGATGGTAACCATTACATCAGTTTGAAAGGACATCAAGCGTCACCCTTTTCAGAGTTTCTACAAAGACTTTTAAGGACTTGAGTTCCCACCATGTCAGAACCAGATGAGATCATACTGAAAGTAATTTGTAAACACATATTAGCGAGTTGTAAAGTAGACATAATGAAGCGATGGCAGCCATTTCTGCACTGAATCAGAGGTCTTATGTTTATGTCCCTAGAGAAAGGCACATCTCGCCATATAGTGGTGAAATTGAGAGAGATGGCAGATCTGTTGATTATTTGATAGAGGAAGTCGAACGAGTGCTGTGTGCTAGGCATCAGTCTGAAACAAGACCAACATGATTTCATCATGTCTCTGTTAAAGGGGGCAGCCCTGGAAGAGGTACGTCTGCACAGTACTACTGATGATGGGGTTAGGGACCTGTTTACATCCTTCAGGGAAGCATTTAGAGACAAGTGTAGTATACCTCAGCTTCTACATAGTTTCTATAGTCACAAACAACTAGATGGGGAAAGCATAAGAGAATTTTCCCATTCCCTGGCACAGGCTCTCAGTTTGGTTCTGAAATGTTCCCCGGATGCTGTAGCTGATAAGAGGGTGGCATTAAGGGATCAGTTCATACAGGGGGTCTGGGATACCGCCCTTAAGAGGGAACTTTGTAAATTTGTACGAGACCACCCTAAGTGTACTATGGTTGATGTGCGGGATGAAGCTCAGCTGTGGTGTCTGGAGGAGTCCACAGCAAGAATGAAAGCAGTTAAGTAACAATGTAGTAGTAGCTTAGCACATTGTTCTGCTCTCCAGGCACAGAACCAAAAAGATGTCACCTTACAGGATGTCCTTAAGTTGGTAGCCAAGCAAGGCAGAGAAATTAGTGAGCTAACCCAAGCAGTGAGGAATCTTGCTGCATGGAGTGGTAGCACAGGGGTAAATACTGTTAGGCCTAAGTCCCAGCCAAAATTCACTGAAGAAAGGCTACCCATATGTCTCAGGTGTCAGACTGCTGGATATGTGGCAAAGAATTGTCCTCAGAAGCAAGGCACTAAAGCAGCCAGGCTAGTACCCTCTGACTCTCAGGGGAAGAGGGAGCCCCAAGTCGTTGTGAGTCGAGTGATTTGGGGAAGACATACTGACTCAAAAAGTGCACCACCATCTTGTGACAAGTTGATGCAACGTGCTGTTGGTACCTGTCCTGTGGTTGAGCTTACAGTTTGTGGTGTCGCTACCCCACGTCTGTTGGACACTGGTAGTCAGGTGAGCACAATAACTGAACAGTTTTACCGTAACTGTGTGGTGAAGATGACAATATGATCTCTACAGCTGGTTGGCTGAAGCTCACTGCTGCCAATGGACTTGACATACCCTATCTGGGCTACCTAGAGCTGGAGGTTGAGGCAATGGAAATCAGGATGCTGGATTGTGTGTTCCTAGTTGTTAAAGACATTTCTAGCCTGGATAAAATGGTGCCATGTATCATAGGCATGAACATAATCAGTCCGTGTTGGCAGCTGGTCCATGCAGAATTTGATACCTCATTAAAGGGAAAATTGGATTCTTATTGGAGGGATGTTTTCCAGAGGTCACAGACATGTAATATTGACAAGAAACAGGTTGCGTGTGTAGCTAGGAAATGGTCAGAGCGCATACCTGCTGGGTCAGTGGTGACTGTCATGGCAAAAGGGTTTAATAGAGGCATCGGGACTGGACGAACTATGTTGTTAGAGCCCTTTAATACTCCAATGCCAGGAGGTCTAGTAGTTGTTCCCACACTTGGTGAAGGGTATCGGCACAGACCCTAAAAAAGTAGCTGTTGTAGAACAGTGGCCAGTTCCCACTCATCTGAAGGATTTGCGATCGTTCCTTGTGTTTTGTGGGTACTATAGGCGATTTATTCAAGGGTTTTCCAAAATAGCCGGCCCGCTGCATGATGTGGTAAATTCATGTCTAAATGCCGGGTGTCCTAGCAGTGCAAATGACTTGCTGCAATGTCTCTGGACTGAAGACTGTCAAGTTGTTTTGACACACTCAAAGATAAACTCACAAGTGTGCCTATATTATGTTTTGCAAAATTTCACAAAACCTTTTATTGTAGATATGGATGCCAACAGCCTGGGGCTAGATGTTGTTTTACATCAGCAACAAAGAGACATGAAGCATGTGATTGCATTTGCAATTAGACGGCTAAGAGAAAAAGAATGATAGGAACTATAGCAGCATGAAACTTGAGCTTCTTGCCCTCAAGTGGCAATCACTGGAAAGTTCAAAGGGTATTTGTTGGGTTCCCAGTTTACTGTGATAACTGACAATAATCCATTGTACCATTTGCAAACCGCCAGGTTTGTGGCAGTAGAGCAGAGATGGATGTCACAGTTTTCTGTTTTTGATTTTCATGTCCAGTACTGTCCAGGGTATCGAAATGTAGTAGCTGATGCACTCTCTAGGCAGCCATTTTCAGGGGAGCCTGAGCCTGCCTCAGAGGATGCGGAGTATGATGGGTTTGTGCCAATCTGCAATGTAATTAACCGTGGTACAGCCCTGGACCCAGCACTGGTCACTGCTGGGCTGCACATTTGTAAAATGAGGCAAATACTGGCTTTGGAGTCTGAATCTAGTGACCATAGTGAACTGAGTCAGGGGAACACACCTGTTTTTCCAAGATATTCAAATGATGAGCTACGTACCTTTCAACAAGAAGATCCTGTGCTTCGTGTCTTTGGTGGGTTGTGGAAACAAAAGAGAAGATCATCTGGCAAGGAACGGAAAGCTCTGCCAAACCCTGTTCAGTCCCTATTAAAGCAGTATTCGGAAGCACAAGGGTTTACTGTATCGTGTGATTGAGACTGTCAGAAACAGGGAATTCTATCAGCTCTTGTTAGCATCCTGCTTAAAGAAGACAGTTCTGTAGTGTGTACATAATTCCGTGGGTCATCAAGGAATTTGAACGTACCTTGCACTTGTTGAGGGACAGATGCTTTTGGGTGGGTATGCACCAGGATGTGGTTCAGTGGACCAAAGGTTGACTGGTTAGAAGTCCACAAACAAAGTCTAAGTGATGCGCATGCCAGAGCGAAGGAGTATTCTGAACAAAAGACTGCCAAGTGTATTGGGTTAACAGGGTTCACATGAGACTTTGTGTGAATCCTCCTACTCCTGCACCCAAGAGAATGCACAAAACCTCAGAGGAAAAATCCATACCCTCTGGTGAAGTAGAGCCAGAGGATTCAGATGAGGGTGTCGTTTTGTTGGAAGAGAGGTCTGATAGGAATGCAATTCTGGGCACAGGCACTAGATCTGCCTGTCCACAAGACCTAGGCTCAATGACTGAGGTTGAACTGAGTAAAGAATCTGTAGATTCTGACAATGTCAATGGTATATCTAGGTCCTTGGAAACTGAGGAGATGTTGTATGTAGCTCCTAGCGTGGTAGATCTTCCTGTTGCTGCACCACGCAGAAGCAAGAGGCAGAATGCTGGAAAGCATTCAAATATGCATCATAAGCCCAAGTCAGTTCAAGACTCTACTTCTATAAGTCCCGGAGCAGTTTCACAGATATTGGTTAGTCTGAGCATTAAACTATTTAAGCATAAAACTATTTGTTCACATCAAATCCTTTGTTGGTCATCCTCCTCTTATATTATAACACTATTTATCTTAAGTGGAAGTAGTTCTTGTAAAAAGGGAAACAGTAAATGAAGAGCCACACAGTGTGGGTGAATTTACCAAGAAATGGTACAAGAACAAAGAATGAAAATAACTGAATTAATGTTACGTTCTTTGTTTAGAACTATAAAAACTGCATTAATAAACTAGGAACAAACTGACAAAGAGTGCACAAACTTCTTAGCCCCAAAACAAATCAAATATGCACACAATATAAAGGATAAATTATACATAATTCACCTTGAGCATGGGCCACTGGTATGAGTGAAATCACCACTAAAAGGAAACAGAAGCAGAAAAAGATATAAATATGGGATTAAGATTAAATCTTATTCAGGAAATCTAAACAACCATCTGTAAGTAGTACATTTTAAGCTTTCTTAATAATAAATAAATAAAAACCAAAGTAACTTATACAAAGGTCACTGTTCTGCTGATTAAGGTGTTAGTTTCACTTTACTGCACAGAGTAACCAAATACGCAGCAGATATTATTATTATAAAATGACTTTGACACAGTCTACTGGTAACTGCAGAACATTTTAAATCCTGACCTTATCCACATTGTAATAGATTTAAACAGAACTGTTTATATACCGCTTCCAACACCTCTCGAAATGGGGTGGGGGATGGTATAGTAATAGTATAGCAATGGTATAATATACTCAGTAAAAGTATTAGAAGAGTGTTCCAGTAAAAGTATATTATTCCTAATAAAGTGGTCAGTGAGGGTATGTTCAGAAATCTTATCACTCTGAATAGTCATTTTGTCTCCAACTGGCCCTGCTGTGGAGACTCTGGCTTCAAACTGTGATTTTCAGCTTGGCCAACTTTTGGCTTTAAAAGAGCTCAATGAGTGTCAGTGGAGTTAAATTTGCCCACCACATCAACATTTAAAATTTTAAAAGTTAAGTACTGCTTACACATGTCCAAATTCAGACCTCCTCCCCTTCTTCACTGCTGAATTTGCACCACAATATTAAATAGAAAATAAACCACGTCCGCGACCTGGTCTCTGCTCTCAGGCCTCTAACACTGTCACTGCTCTGTGTGTGTACAGGACTAATGAGAAGTGTTTGTTTCTGCACAGTTATTGCTCTTATTTTTAACACAGGTCAGTAAGTAATGATTAGTGATTATTTTTTAAAAAAGCGCTGTGCATTAGTTTGTTATCAGTGTGTATTAGAGTGAACTTGCTGTACTGAGATGTTTCTCTGCACAGATCATAATAGTAACAAAAATGGAAATGTAGGTTATAAGGCATTTTCTCAGTAAGTCTAGTTAATGCTAACATGGTTTTGTTAAAACCTTTCTGTGCTCAGAAAAGACCACCAGAGTCTCACCACAGCAGCTAAAGACATTTCAGTTTGTCACAACCATGACTTCCATTAGTGAAAGTACAAACACCATCCAGTCATTTTCTTAGCAGATCAAATGATCATGAGAGGTTGTCTCTGAGCAGCAGATGACAGCAGGACACAGAAGATCAGCTACAGATTCCAACAATACAGACTCGTTTACACTCATTAGATTAATTAATCCCTGTGTTTTAAACTCTTCTCATAACAGATATGGATACACTGATCCACCTGAGCAGTCATGCTGAAGTACACACAATGTCCTAATCACACAATAAGCTCATCACTCAGGACATTCAGACTGCAGATGAACAACTTTATACCCCACCACTCACTCTAATGAAGACACAAAGAGAACATTTACTCACAAAGCATCACAGGGAGTGGACTGAGCTCCATCCTGTCACTCTAATGACTGACTGACTGACAGTGCAGAGGAGTGTGTTAAAGCCTTACCACTTCCTGTGTTCTTACAGACAGACAGAGAGAGAGAGAGAGAGAGAGAGAGAGAGAGAGAGAGAGGGAGGATGGACATATGTATCTTCATATGTAAAGTGTATACTCTTATCACTTTTCAGTCTGCTAGTGTACACTGAGAACAGTCTGTATACATCTGTTTTATTTTGATGATGTTAAAGCAGTGAACTTTCACTTAATAGAATTTAAAAGAGGCAGAGATTTATTTATCGTACCTTTTCATTTGTTCACTGACCAGGCTATTTTGTGTAAAGCATTTAATTTTATTAAAGTTCTGTACACTCTTGTTGGGGTAAGATTTATTTGGTCCATTTTCTCATTTAGAAGTGGTTCCCCTCCCCCATTTCTCTCCTCTTTTGGTACAGTCCTGTCCATCTGAAGCCAGGACCACGAAGGAGAAATTTCCTAAATAATTTCAGCTTGGCCAACTTTTGGCTTTAAAAGAGCTCATTGAGTGTCAGTGGAGTTAAATTTGCCCACCATATCAACAGTTAAAAAGTTAAGTGTTAGTTACTGCTTTCACACGTTCACCTTCACACCTCCTCCCCTTCTTCACTGCTGAATTTGCACCACTACATTAAAATAGAAAATAAACCATATCCGCGACCTGGCCTCTGCTCTCAGGCCTCTAACACTGTCACTTCTCTGTGTGCGTACAGGACTAATGAGAAGTGTTTGTTTCTGCACAATTTCTGCTCTTGTTTTTGACAATAAAGGTAAATAATGATTACTCATTATTTAAAAAAAACAGCCATGGGCATTAGTTTGGTATTAATATGTATTAGAGTGAACTTAATGTACTGAAATGTTTCCCTGCACAGACCATAATACTACTAAAAATGGAAATGTAGGTTATTAGTCCTTTTCTCAGTCTAGTTAATGTTAACATGGTTTTTTGAAACCTTTCGGTGCACAGAAAAGACCACCAGAGGCTCACCACAGTGTCATGAAAATGCCAGAACTAGCATTAGACTACGATTCCCATCAGCCACGGCACTGCACATTATCACATCACATGACTGGTTGCATCTGATTCACATTTTTGGTTAATTAGCACTGGTATTTAAGTCATGTTTAGCACAGCACTTTTGTCTTGTGTTTGTCTTTCTTTGTCTTGTCATGCTTTCATGTCTCATGGTTATGTTTCTTTGTTTTGTGCTTTGTTTTTGTTTTTATTAAATGTGAATTTGCATTTGATCTGTCTAAGCCTTCATTACAAGACAACACAAGACCTACAAATCGATGCAGTGGATTTTTTTCACTGTTCAGGAAGAGTTCTTGGAGAGGACCCGTCTGCTGTGCGAGCACCAGGGGAAAGGTACGAGGGTAAAGGCCACTCAGGAATGGCTCAACGCCATACGCCCCTTCAGAACATTTTTTCGAACTGGGGATTCCTGACTCAATCAAAACCATCTCCCACCCTCCCTGCCCCACTTCGGACGTTGCTCGGATGTTACATTATGCTGCTACGATATTTATTATACTGTACATAGACTGCTACTTCTTATGTTTACACTATTTCAGCAACTTATATTGTACTCTTTGCATTATTCTCACTGGATTGACTTTTAAACAGAACTGCGTACTGGTCAGCGCTGCACTAGCGACTTACTGTGTCCATTGTCTATCCCAGTAGTCATTGTACTGTCTTGTGCTGTCTGCACATGCTTGCACTTGTGCACTTTATGTATAAATTTATGTAGTCTCTTGCAGTTCTGTGTTGTTCTGTGTTTGTCTTATGTATCACCTTGGTCCTGGAGAAACATTGTTTTGTTTCACTATGTTCTAACTGGCTGTATATGGTTGAAATGACAATAAACTCCACTTGACTTGACTTGCTCAGTCTGCCTGCCCAACTGAGGACATCGCCCTGCTCCCTTGCTTGGCTGAGGATGTTGCTCCACCATCCTCCTCTGCTGAGGACGTCGTTCCGCCTCCATACTCAGATGAGGACATCGCCCGCCCCCTCCCCCCAGGCCTCGCGGAGAATGTCACTCCCCTCCTTGTCCTCGCAGAGAACGTCGCTCCCTCCTGGCCTTGCGGAGAACTTTGATTCCCTCCTCTGGTCTCACAGAGAATGTAGCTCCCCCCACTGGCTGAGCAGTGGCTGACGCTCCACGATCATGCTCGTCCTGGGACATTGCACCACCCCTCAGCTGTGCGGAGGAGACCTCCTCACCTCTGTACCAGAGGGAGAACATCACACTTCCTTCCGGCCCCATGAGTGGTAGTGCTCAAAATAACTTTGATCAGCTAAGCAACATCTGGTCTGGGTGTCCAGGACCTCCACCTGAACTTTTTTCATCCTCCAGGAGCTGCGCATTATGGGGATTCTGTCATGGATATGCTGAAACTAGCATTAGACTACAATTCCCATGAGCTAGGGCACTGCACATGATCATGTCACATGACTGGTTACACTTGATTCATGTTTTTGCTTAATTAGCGCTGGTATTTAAATCCTGTTTGGCACAGCACTTTTTTCTCACATTTGTCTTTCTTTGTCTCGTTATGCTTTCATGTCTCATGGTTATGTTTCTTCGTACTTGTATTTTTCCGCGAGTTCTTAGTTCTTGTTTTGTTTTTTGTTTTCGTCTTTATTAAACTTGAATCTGCACTTGCCTCCCTCTATGCCTTCATTATGTGACACAGAGCAGCTAAAGACATTTTGGTTTATCACAACCATAACTTCCACTGGTGAAAGTACAGAGACCATTCAGTCATTTTCTTTTAGCAGATCACATGATCATGAGAGGTTGTCACTGAGCAGCAGATGACAGCAGGACACAGAAGATCAGCTATAGATTCCAACAATACAGACGCGTTTACACTCGCTAGATTATTTAAACCCTGTGTTTTAAAGCTGGAGGGGATGGATATGTGTAACTTCTAGTTTAGTGTGATTTTTCATGCATGACATTTTCTGCAGTGTGGAAAGAGAGGGCAGAGAAGTGTGGCCAGATTGGTGGCAGCCTGCAGTTGAAAAGAGAAACTAAAATGTCTTTGATGCACGCTACTGTAACTGCAGTACATTTGTAATCCTATTATAGTAATAATGTAGTAATAATATACCCAGTAATAGTAATAGAAGAGTGATCCAATAATAGTAGTATAGTGTTCCTAATAAAGTGGCCAGTGAGGGTATGTTCAGAAATCTTATCACTCTGAATAGTCATTTGTTACAAACTGCCCCTGCTGTGGAGACTCTGGCTTCAAATGGTGATTTTCAGCTTGGTCAACTTTTGGCTTTAAAAGAGCTCAGTGAGTGTCAGTGGAGTTAAATTTGCCCACCATATCAACAGTTAAAAAGTTAAGTGTTAGTTACTGCTTTCACACGTTCACCTTCACACCTCCTCCCCTTCTTCACTGCTGACTTTGCACCACTACATTAACATAGAAAATAAACCACATCCACAAACTGGTCTCTGCTCTCAGGCCTCTAACACTGTCACTGCTCTGTGTGTGTACAGGACTAATGAGAAGTGTGTGTTTCTGCACAGTTATTGCTCTTATTTTTGAGGAAAAAAGGTAAATAATGATTAGTGATTATTTTAAAAAAAAGAAGTGCTGTACATTAGTTTGTTATTAGTGTGTATTAGATTGAACTTGCTGTCCCGAGATATTTCCCTGCACAGACCATAATAGTAACAAAGATAGAAATGTAGATTACAAGGCAGTAGGTCTAGTTTCTCAGTAGGTCTAGTTAATACTAACTTGTTTTTTTTAATACTATTCACAGGAAAGACCACCAGAAGCTCATCACAGAGGTTGTCACTGAGCAGCAGATGACAGCAGGACACAGAAGATCAGGTACAGAGTCCAACAATACAGACTCGTTTACACTCATTAGATTATTTAAACCCTGTGTTTTAAACTTGCTCTACTTGTACTCTTACCTGTTGAACTATCATAGTTACTGAGAGTAGTTACACATCAAACTAAACCCTTCTCATAACAGATATGGATACACTGATCCACCTGAGCAGTCATGCTGAAGTACACACAATGTCCTAATCACACAATAAGCTCATCACTCAGGACATTCAGACTGCAGATGAACAACTTTATACCCCACCACTCACTCTAATGAAGACACAAAGAGAACATTTACTCACAGGGAGTGGACTCAGCTCCATCCTGTCTCTCTAATGACTGACTGACTGACAGAGCAGAGATGTGTGTTAAAGCCTTACCACTTCCTGTGTTCTCTCACAGAGAGAGAGAGAGAGAGAGAGAGAGAGAGAGAGGATGTATGTATTTGTCACTTATACATTTTAATGTATAAAACAGATGTGGTTGCTCCTGTTCCCCTTTTTTTCACATTAAGACTGTTTTAAGACTCACACTGTAAAACCTATAATGTTTCACTTTACTAGGATTAAAATCATTTGTATTAAAAAATAACACACTGAGTAACAGGGCTGCAAATAGGCAAAATATCTATAGATACGTTATATTCTCAGTGTCCACTTTATTAGGAACACCTATACATCTGCTCATTCATGCAATTATCCAATCAGCCAATCATGTGGCAGCAGCACAATTCATAACCTCATGCAGCAAGTTGAATTTCAGAAATCTCCTGGAATTTTCACACACAACAGTCTATATAGATTACACAAACAAAAAGACAAAAAGAAACAGCTTGCTGATGAGAGAGGTCAGAGGAGAATGGCCAGACTGGTTGGAGCTGACAGGAAGGCTGCAGTAACTCAACATGTGGTGGCCAGTGATTGAAAAGTGAAACTAAAATGCCTTTGACTCCCTCTAGTGGTAACTGCAGTATAATTTTAATCCTGACCTTCTCCACATTGTTATAGATTTAAACAGAACTGATTAAAATATATCTTATCACCGTACATTATATCTTATCATGTACATTGAGAACAGTCTGTACACACCTGTATTTTGAATTCTCTCATTCAAGTTTTAATCTTTTAAAATGACATCTAACTCCATAACCAGAGGCTTTTCCCATTATAGAGTAAAAAATGCAGTGTGTTATCGAGATGATATTTAACACGGTTTTGATAAACATCAAGTTATTTACATTTTCCACCCTTAGCTAGCTAGCTAGTGTGTTAAGTTGCATTTGTTAATGAACACAATAGCGATAAACACATTCATGCAGGTATCTAATCAGCCAATCATGTGGCAGCAGCACAATGCAAAAGAATCATGCAGCTACAGGTCAAGAGCTTCAGTTAATGTTCACATCAAACAGCAGGATGAAGAAAAAGTGGGATCTCTGTGACTTTGATCATGGCATGGATATTGGTACCAGAAGGGCTGGTTTGAGTATTTCAGAAACTGCTGATCTCCTGGGAATTTCACACACAACAGTCTCTAGAGTTTACACAGAATGGTGAGAAAAACAAAAACCACTGAGTAAGCAGCAGTTCTGTTGATTAGAGGTCAGAGGAAAATGGCCTGATTTGTTCGAGCTGCTATGAAGGATCTAGTAACTCAAATAAGCACTCTTTACAACTGTGGTGAGCAGAAAAGCATCTCAACAAGCACAAAATATCGAACCTTATGTGGATGGGTGTGACACTGCGGGACCGTAGAAGGCTGCACACACACACACACACACACACACACCCAGAGGCAGTAAGTGCGGAGAGTGTTCTCATGCTCTTTATTATCCTTAAAAGTGAAAGTGAAACTTACGGTGCAGGAAGAGGATGGGGGAAGTGAAACTGTGAGAATACATTAAATCGGCTCAGACTTTCTCGCTTTGGCTAACATTTGTATCTGCGTTTAGGAGGACAATGTGGGAAGTGAACACACAGAAACAAAGATTATTGAGGTAATGATTTTTCACTTACGTTTCCAGCGCTAGAGTGGCCGCGAGCTCCTTTTATAGCTCCTCGTCTTCTCCGGGAGGGTGAAGAGGAGCCGCGCCACTCATTGGCCGCCAGCCGTGCTGAGTTAGGTCGCTCCGCCCCACAGCCACGCGCACTCCGGCTGTCCAACACAAACGCGGTGCTGAAAGGACGCTGGGCTACAACAGCAGAAGACCACATCAGGTTCCACTCCTCTCAGCCAACAACAGCAATCTGAGGCTATCATGGGCACAGACTCACCGACACAGGACAGCTGAAGATTTAAAAAAAATCACCTGCTCTTTTTCCAGTTTTCAACTGTCCATGTTGCTGAAGACACACAGAGAAATTTTACTCACAGCATCACACAAATTGGTCAATGTCCAAATATTTATGGATCTGGCTGTTTTTTTTTCTTCTTTCCCCAAAATTGCATCTAAATAAATAATGTATGGTAAATGTTTTATTTTTTCTGCTGCTGATTTACAGTGTGCATGCCTAATGGTGAACAAGGAATAAAAAGGGCCTAGATTGCACAATAAGGTTTGAATGTAATATTTTTGTTTCTAGTTATAATCCATGTGTGTAATCTACACAGCAAAGCAAAAGCACATAAAAAGCACACTGTCTGTAATGCCCGCTATAGCACACACTGTCTAAGGAAGGGGTCCAAAAGGGACTCGTGACACTTTGTCAGTAACTGTCAGTATGAAGCTATGTTACTGAATTCATTTTTGTTACTGCTGACATGATAAATGTAAGCGCAGAGGAGCAGGAGCTGAGTTGGGGATGGAGCATGTGGAGCTTTAGTTGAGTCCAGAGCGAGTTTTCTTTCTGAATATCACTTCAGTTGCCTTCATAACACAAGCTTATGACATCTAACAGCCAGCTGTTCTTTACAAGAGACCTGAGATTTAAAATCTCATACACAAATGATATGGTAACTGTTACAGGACGGTTCAGTGTGGACCCAATTGCAGAGTGAAAACCCCTGCTTGTTTATAAATAACTGGGCAAGCAGAGTTTATATATTGGTGAAATAAAGGTTAAGGGAAAGGGTTGGGGTGTGATTGGTGCAGTCTCTCTAGTCACTTCTTTCCTCTGCTTTCTTTCTTTTCTG
Organism: Pangasianodon hypophthalmus; assembly: GCF_027358585.1. Lineage (NCBI taxonomy): Eukaryota > Metazoa > Chordata > Actinopteri > Siluriformes > Pangasiidae > Pangasianodon > Pangasianodon hypophthalmus. Next base: position 4,270,614 of record NC_069713.1, read on the forward strand.
ATTTGCTGAAATTCTCATTTTCCTTTTCTTTTATTCTTTTAACCTTACCTCTGATAAAGCTCTGACATACAATACCAGTCACTCCTCTACAAAGGCGTGACAAAAGATTATGTCAAAGCCTGGCCTTAAGTATCCTGCCTGGCAGGTGCAGTTAATCCAGGTTAATCAGCCTGGAGAATTCTGGGTAACTGAGGTCTCCTGAATGGCTGCTCTCACTGTGCTCCACTGCTGCCCTCTGCTGGCTGCTGGTGGTGTAGCGCAGCCTCTTACAGTAACAAAAGGGAATAAATGTTTATTTATACAGTAAAATATGCATGAAACTATTTTTCTGCTACAATTTTCCCTTGGAAGAAGTGTGTGATGTTCCTCACTTCAGACACCTCAGTTGTGTAGACTGTGTTAGTGCTCATATACAACAATGATTTAGATACAAGCTTGATTTACAAACCTCTAATCCTGACTATCTTAATCCCTCTGCCAGGACTGGGAAGAAATGCACTTATGAGGAAGTTATCTAGCAGGGTTTAACAGTGAAACCTTGTATTTCACTTTATAAGTAGCTTCTGATTGTCTGAATCACTGCCACTGCTGTAATGTTAATTTCCTGTGTTGTGTTTTGGACATTTTTCGGTGTTATGTTAGTCCTGTATATCAGTGTACCAGTGTGTAGACATGCAGTAAGAGTAATAACACTTCTGTTTGATTCTTCATTTACTCCTGAACTTTACTGCACTGAGATCCTCTACTTACACTGAATAATACTGCAGGATCGAGTTTCTGCTTTTAAGAGAACACTTTATTATTCCCATGTGGGAATTTCCAGTGTTACAGCAGGAGACAAGAGACAATATAAGACAATGAAAAGACAACAATATAGCAGCAGAAGGGGGTTTAAAATATAAATTAAAAGCATGAGAAATAAAGTTAACATTGTCTTGGTTACATTTTTTTATTATTTTTATTATTATATTGGCTCAATAAATGTTTTATCTCCAGTACATCATTGTATAAAAATACAAAATGCTAAAAATGCTGATATTGGCTTTTCACCAAACACTCTGACTGTAGTCATCTATACAGAAAATACAGCCTACACTGGAAAATATTACACTGCACATTTTCATTCTGAAATAATGCAGTTTATACCATATACCAGTGCTTCTCAAACTTTTTTGGTCCTGCCCCCCTTTAAACCTATAATCCCCCCTCCAATTAATTTCACTAAAAGTCACGAAAATTGAATAATTTTTTAACTGAAATTACAAATTTTAACATTTTTGAAATTACAATTGTGTTGCCGTTCAATCATTGAACAGAACAAGATCAGGTGCACATAGTGCATGAAACACACATACGCTGTTAACAAACTGTCCTTGGTACTGTCAGTGGCCTCGTTAACTTGAAGCACAAAGCTTTTCCCTTTTATTTTCTCAATAAACTGTTCCTCCAAGTCATTTGCATTATCAAAAATTAGTCTTGATATGGTGTCATTAGACACGGGGATAGTCTTTAATTTCGTGACACTCGCCTCATCAAGCATAACTGACACCATATCTATGGCAGCAGGAAGAATCAACTCTTCTGCAGTCGTGTGTGATTTCTTGCATTGTGCAACGCGATACACAATTATGTACGAAGCCAGAAGTTGTTGCTGAAGTGGCTTTTACAAAATGCCTATGCTGCCCACAATATTGATCAGGTTTTCTTTTAAAACAGAGGCTTTTGAACATAATTAGGACGTATCGTCTTAATTTTTAAGACATAGGACACACATAGGTCTCTCCTCCTCACCAACCACATTAACAGTGAAGCCGAGAGTAAGATATGCCTCATAATATTTTCTGCATTTAGCTTATCAATGACCACATGACCAGCACCTGACTGGGATGTCTGTGTGACCTCATCTACGGCTTTTCTCTTCCCTTTCACAAACCGATCCATCTTCCATGCTACGTCTGTTGGCTGTGTTTTTTTTTTTTTTTTTTTTTTTTTTTTTTTGATATCCGGTGCCCCCCCTGCAGTACCTGTGCACTCCCTCAGGGGACGCGCCCCACACTTTGAAAACAACGATTGTGTTAACAGAGGTCCAGCAACTGACAGAGTAGAGTATCATTCTATATTTTCTGGACTTAATGCAACCATTTTGCACAGATTACTGTGCTTGCTTAAACCTCATTACAGTTAGATCAAAAGTTTTGAGGTTTTAATGTGTAGGTCACCATGTTGGGATTAAACTCACTCCAATAGCAGACACATTTATTTCCCACATGCCAGGTGTTATTTTGCAGAAGCACAGCTCAACCCTCAGACAATGCATCAAAAACTTCTCTTGACCAATAAATATTTTTAAAGAATATTTGTTCATTTTTACTCTGTTTTGCATTAGCAGGATATAAGTGTTATTAGAAACTACACGAATGGTAACTTTCACCTCATGAGGAGGTTTGTAGGCTTTAGTTAAACAAATCCAGTCAGAACAATGAGGGCGTCTATAAGATGCTGAGCAAATAACAGCATGACATTAAAATGAAAAATCGGTATTATTTAAAATCCTCACAAAGTCCTAAAAAACAAGAAATTATGAAATTATTTTTACAGTAAATGCATCCTCTTTTGTTAAATGAACTTCGCTGACTCCTCTATGACTGCATTCTCAATTCTCTCTTCATCAGTGTGAGCTGTTAAAGAAATTAAAGTGTCATTTGTTTCATTTCAAAGTTTATTCCAGGTGTTTATGGCAGAAAAGCAACAAACCTGCATTTGATCTCATCCTAAACACAGTTTAAAGGGTGTTTGTTTTAAGGCTTATGAATGACAGTGAAGTGACAAGTGACAGAGCTTCAGGAAAAGATGTGTTAGAAAATGAAGATCATTCATTCAGTCATCTTCAGTAACTGCAAAATGTAGGTCAGAGATTCTTTATCAATTATTACAAACAATTTATTAACGTCCTTTTGTGTTATTAAAATGCTACCTCTTCCTTTTAAAACCTAAATTATACAGATTATCTAACGCCTGTTACTATGATGGATAAGTCAGCACATCTACTTATGAAATACATTTCTGCACTATTTTTAGTATTTTTACTTAATAATGTACATTATTAGTGAAGTTAAAATGTAACTCCACTTGAAGTGTCTGTCACATGTAAATTCACCCTCAGACCTCAACAGAAACAGATGTTGTGTTTTATATCATATCCTACTTACATTTAAATCTTACTGTAAGTGCATTTTAGAACAAGTGCTTTAACACTCAAGTGTGGATTTTTGCTTTTAAAATGAGAATAGTGAATCACATACTTACTACTTCTTCTAAGGTGAAAATGTTTTTCTTGCATTAAGTAAAGTTATTGTGCTCATTATGTGAAACGTAGTGAAAGAGTTCTTACCTCGAGCTCTGTAACATTTGACCAGCAGAATGATGGTCACCAGCAGATACGGAGAGGCCGTCACTACACTACTGATCAGCATGAGCACTGAGAATGGAGCTTCTACACATGATGGACCCGACGGTTCTACACATGATGGACCTGATGCTGAATAAAATAATCATTATAATAACACTTTATTAATGCGGAGGTGTTTGTAAGTTTTAGCTCAATCTATGTACAAATAAATTCTTTTACACTTGTGTGCACAAGCATAACATAGGATATTGTACACAGAGTTACATAAATTAAGGACTATAGATTACATTATGTAAAGCTACAGAGTTCAAGTCACAGTTGTATTTAGATGAATATTTAAATGATTTCTCACGTCTGACTGAGAGCCAGCTTTTCAGTGACTCTCCTCTCTCTGGGTGTTTACAGTGGTAGAAACCTTCATCTGACTTTGAGAGGTTATAGATGATCATATCTCCTGTAGTCTGTGTCTGTAGAACTGCTCCATCTTCATAGAAATCAGCTCGGAGGTTTGAAGAATTTGTGTTGCGATATAAACAGTGTAGAGTCAGAAGATGTCCCTCACACACAGGATGGACAGGACTCTCCAGGATCACATCACCATCTAGAACACAGAAAATCACAAACAAGGAAATCCACACACTACGATGTTTGTGTAGACAATATAAATAAAAGTTCTACTACTAGCATACATGTCTCCATACTCAGAATTATAGAAATGTACAGGTAATGTACTGAGGGAAAAAAAATAGTTATCTTTTTTCTTCCGGAACAATATCAGAGCTCTGAATATTCTGTAAATCATTTCCCTTTTCCTTTAACAGTAAACACACTACATGAAGACTCACCATGCACTGTGATGTTGACAGGATTACTGTTTTCTCCAGATTCAGACTCACACCAGTAAACTCCAGTGTGTGATGTGGAAGGGAAGCTGATTTTACATGTAGATCCTGTAACTGATCCCCACCGTGAACAATCTAACACTCTCTCACTGTGTGTGTATCGTCTCACTGTCCATCCAGTAGAGTTACTCTGGTCCTCACAGCTGAGTGAGAGAGAGTCATTAGTAAAGTGTTGAGTTCTGCTGGGATTGATGATCAGAGAGACTGGAGGAGATTCACCTTAAACACAGAAAAGAGAAATTTTAATTAAAAAAAAAGAACAGCAATCATGTAATATAATGTGACAGAACCCAAGTAAATTGCTGTAACTTGTACAAGATTGAGGAGACTAATGAGCCAATGTACTGGATTATGTTTTATTTTATACTAAAATATATTTACAAGTATTTTGCTTCCAGAATTTACAGTATATTACTGGAAACATACAGGAATAATAACAGGAATTATCTGTAAAGATATTAGAATACTTTACAGTAAATATGTTTACGGTTATTTACTGCCATTTGTTCTTTACTACCAGTGATTTACTGTAAATATTACAGTAAATGTTTTACAGTGAGGAACAGGTGCACACAATCAAGGAATCACATCAGCGGGGGACATTACGCCTCTTCACCACCAGATGTCACTGTCACCTGAGTATTAGTCTAGCTCTATCACACCACCTACAAGGGCACTTCCTCATTGTAGAGTATATTAGGCCAGCACATGGTCTTATACATGACGTAAAGTTTTGCCAATCCCAGGGTTTGTGCAAGTACAGAGCAGTGTTTAGTTTGTGATTGTCATTGCCCTGTTTAGACTCTTTGCCTTGTCTTTTGATTAGTCTTTTGGATTTGTTCTCTGATTTCTTGTACGGTGCTTCAGCGTGTTTGACTCTTGCCTGCTTTACAACACTGTTATTTGCATTGTGTTTACTAACAGTGTAACATAATGACATCATCTGTACCTGCATCTGTTTTTGCTCTAAATAGCCATATCTGTATTTGGATTTAAACCTGATGTGGGCATGTTCTTCCCTTTTTGGCAAGCTTTCTAAGATTGAAAAAAAAAAATGACATCTGTGCACCTGCTACTCGTATCTGTATCTGTTTAGAACACGTTTTCTGTTCACTCTGAATAATGTATTTGTACTTGGTTACATCCGTAATGTTTACCTGCTCTACCATTCTGGCTTTTAAAATAAAATCTTCCTGCACATAGATCCTCAACCATCTCCTCAGTCCTGTATGTTACCCAGAAAAATTACCCAATGACAAGGGGCAGAAACATCACAAAATACAGAGGAACACAAGGGAAATTGTGACAATAAGCCTCTACCAGCACTTAGGGCTCTTTAACTGCCTTATACATATTAATAAATAAATGTTGCATTAATCTGATCTTACATTCACACTTTTATTTCTACACTTCAACACAACAGTTAATTTTCCTCACCAGTGATCCATAGTGGCTGTGGATTGCTGTACTGTGTGTGAAAGGCTGGTTCTCCTCTCTCTCCTCTGCACATATAAACTCCTGTGTGATGAAGAGCAGCAGGACTGAGAGTGTAGGAGCCTCCAGATCCTCTGCTGCTGTCTGAGAGGAGCTCCACATACATGATATAGCCACGATTATGTTTTACTTGAGTTAAGCCGTCTCTGTAGGGAACAGTTGTGTACCAGCTGAATGTCCAGTCTGTAGAGGAGTCTGTAACCTCACAGCTTAGAGTCACTGAGTCTCCTTCAGTCAGCCAGCTCTGTGGAGATACACTCAGTACTGCCCATGGTCTCTCTGTTACACAGGAAATACAAAATGATTCATTTGTAGATTTATTTAATACACAGTAAGAAGCTTTTGAATGAAAGTCTAATTGTACATTTTGACGTGTCCCTATAAACCCTCACACACTCACCTGATACAGTCAGTGTAACAGCATCACTGAGGTGTGAGGAGCGTGAGCCTCTTCTCTCTTCTCCCCTACAGGTGTATTTACCTGTGTGGGTCACTTCAACACCACTGATCCTGTACACCTGTTCACTACTGACAGGACTGTGTGAAGCATCTTTATACCAGCTGTACTGCCAGCTAGAGACACCTTCATCCTGTATGTCACATCTCAGAGTGACGGCGTCTCCACTGAACACCTGTTTATCAGGATTTATGGATGCATCTGGCTTAGGTCTTGCTGTAGAAAAATAATAGAGCATCTAAACTGTCAATTTATCATCATGGGTGTATAATGATAATATGGGAATAGTGGAATAATGAAGGCAACACTTTGCTTTTATCAACTCTCAGCTAATTTACAAATATACTTTTTTATCTTTAATAAACTGCGAGATCTGTTAATATTAACTCTGAAATCTGAAAACTCTGATTCACATCTAGATCCAGTTAAACTGTTCCAACTAAGGACTGAGTAATAGTTACAAAAAGTAACTTTGGATAAAACATTAATAATGTGTAGTTAAATGAGTTTATCTGTATGTCTAAATTACAGTGATCTTTACTATTCATATTTAGAAATATATTTTTTCCCACAAAAACACAGTCTTCATTAGTAAAACAGTTTCAGTGTGACTCACACCCACAATAATTTACACACATTTTCAAAGTTTAACTGAAATGAAAATGTATAATTAAGATTACAGCATGGGGCAGGTTTTGTGTACTTTTTTAATTACAGTAAATTTGTGCTTAAGCCTAATGACTTTACAACAGTTTGTGGAGTTCAGTTGTTTAGTTACACACATGTAACCATGTTATCAGTATTTACAACATATTTCCATAAATAGTATTTGTAACTACTTATTATTCTATTCAATATAGTATGTTGAGTTTAGACTGTAAGGAAGTGAAGATAATTTCTTACATTTCTCACACATTGGAGACTTCTGGTTTCAGACGTACTGTACACTGTGTAATTTTCCTTCTTTTAGCAAAGTTTAAAAAAGTAATAAAACACTCTGTCTCACAATTTTATAGAAAAACACTGAATGATGTGGTCGTGGTATAAAGTGAATTACTGTTTCCACCCCAAAGTACAGATTATTTTCCTATAACAGCGTGTCCTCATGTGATTTATTCCTTTTAAAGCACAGCAATTTACCAATGATTACAATTTTTAATTTATTAATGAATGACACATTGTACTTTTCATCCATTTATAGTTACATTTATAGTTGTGGAATGTCTGCAAAACAAGTTAGTTCCTGTTCTCACTTACATTATAACAGCTATAAACAGTCATTTCCTCACCAGCTTCGCATTTTTCTCACTTTTTTAATGAATAAAAAATTGCAGCTTGTCATGTTACAGGGAAACAGCAAATCATAAACTCCTCTGTCCTGAAGACTTTTCCATGATGGAAAACTTAAAGTTATAGCTTTACCTCTTTTCTTATTTTTCTTTGTTAAATAAGATGTTTTTAAACTTTTGCATTGGATCTCAGCAGCCACAAATGAAAAATACCTTTAAAACATGTTTCAAGATTATTTTAAACATTCTGGAATAACAAGGAATTACAATAGTTAAGCAATATTTTTTCTTTCTCCTTCTAACAAACCTGTCGTGAAAACGGGAAAAAATCATGACATACCTCTCACTGTAATCCTCACAGAATCACTGAGCTCTGTGTAGTAGTAGCCGTTGCTGTAGTAGTTGTAGTAGTAGAAGTAGCTTCTCCTGCATGCCTGACACTTGTACACTATTTCTCTTGCATTATCGACTGTCACTTGTGTGTGTGCTTGTTCACTGTTCAGAAGCTGTAACAGCTGATAATTTTTGTACCAGAGAAACTCCCATCCAGTCGACTGCTGCAGCTCACAGCTCAGAGTGATGGTGTCTCCAGTGTAGACGGAGCTCTGAGGATTCACTCTCACAGTCGGTTTGGGGTTTCCTGTTGGTATGAAATGATGAAGGTGTCAGAGCTGCTTTTCACTTTACAACATAAGCATTAGATTCACTGTGCTTTAACATATGCTTTGTGTCTAAGACAAAGATTTAGATTTAACATTTGATACAAGATGTTATAATTGTATGTTTTCTTACACGGCTGCTATTCAGTATATTTTCTATGTAACAAAATTCATGATTGGATTGAAGCGTAAAACTCTGTATTTGATTATTTTAGATTATTTGTTATTTTATGGATCCTGCACAAATCCTGCACCTCCATCTGAACATATCTGCATTTTCATAAAAATCAAGAGCATGACTTCCTGTAGTAAAGCCATGACTCAGGACTTTTTTCCAAAATATCTACAGGCATTCTGTAGCTAAACGTAATCATCTAGTTGAGAAACATTAATTATCGTTTTCATTTCAGTCCAACAATGAAAGTAACATCAGTTTGTCTTTTTAGTGAAGAAGAAACATGTTTTGTATGCATGTCTATATAAGTACTTGAAATTATAAGGTTCAATCACTTTTGTCTATTTTTTAATATGGACTTTATTGAATATATGTGAGGCAGTCTGGAAAAATTCATTAGACATTGCTACAGTTGGCTTCTGGTAACATCCAAACATGTTCCAAACCTCTCTAGCTAAATGTATTTGACTAAGGCTCAGATAAAAAATTTTAGCTGTATAGAAACTTTTAATTTAGTTACATAGAAACAGACATGAGTCTAATTAATTCAGTTTGTATTCAGACTGCCTGATATATGATGCAGTCAGATAGTCAAATATATCTGCGATTCTCCTGTGACATCACATCATCATTAAAACAGGGAGGAGTGTTTACACATTTTGTACAGAAGACAGCAGACAAAGTTATAAAATATTTAAATGACCTAAAACAAAGACATTAATAACTAGAAATATAGTCAACAGAACAGAAGTGAATCAGGGATTATTTCCCCAGCGGTGTTAGTGTGAACAGACATCAGTCAAGTGAAGAGAAGATAATGAGGCTTGTATTTAAATGCTGTGAGTGACTTCTACCTCAGGTGATGAGACAGAGACTGATGTGGATGATGCTGATAATCAAAATCTCTCAAAATTACAGAATTCTCAGATAAAACCTTATAATTGCAATGCCTCAAATGATCTTCTAATAAATCAGATAATGGCAGAGCCAACACAAGGTGAGATTTACTGCCTTCTTTCTTAATGATCACTGTGTACTATTAATCAGACTGACTCACCACAATTCTACTGCAAACTTAATATAAAACCCAAATGCTACTGCAAAACACATGATGATGATTCCTGTGAAAGAAATCGGTGTCTACTAGACAGGGAAGTGAAAGTCAGCATTAAACAAACAGGGAATCAGTTACTGACAGCTCAAAATCTGAACCCTAAAAATAATGTTATCATATTAAATAAGAAATAAACACCCACAGACTCACCTGATACAGTCAGTGTAACAGCATCACTGATCACTGAGCTCTGAAAGTTACTCACGTGTTGTCTTGTGCAGGTGTAGTCACCACTGTCAGAGTATCCAACAGACTGGATTATGAACTCCTGCATTGTATGTCCTGTGAGTCTGTTATTATTTTTATACCAGCTGTATGTCCAGTGACTGCTTCCTCCTCTCTCTACATCACATCTGAGAGTAACACGCTCTCCAATGAACACATGTGTATCAGGCTTTATGGACACCACGACTTTAGGACTCCCTGTAAAACATTCTATTGTTAATAAACCTTACTCTACTAATATAATGTAACTAGTAACTAGTGTACACTCCTAATATAGTTTTTTAGACTGAGTATGAGAACATGTTTTTTGTTGATACTGATATGTGTAACCTGCTGTAGTGTTGTGAGTTCTGTATGGCTATTCCTGCAAATTTTAGTTGTATTTCATTTTGTATGTATATATATATATATATATATATATATATATATATATATATATATATATATATATTACATACCCACACATACACACACACACACACATATATATATATAATGCAGATTCTTTATTTTCTTTACATGATACAGAAGAGAAAAAATATGTAATTAAAGTTTGACCTTTGTGTGACCTCATTCCTAGTCGCCCAGTTGCATCAGGCTCTCTCAGTTCAGCATGTGACTAGAGAGAGTCAGGTATGTTTTTTTCCATCTCTCCGTGATATCGAGTAAAAATGTGTTACATTGAGCGAAAATATGACTAAATACAGAAGTGTTATAAAGCTGGAATGAGTTCAAGTATGTACTTTTCAGTTAATAGCAAAGCGGATATTTAGAGTTTTATTAGTGAACAGTGTGTGTTTGATGTTACCGCCTGCGCGCCAATTTAGAGTTAATGTAAGTTTATACATATAATTTTGGTGGATTGACTCTGTGAAAGTGTTAGTCTGTGAAACAAACATGCATCAAATGTGTGTAGTTTTTATTTTGACCATAAATTGTATGTATTTAACCATATTTGAGATGCAGATTATTGTGTTAATGGGGAACAGGGATTAATTTTCCTCTCATGTATCCCTCAGCTGACAGACCGTTGATCTGAGGGTGTGTGTGAGTGCCTGGAGTCAGTGGTTCATTTGTGGTGCTGAGTGAAATACGCTACGCTACGTACTATTAAGAAATCAGGGGCATCATGGAACATTTTATTTAGCACTATTTATGTCAGTTGTTCCCAAGTACTGCTGTTATTAAACTTGTGCTGTTTTATAATTAATATGTTAAGACATTTAAGCAACGTAAAACTATTTAATTTTAAAACTATTTATTCACATCTAAACTTTTGTTGATCATCCTTTTCTTATATTATAACACTATTTATCTTACGTGAAAGTAGTTCTTGTAAAAAAGGAAACAGTAAATGAAGAGCCACACAGTGTGGGTGAATTTACCAAGAGCACAAAGTGAATCTACACATGAGATGGTACAACAACAAATTTCCTTTGTTTAGAGCTATAAAATCTGCATTAATAAACTAGTAACATACTGACAAATAGTGCACAAACTTATCAGCCTCAAAACAAATCATATATGCACACAATATAAAGTATAAACCATATATAAATCACCTTGAGCAGGGGCCACTGGTTTAAGTGAATTGAGCACTAAAAAGAAAACAGAAAAAAAAACACTACGTAAATATGGATAATATTCAGTCTATTAATTAAAACAGCACATTTTAGACAGACCGAACCCACAAGATTAAATCTTATTCAGGAAATCTAAACTACCATCTGTAAGAAATCCATTTTAAACTCTCTTAATAAACAAAAACTGCAATAACTTATAGAACAGTCACTGTTCTGCTCATTAAGGTGTTTGTTTCAATTTATTTCACTTTATTGCACAAAGCAACTGTCATGGAACAGAAATCTGAGATGTTCTTTTAATGAGAGCCAGACAAATCCAAAAACATTAGGCAAGCTCAAGGTCAAAAACAGGCTTGGAAAATTCAGATGCACTAAACAAACTGAGCATTTACTTTGCCACGTCTTTGTGAGTGAAAGTCTCTTTAAAAGTGAGAGAGAGAGAGAGAGAGAGAGAGAGAGAGGTGGGGAACACGTGCGTGTGATCAAAAGTGATTGGGATCAGGTTAATAGTAGTGGATTCTGGGATGTGTAGTCCAGGCCGGCCATGATTTTAGGTCAAGGTGTGTTCTGGGAAGTGGAGCTTGTGGAGTGATTTGATGAAATGTGCAGCAGATATTATGGAAGTGTGATAATCTTAGCTCTGGGAAATAAAACCAACACTGTAGTGTTCTTACAGAGAAATTGAGTGAGAGAGGGAGAGAGAGAGGATGGAAAGATATAACTTGTATTTTATCGTGATTGTCATGCATGACATTTTCTGCAGTGTGGAAAGAGAGGGCAGAGAAGTGTGGCCAGACTGGTGGCAGCCTGCAGTTGAAAGGTGAATCTACAATGATTTTGACTCCCTCTACTGGTAACTGCAGAAGATTTTTAATCCTGACCTTGTCCACATTGTAATAGATTTAAACTGAACTGTTTAAATACCTCTCATCACCTTTTATTCTGCTCATGTCTTTTATTTTGATGAAGTTAAATCGCTGTAAAGTTTCCAGCATTATAATGCACCATATCACAAAGCAGAAGTCACATCAAACTTGTCCCATGAATAAGACAATAAGTTCAGCGGACTTCGGTGGCCTTCTCCGTTACCAGATCTAAATCCCATTAAGCACCTTTGGGATGTGGTAGAATGGGAATTTCTCAGCATGAACGTGCAGCTGAAAAAATCTGCAGCAATTATATGATGCAATCATGTGAGCACGGACCAGAGTGTCAAAGGATTTTTTACAACAACTTTGGTAAGGGAGTGGGGGTGTGGTGCATGGTATAGTAATAGTATAGCAATAGTATAGTGTTCCAGTAGTAGTATAGTGTTCCTAATAAAGTGGCCAGTGAGGGTATGTTCAGAAATCTTATCACTCTGAATAGTCATTTTGTCTCCAACTGGCCCTGCTGTGGAGACTCTGGCTTCAAATGGTGATTTTCAGCTTGGCCAACTTTTGGCTTTAAAAGAGCTCAGTGAGTGTCAGTGGAGTTAAATTTGCCCACCACATCAACAGTTAAAAAGTTAAGTGTTAGTTACTGCTTTCACACATCTACCTTCACACCTCCTCCCATTCTTTACTGCTGAATTTGCACCACCACCTTAAAATAGAAAATAAACCACATCCGTGACCTGGTCTCTGCTCTCAGGCCTCTAACACTGTCACTGCTCTGTGTGTGTACAGGACTAATGAGAAGTGTTTGTTACTGCAAAATTATTGCTCTTATTTTTAACACAGACCGGTAAACAATGATTAGTGATTATAAAAAAACAAAGAAACAAACAAAAAAACGCTGTATATTAGTTTGGTATTAGAGTGAACTTGCTGTACTGAGATTAGGTTACGTTATAAGGCATTTTCTCAGTAAGTCTAGTTAATGCTAATGTGTTTTTGTTAAAACCTTTCTGTGCTCAGGAAAGACCACCAGAGTCTCACCACAGCAGCTAAAGACATTTCAGTTAGTCACAACTATGACTTCCACTGGTGAAAGTACAAACACCATCCAGTCATTTTCTTTTAGCAGATCAGATGATCATGAGAGGTTGTCACTGAGCAGCAGATGACAGCAGGACACAGAAGATCAGCTACAGATTCCAACAATACAGACTCGTTTACACTCATTAGATTATTTAAACCCTGTGTTTTAAACTTGCTCTACTTGTACTCTTACCTGTTGAACTGTAGTTACTGAGAGTAGTTACACATCAAACTAAACCCTTCTCCTAACAGATATGGATACACTGATCCACCTGAGCAGTCATGCTGAAGTACACACAATGTCCTAATCACACAATAAGCTCATCACTCAGGACATTCAGACTGCAGATGAACAACTTTATACCCCACCACTCACGCTAATGAAGACACAAATAGAACATTTACTCACAGAGCATCACAGGGAGTGGACTGAGCTCCATCCTGTCTCTCTAATGACTGACTGACTGACTGACAGAGCAGAGGTGTGTGTTAAAGCTTTACCACTTCCTGTGTTCTCTCACAGACAGAGACAGAGTGAGAGAGAGAGAGAGAGAGAGAGAGAGGAAGGGAGAGAGAGAGAGAGAAAGAGTGTGCCTATATGTCACTTTTACATTTCCTGTTTTCGCTTTTAAGGGGGGGATTGTGGCATGGGGTGAATGCATGCTTCTATTTTAGTGGTCACAGGCACAGAAGCTTCCTGTGTCACAGAGAGAGAGAGAGAGAGTGAGAGTGAGAATGTATGTGTCACTTCTACATTTTAGTTGACACAGATGTGGTTGCTCCTGTTCCCTTTTTTTACATTAAAAATGTTTTAAGACTCACACTGTAAAACCTATAATGTTTCACTTTACTAGGATTAAAATCATTTGTATTAAAGAATAACACACTGAGTAACAGGGCTGCAAATAGGCAAAATATCTAAATGTACATTATATTCTCATTGTCCACTTTATTAGGAACACTTTTACACCTGCTCATTCATACAATTATCCAATCAGCCAATCATGTGGCAGCAGCACAATTCACAACCTCATGCAGTAAATTGAATTTCAGAAATCTCCTGGGATTTTCTCACACAACAGTCTATATAGATTACACAAACAAAAAGACAGAAAGAAACAGCTTGTTGATGAGAGAGGTCAGAGGAGAATGGCCAGACTGGTTATAGCTGACAGGAAGGCTGCAGTAGCTCAACATGTGGTGGCCAGTGATTGAAAAGTGAAACTAAAATGCCTTTGACTCCCTCTAGTGGTAACTGCAGTATAATTTTAATCCTGACTTCATCCACACTGTAATAGATTTAAACAGAACTGATTAAAATATATCTTATCACTGTTCAGTCTGCTCATGTACATTGAGAACAGTCTGTACGCACCTGCGTTTTGAATTATCTCATTCAAGTTTTAATCTTTTAAAATGACATCTAACTCCATAACGAGAGGCTTTTCTGTTATTGAGTTAAAAATGCAGTGTGCTATGGAGATGATATTTAACAGTTTTGTTAAACATCAAGTTATTTAATGAAATTAAAATTTGTCCTTGTGTGAGGTGAGAGATGAAAATTAATGTATTCTTCATATTAAATGCTAATGTTCATTTTATTTACATTATTAATTGCAGGTAGGTACAGAGACTTTTCGCATGTGTCGTCATTAATGAACAGTAGTGTTCCTGTTGTCACTATGAACATTGTGTAGGTGCTGAAATGCATGAGTGACAGTGAATCTGAACTGTCTATTAATGGTATATTCCAGATCAAGGTAAGCAGTTAATGACTCGCTACATTTTCCACCCTTAGCTAGCTAGCTAGCTAGCTAGTGTGTTTAAGTTGCATTTACTAATGAACACAATAGCGATAATCTCTGAGTTATCTCACTTATCTGGAGGCGAAACAGCTACATACACTCACTGTCTATTTTATTAGGAACACCTGTAAAACTGCACATTCATGCAGGTATCTAATCAGCCAATCATGTGGCAGCAGCACAATGCAAAAGAATCATGCAGCTACAGGTCAAGAGCTTCAGTTAATGTTCACATCAAACAGCAGAATGAAGAAAAAGTGGGATCTCTGTGACTTTGATCATGGCATGGATATTGGTACCAGAAGGGCTGGTTTGAGTATTTCAGAAACTGCTGATCTCCTGGGAATTTCACACACAACAGTCTCTAGAGTTTACACAGAATGGTGAGAAAAACAAAAACCACTGAGTAAGCAGCAGTTCTGTTGATAAGAGGTCAGAGGAAAATGGCCAGATTGGTTCGAGCTGCTATGAAGGATCTAGTAACTCAAATAAGCACTCTTTACAACTGTGGTGAGCAGAAAAGCATCTCAACAAGCACAAAATATCGAACCTTATGTGGATGGGTGTGACACTGCGGGACCGTAGAAGGCTGCACGCGCACACGCGCACACACACACACACACACACACACACAGAGGCAGTAATTGCGGGGGTGGGGACATGTGCTCTTTATTATCCTTAAAAGTGAAAGTGAAACTTACGGTAGAGGAAAACAGTGTGAGACGTGAGTCTGTAAGAATACAACAGACCGGCTGAAGCAGCGGAGAAGTCATCAAGCGACAGAAACTCGTCTTCCTCACTTTCGTTTACATCTGCGTCTGTATCTAAGAAATACACAAAAACAGAGAATAATAATATAATCATTTTCCCTTCCTTCTCCCTCACTACAGTGGCCGCGAGCTCCTTTTATAGCTCCTCGTCTTCTCCGGGAGGGTGAAGAGGAGCCGCGCCACTCATTGGCCGCCAGCCGTGCTGAGTTAGGTCGCTCCGCCCCACAGCCACGCGCACTCCGGCTGTCCAACACAAACGCGGTGCTGAAAGGACGCTGACTTTTCAGCAGCACGCCGTCAGTCGCGCGAGGAGCGTTTGATGTTTTACGTGCGCGGGCTGTCGGTCCGCCGTCACAATGGGCTACAACAGCAGAAGACCACATCAGGTTCCACTCCTCTCAGCCAACAACAGCAATCTGAGGCTATCATGGGCACAGACTCACCGACACAGGACAGCTGAAGATTTAAAAAAAATCACCTGCTCTTTTTCCAGTCTTCAACTGTCCATGTTGCTGAAGACACACAGAGAAATTTTACTCACAGCATCACACAACTTGGTCAATGTCCAAATATTTATGGATCTGGCTATTTTTTTTTTTTTTTTCCAAAATTGCATCTAAATAAATAATGTGTGGTAAATGTTTTCTTTTTTTCTGCTGCTGATTTACAGTGTGCATGCCTAATGGTGAACAAGGAATAAAAAGGGCCTAGATTGCACAATAAGGTTTGAATGTAATATTTTTGTGTTTCTAGTTATAATCCATGTGTGTAATCTGCACAGCAAAGTAAAAGCACATAAAAAGCACATTGTGTGTAATGCCCGCTATAGCACACACTGTCTAAGGAAGGGGTCCAAAAGGGACTCGTGACACTTTGTCAGTAACTGTCAGTATGAAGCTATGTTACTGAATTCATTTTTGTTACTGCTGACATGATAAATGTAAGTGCAGAGGAGCAGGAGCTGAGTTGGGGATGGAGCATGTGGAGCTTTAGTTGAGTCCAGAGAGAGTTTTCTCACTGAATATCACTTCAGTTGCCTTCATAACACAAGCTTATGACATCTAACAGCCAGCTGTTCTTTACAAGAGACCCGAGTTTTAAAATCTCATACACAAATGATATGGTAACTGTTACAGGACGGTTCAGTGTGGACCCAATTGCAGAGTGAAAACCCCTGCTTGCTTATAAATAACTGGGCAAGCAGGGTTTATATATTGGTGAAATAAAGGGTAAGGGAAGGGTTGGGGTGTGATTGGTGCAATCTCTCTAGTCACTTCTTTCCTCTGCTTTCTTTCTTTTCTAATTCTTTTAAATTCTCATTTTCCTTTCTTTCCTTTCCTTCCCTTACCTCAGATAAAGCCCTGACAATACAATACCAGTCACTCCTCTACAAAGGTGTGACAAAGGGCTGTCTCAAAGACTGGCCTTAAGTATCCTGCCTGGCAGGTTAATCAGCCTGGAGAATTCTGGGTAACTGAGTTCTCCTTAATGGCTGCTCTCACTGTGCTCCACTGCTGCCCTCTGCTGGCTGCTGGAGGTGTAGCGCGGCCTCTTGAAGTAACAAAAGGGAATAAATGTTTATTTATACAGTAAAATATGCATGAAACTATTTTTCTGCTACAATTTTCCGTTGGAAGAAGTGTGTGATGTTCCTGACTGCAGACACCTACCAAAAATTATCCCCAATTGTGTAGACTGTGTTAGTGCTCATATACAACAATGCTTTAGATACAAGCTTGATTTACAAACCTCTAATCCTGACTATCTTAATCCCTCTGCCAGGACTGGGAAGAAATGCAGTTAGTAGCTTTTCATTCTGAATCACTGCCACTGCTGTAATGTTAATTTCCAGTGATGTGTTTTGGACATTTTCAGTGTTATGTTAGTCCTGTACATCAGTGTACCAGTGTGTAGACATGCAGTAAGAGCAACAACATTTCTATTTGATTCCTCATTTACTCCTGAACTTTACTGCACTGAGATCCTCTACTTACACTGAATAATACTGCAGGATCGAGTTTCTGCATTTAAGAGAACACTTTATTAATTGAGAAGACTACCCTGAGTTCACAAGTAGGAATTTCGAGTTGAGGGGGCGTTTTCTATTGTTTTTTCCGGTCAGAGGTTTGAAATTACAAGTTATGATCTAAGTCAAATGCAGAATCTCTCAAATAGCCACTCTTTGAGCAGAAACACATCTCAGAACACACAATATGTTGAACCTTGAGGCAGATGGGCCACAGCAGCTGAAGATCACTCCTGTCAGCCAAGAAAAGGAATCTGAGTCTAGAGTGGGCACAGGCTCACCCAAACTGGCCATTGCTTCATTCCATCTCAACTGGTCCAATGCAGGTTACTTGACCATTTTTAATTTTCCTGAGTTTTTTTGAGTGATTACCTCTATGTATTGGCATTACTAAACCACCAGTGTTTTTTTTTTATATTTTTTTTTAACTTAGTTTAACAAGGCCATCTTTGTGTCATGGCACACAACAAATTTTGGTTATACAGCTCTTTACAGAAACCTCAGTATCTTGTCTCAGGATGCTGCTAGCTCCTTGGAACCAAAACTGATCTCTAGAGCACTTTACAAGGTATATGTACACATATAAACATTTTGCAAATTCTTAGAACTTAGAACTTCAGTCCAATTGTAATCTTTTAGGGTCAATTTATAATGGGAGATGTTCGAGTCCCAGTCTTAATTTTTGGGGGTACCTAGGTAATTATAGTGTGCATGCAGAACATTTCAGGTTTGAGACTTCTCTTATTTATTTATTTTTTTATTGGGGGGAGAAAGTGCAATTTTTTTTTTAATTCTCCTCACTTTCAAGTTGAATATCACTGGTGGGGGACCAGATACAAACAGGAAATTTTCACAGAAATAAGTCCTCTATAATAGCATTCTGCTATACAATTTTTTTAGTTTGAAATTCCACTGGTTACAGAAAAAGGGCGAGTAGAACTTTGGGGAAAAGCCTACTTTATTCATACATTTTGAGAAATGAACAGATGTAATAATTATAACAAATAAAAAAATGAACAATATTTTACAGTAATTGTGTTTTTGATTGACATACAATAGCTTATGCTTCTCAATGAAGTCTATAGTGATAACAATGAAACTATCACAGGGTTCTTCAAATCTGCAGAGTTTAGCTCCAACCTCCAAACTTACCTGCCTGTAATTTTCTAGTAATCCTGAAGACCTTGGTTAGTTTGTTCAGGTGTGTTTGATTAGGGTTGGAGCTAAACTTTGGAAGACAGTGGACCTTGTCCTTGTCATCTATCATGTTGGTTCAGATGTACATTTGGTATGCATGAATAGATTTTGTCCAAATATGGAATTGAACAGTGAACAGGGCCATAAACAGAGCTGTAGTGTTGATTCTCCAGTGATAAAAGCAGTAAGTGACTGCAGCTCAGAAGACACTTACTGCTTTTATCACAGTAGAAAAAACACCACAGCTCTGTTTATGACACTGTTCATTTATAAAACACCCAACTGAACACTGTAATTCCACACAAACATATTTACTAATAACTTGGCTTTAAATGTAGACTACCTGTGGAAAGCTGCTGATTTTTGACTACCATCAACATCACTGCTTAACCTGTCTAAAATTAACAACAAACAGAATGAAAAGATATAAAATATATATGTTTTAAGGAAAATATTATTTGTATATATGGCAAGGATAACCTACATTTCATTCAGAGTTGTACATCTTTATTCATATTTTATCTAAACATTGCTGAAGTACAAAACGAGTTCTCTAACGTAAGCCTCCTCTATTGAATGTGGTGAGATGACTACCAAAGCATCAGGTCATGTGTAAAGGCATAGAAAATGTTTAGAAAAATGTAAATTATAAAGAGAAAATTTTCAAAAACAACATTATTTAAAAGGTGTGTGTGTGTGTGTGTGTGTGTGTGTGTGTGTGTGTGTGTGTGTGGATCAACAGATCAGATGACGGCAGCAATGATCCAGGACAGCACGTTGCAGAACCAAAAATATAAATGTTCACCCCAGCCAACTGTACTTTCATGTTAATTCATTATTTCATCAGTGAAATTTGTACATCAACAAGAATAACTCACTTTTTGTAAGAAAGCAGTGACAGACTTACATACTTCACTCATGTTTCTTCTTCTTTGGTGTGTGCAGTACCAGATACCAAGTGTTCGTATCCAACCGAAAAACAACCAAAAGCACTGAAGTGCAAGTATATTAGTAAAATAAAAATAAGTATAATGAACCATATGCATATTAAATTATTTGTATTAATGTATGTTCAATGGAATTAGCATATGAGTAATAGTAATATGTATAGTGGAAATATGCTCTGTGGAGTGAAGAATCACGCTTCTCTGTTTGTCTTATGGGTGAGTCTGGGTTTGGTGGATGCCAGGAGAACATTACCTGCCTGACTACATTGTGCCAACTGTAAAGTTTGGTGCAGGAGGGATAATGGTATGGGGCTGTTTTTCAGGGTTGGGCTAGGCCCCTTACTTCCAGTGAAGGGAAATGTTAATGCTTCAGCATAACAAGACATTTTGGACAATGCTATGCTTCCAACTTTGTGGGAACAGTTTGAGGAAAGCCCTTTTCTATTCCAGTGTGACTGTGCCCCAGTGCACAAAGCAAGGTCCATAAAGACATGATTGGATGAGTTTGGTGTGGAAGAACTTGACTGGCCTGCAAAGAACCCTGACCACAATGCCAATCAACACCTTTGGGATGAACTGGAATACATTGCGAGCCAGGCCTTCTGGTCCAAAAGCAGTGCCTGATCTCACAAATGCTCTACTGGATGAATGGGCAAAAATTCCCACAGAAACACGCAAATCTTGTGGAAAGCCTGCCCAGAAGAGTGGAAGCTGTTAGAGCTGCAAAGGGGGGACCAACTCTATATTAATGTATTTAGAATGCGATGTCATTAAAATCCCTGTTGGTATAATGGTCAGGTGTCCCAATACTTTTGTCCATACAGTGTTTTTTTTTTATTTTTCTTTTACTTGTATATTTCTTCCCTTAATAATAAGTGTACAGAATAAGTAGAAAAGGAAAAGCAGTAAAAAGCATTAAAAAATAATAAGTGATGTTCCTTGGGTACAGGAAGGGGATGAGCAGACTTTACTACTCTGAGCATTTTAGGAAAAACAGAAGACAATCACAATTCACAGTTTTCCAGCGATCTGTTTGAGAACTGTAGCTTCATCAGTGGACACAGACACACGGCTCACTGCAGAGAGAAAGAAAGTGATTGCAATAAATATGTTTAGAAATACATTTCTCCTCACATTGCTATCACTGATGTTACAAACTAATTAACTTTTTGAATCAGTTACCAAAGCAAGAAATCAGTTAGTTATTTGACGTGTCAGTATTTTGCATGTTCATAGCTAACTATGTCATAACTGTCCAAGTAGAATGAGATGATGGAAAGTTATCTAGACAGCTACCAATCTAACATGGATGAACTCTTTCAGATTCTGTGAGGTGAGGTTTTGTGTACATGGATACTGTAACTGCTAGATGCCAAGTTCACCCCAATGCACCTTTAAAACACTGGCCTTTTCTAGTGGGAATCAAGATATCCTGAATTAATCTCCTGAAAAATTACAAATCATCGAAAGTATTAAATAGAAAATGATCTGGATATTAAATAATTCACAAGTAAAATACATTAGGCCACAGCAGTGTTGAATTCTGGATTCTGATTGGTCAGAAGGTGTTGATTAATTTTCTACAACAGCAGCTCTGACAGTAGTGCAGCTGCAAATCACACGTTTATATTAATGCCAATTGTTCTAATATGATATCACTTCTATAGTAACAGATTACACAAATAAAGTAACAGATTACATAAATAAAGTGATAGATTATGTGAATAAACAGATTAAGGGATGTTGTTTAACAAAAAAAAAATGTAAGTGTTAATATGGATTTTTCTGTTAGAAGTTTATTTAACATTTAGGAAGGAGTCTCCAGTGTGAGTGCTGTGTAACAGTCAGGAAATTTTCTGACATGGGAAAGTCTTCAAGACAGAGGACTCTAAGCTTTATCACTTTAAGAGAAAAAAGAGAAGCTGATAAAGGAACGACTGTTTATACGTGATGAAACACAAGTGATAAAAGGAACTAACTTTTGCAGAAATCTCACAACAATAAATGAATGAAAAGTATGATGTGTCTTTCTGTAATGAATTAAAAAGGGAAGTTGCTGTGGTAAAACACTTTGGGATGTGCTGTAATAGGAAAATAATCACCTTCAGGGTAGGAACTCTGAAGCAGTAACTCTGCTTCATCACACCACACTATCATTGATTATTTTCCTATAACAGCACAACAGTGTGTTTTATTATTTATGTAAAATAAGAGTAGGGTGCAGGTGATCTATGACACAAAATAAAATGTCTTCATTTTGCTTTACCTTTTATTCTGTTTTCATTTTTCATTGGTTTTAGTTCAAGATTAGCATAAATCACATCACTAACACCAGCTTCAGCATCAGCACCTGCAGTAGCAGAGAACAAAACCATCCCAATGATCTTTAGCCTTGTAATACATCAGTCATAACTCATAAACATAAACATAAGTCATTATCAGTCTCCTGCCAAAACCTCACTGAACTCTAGCTGCTTTTTTAGAGTAGATCTTTAAACTCTAGAGGTTACTTTCTTCAGCTTCTTCTATCATCAGCATGAGGCATCTGTTCGAATGTGTGATAAGTTTATGATTAATGCTATGCAGAACACATCACCGACTTTTTAATGGAGACTGTGACGGAACTGACTCGCTGATCTGGAGGAATATTGCAGCTTATGACCTCAGATACTTGGATGCAGATTGTTAATGTGACAAGTTATTGAGATTAAGATTTATTAAGATTTCAAATATTATTTGCTGATTTTGTTTTTTTAATAAATACATTAAATGTCCCAGCATTAAAAATTCTCTACCATTGTTCCTGTTTGTCTTCTTTTTCTTCGTGACCTGTGCATAAGTGGCTTCACTCTCAGCTGCAGCTTCACCTGAACACTGAACACTTCTGTACTTTACTGTATAGAGTTAATCTATAGTTAAGTCTCCTAATGCAAGAGGAAATAAAGCTACCTGTTCCACTCGTATCTGTCTGATCCACAGTACCATAAATATGTTCACTTTCTGGAGAAAACATAATAAAGAGTTCTGAATTTGTTATAAATGCTACTGTAGATTACAAAATAGATTTCAAACAAATAAAACAACTGAATTTATTAAAAGCTGTTCATGCTGTGTATTAAAGAGATGATAATTTTACAATGAATTTCAAAGAAAGATGTGAGTTTCTATTCTTCTAATAAATGTAGAAATAAAGTGATTGAGACAGTGTCTGACCAGCCTGAAGTGGTGTGTGTCCTGACTGATAGTCTTCAGCTCCTGACCGGCTCTGATTCTGCTCTGATGTCTGATTGATTTTCTTCTGCTTTTCTGTAGAGGGAAACAGATTCTACATCTGAACAGGGTGTAAATAGTTACAGAAACATTTTATTTTATACAGCCCTGATTACAGCAATATAACCAGAGAGACTACAATACAGTAGGAATAGGTACAATTATTAATTATGGATATAATTCTAATAACAATATGTAGTTAGATGAGTGTAACTACACGTCTGAACTGCAAAACCTGTAGTAAAGTTATATTTACAACTAAACCTAATGATTTCACAAAAACTCAGATTCCATTATTAAAACGGGTTCAGTATGACAGATCTCACACCCAGAATAATTTGTGAGAATTTGAAAAAATATTAACTAAAAAAAAGTAAAAAAAAATTAAATACATACATTTTCTTTACAGTGAATTAGTCGTTAACCTTCATCACATCTTTCACCATATTTTCTGAAATAGATTTTTTTAGCTGAAAATATGACTTTACAAAAGGTTTTTGGTTTATAATATAATAATATTAATGAATAAAATGAATATGTATTAATTACAACATTACAGTTAGTATATCTATATTTAGTATGTGCAGGTGCTTTTTATTTATTTTATAATCTACATTGTATTTAAACTGTTTCTTACACTGTAATCAGGACGATATCTCAGACCATAATGATGACTTAAGTGTGAAATATTCCAAACAACACTTTTGGTTATTCAAGTAACCTTTAGTTATTTTTCCACAATTACGTGATACATCAAAATTTGCTTTATTTTTTAGAAACGCTGAGTATATTCTACATAATATAGCTAAAGCAGTTATCAGACCTTTTTTTCTTTTGTAGGACCACAGCAGGATCATTAAGATCAGTAAAGCGATGAACAAAATTCCCAAACCCACAGCCACTCCTACTGTTACACCACCGGATCTAGAACCTGAGACTGAGGAGAGAAAGAGAGCAGAATTTAAGTATTTAAACACTGTGCATATAAACTGTGTTATTAAAAAGAGAAGCAAATAAAAAGAAATTCTCACAAGGTTTCTCACCTCTGATTGAGAACCAGCTTTTCAGTGACTCTCCTCTCACAGGATGGACAGGACTCTCCAGGATCACATCACCATCTAGAACACAGAAAATCACAAACAAGGAAATCTACACACTATTATTTGTGTGTAGATGATATATAAAAGTTCTCTAATTTATCTGTATATGACTTAAAACCCTATAAATCTGTGGAGTCTGCAGGTATTTAATTCACTAGCTCATGAGAAAACGTTCAACTGAATTATGGATGCATCAGTACAGATATATATGAATATCCAATACTGATTTGATTCCATGCTCATTTACTGCTACTAGTAAAACTACCATCTACTACTAGCATACACGTATCCATACTCAGAATATTCTATAAACCATTTCCCTTTTCCTTTAACAATAAACACACTACATGAAGACTCACCATGCACTGTGATGTTGACAGGATTACTGTTTTCTCCAGATTCAGACTCACACCAGTAAACTCCAGTGTAGGATGTGGAGAGGAAGCTGATTTTACATGTAGATCCTGTAACTGATCCCCACCGTGAACAATCTAACATTCCCTCACTGTGTGTGTATCGTCTCACTGTCCATCCAGTAGAGTTTCTCTGGTCCTCACAGCTCAGTGAGAGAGAGTCATGAGCAAAGTGTTGAGTTCTGCTGGGATTGATGATCAGAGAGACTGGAGGAGATTCACCTTAAACACAGAAAAAAGCCATGTAAATAAAAATTAAAGAGAAATTGTGTGATATAATGAGGAAGAACACAAGGAAATTGCTGTAAATGTACATTATTTATTTTACAGCAAAATACTGTTTTATTATTTCACAGGTTTACAGTAAAATACCAGAAAATTCATTGCATAGTGGGATATCTTTTTGCCAGGGGTAAGATTATAAAATTTCTCCTTGTATCAAGCTTGAGTTTAAAGTGTTTCAGGCTTTAAGTTACAGATCAGAAGGTCGTCTGTTCAAATCCCAGCATTGCTAAGCTGCTATGGTTGGGTCCTTGAGCAAGTATTTAACTTGCAAAATTTACAGTATATTACTGGAAATATACAATAAACATAACAGGAATTATCTATAAAGATATTAGAATACTTTACAGTAAATATGTTTATGGTTATTTCCTGTCATTTGCGATTTGTGATTTGCTAGTAAATTACTGTAAATATTACAGTAAATGTTTTACAGTGAGGAACAGGTGCACACAATCAGGGAATCACATCACCAGGGGACATTACGCCTCCTCACCACCAGATGTCACTGTCGCCTGAGTACTAGTCTAGCTCTATCACACCACCTACAGGTCACTTCCTCATTGTAGAGTATATTAGGCCAGCACATGGTCTTATACATGATGTAAAGTCTTGCCAGTTCCAGCGTTTGTGCAAGTACAGAGCAGTGTTTAGTTTGTGATTGCCATTGCCCTGTTTAGACTCTCTACCTTGTCATTTGATTAGTCTTTTGGATTTGTCCTCTGATTTCTTGTACGGTGCTTCAGCGTGTTTGACTCTTGCCTGCTTTACACCTCTGTTATCTGCATTGCGTTTATTAACAGTGTAACATAATGACATCATCTGTACCTGCATCTGTTTTTAGCTCTAAATAGCCATATTTGTATTTGGATTTGGATTTAAACAAGATGTGGGCATATTCTTGCCTTTTTGGAAAGCTTTCTAAAAACAAACAAACAAACAAACAAACCCTGAATAGTGCACCTCCTATTCAAATCTGTATCTGTTTAGAACACATTTTCTGAATAATGTATTTGTACTTGGTTATATCTGTAATGTTTACCTGCTCTACCTTTCTGGCTTTTAAAATAAAATCCTCCTGCACATAGATCCTCAACCATCTCCTGAGTCCTGTATGTTACCCAGAAAAGTTACCCAATGACAAGGGGCAGAGACATCACAAAATACAGGGAAACACAAGGGAAATCATGACAATAAGCCTCTACCAGCACTTAGAGCTCTTTAACTAATAAATAAATGTTGCATTAATCTGATCTTACATCCACACTTTTCTATTCTACACTTCAACACAACAGTTATTTTTCCTCACCAGTGATCCATAGTGGCTGTGGATTGGTGTACTGTGTGTGAACGGCTGGTTCTCCTCTCTCTCCTCTGCACATATAAACTCCTGTGTGATTCAGAGCAGCAGGACTGAGAGTGTAGTTGCCTCCAGATCCTCTGCTGCTGTCTGAGAGGAGCTCCACATACATGCTATAGCCACGATTATTTTTTATTTGAGTTAAGCCGTCTCTGTAGGGAACAGTTGTGTACCAGCTGAATGTCCAGTCTGTAGAGGAGTCTGTAACCTCACAGCTTAGAGTCACTGAGTCTCCTTCAGTCAGCCAGCTCTGTGGAGATACACTCAGTACTGCCCGTGGTCTCTCTGTTACACAGGAAATACAAAACAAATTTTTCTAAATTAATTTAATACACAGTACGAGGTTTTTCATGAATGAGTAATTGCACATTTCCTCAATATTAATGATTTTGTTAATATTGAGGAAATTTTTTTGTAATTAAAAAAAAACAAATTTTTTTAAAGTAAACATCACATGTAAATCCAGTTAAACTGTACAGGACAGTGTAGTCTGTAGTCTTTATGGGACTGATGATCATCATTGCAATTTTACATTTGTGATTCTGTCACTGGTAGAAGCAAGCAGAACAGGGTTGTGCTAAATAAATAAATAAATAAATGAATGAATAAATAAATAAATAAATAGATAAATAAAACTTTCAATTTTACACAGCCCTGTTTAACTACAAAAGATCAACTAAGGAGTGAGTAATAGTTACAAATATTAACTATTGATAAAACACTAATAATGTGTAGTTAGATGAGTGTAACTATATGTCTGAATTGCAGCCATCTTTAGTATTCATAATCATAAATATAGTTTTTCCTACAAAAACCCAGTCTTCATTAGTAAAACAGTTTCAGTGTGACTCACACACACAATAATTTGTACAAATTTTCAGAGGCAAGCTGAAATGGAAAATTGTAATGAAGATTACAGCATGGGGTTGGTTTTGTGTCCTATTTTATGTTTTTAATTACAGTAAATTTGTGCTTAACCCTTATCACTTTACAACAGTTTGTGGAGTTCAGGTGTTTAGTTACACACATGTAACCATGTTCCCTTTCGATACTACACTCGTACTGCCTCGCTAGACGCTATGGGGAAAACTCCTTTTTCTCCGATGACTGAAGCCTTTACAATCACGCAGTGAAACTGCACGGCCATTGGTTCGTGCAGTGCAATAAAGCGAACCAATGGCTCGGCAGCGGAACTGCACGCATCTATGGCAAGGAAGCCCGCCAGAATGGGAGGAGCCATCTGGCTATATAATCGGGCATTGTGCCATAGGATCTCAGATCAATTCTCCTTCAGCGACGAAGAGCAATCTCTACGCTGAGCTACGAGACTGAAGCCGCTCGCCGTTGACACGCCTCGCTGCGGACAAGAGCTACTCGCCGGCGCCGTCCCGCTGTTCCTGCCGAGCTTGGAGCCGCCGTTCAGCGTCCGGCGCCGATACCAGCTCGTCCCCTGCCGCCATCCGGTGAGCTAAAAAAGATCTAAAAGAGCGAAAAGAGCTAAAAGATCAAAGAGAGCTAAAAGAGCCTTTTTTCTCTAAAAGAGCTTTTTTCTCTAAAAGAGCAAGCGGCGTTGATATAAATCCGCGCCGTCATTGCAGCTCATGCAGCTCCGCCCTGCACACTGATGACGGCCACTCAGAGTGCGTTTCCTGCCTGGGTCGTCCCCATGCGGAAGCCGCTCTGACGGACATGGAATGCTTGCATTGTGTGAGCATGAGTCTCTCCTCTCTGCACACTCTGAAAAGAAAGCAATGCCGCTTCTCGCGCCCCCCCCGTTTTCTTCCTCCCAGGGACCAGCGAGTAAAAAACGGCGGGGTAGAGAAGAGTGGCGCCCGGCTGTGAGCGAGCTCACGCTGGCTCAGACCCCGCGTGCGTCACTCTCGCCTTGCAGAGAGGATTCGCCCCCGTCTTCTTTGAGTGCCAGCATCCCTCAGCTGATGCGAGCGACATGGTTTAGTTTGGCGCGATAGAGGACGACCCGCTAGATGACAGCATATCTTTAGCAACGTTAGATGCGGAGGATATTTCGGGCTCTCCCTTCGACCCCGCCCCTTTGCCGTCTATAGATTACAGCGTCACCAAGACGAGTACGGATGCCGAGCACTTCCGCGTTCTCTCTAAAGCGGTGGCAGTGCTGGGTTTAGAGTGGTCCATGCCGGAGGAGCCCACTCGGAGCCGTCTGGATGGGTGGTTCCTGCCGGGGTGCCGTCAGGCTCCTCGTCAGTGAGCCGTGCCTTTTTTTCCAGAGGTCCATGATGAGCTCACTAAGTCGTGGCGCGCCCCTTATTCGGCTCGCCTTCGCACGTCCGTTTCATCCGCGTTCTCCATGGTCGACGGGGCGGACGAAAAGGGCTATGAGAGGCTACCTCCACTGGATGAGGCAGTGGCCGCACACTTCTGCCCGCCCACTGCCATTGGATGGAGAGCGAATGTCACACACCCCTTGAAACTGTGCAGAACAATGTCTGCCCTTGCTGGACAAGCTTACTCTTCCGCTGGGCAGGCAGCCTCAGCTCTGCACTCAATGGCCGTGCTCCAGGTTTTTCAGGCGAAACTTCTCCAAGTTATGGACGAGTCGGGGCCCGATCCTGCGGCCTTCAAGGAGCTGCGCAGTGCGACGGACCTAGCCCTTTGAGCTACGAGGGCGACGGCTCAGGCCATCAGGCCATCAGGCCATCGGGCCATCGGGAGGTCAATGGCCAATTTAGTGGTGTTGGAGCGCCACTTGTGGCTAAACCTGACGGAGATCAAAGAGGCGGACAAAGTTCCTTTCCTCGATTCTCTAGTTTCTCCCACGGGGCTGTTCGGACCCGCCATCAAAGGGTTTGCTGAGTGCTTTACTGCTGCGCAGAATTCTTGCCGAAACGTTCAAGCTCTGAGAGTGCCACCAATCGCCCTAAACCCGCCACAATGCAGCAGCCGGCTAGATCTGCGCCTGCGCCCACTCAGCCTACTCGACAGCCTGAGCTTCCGCAGCGCTCCCGCTCAGCCAGACGCCACTCATTTTTGAGACGCCAAGGACCCCGGCCCAAGTTGACACTGGATCCTGCGCCTCGGACGTCGTCCTGATTTACTGGACAGGAAGAGGAAGGGGCAAAGTCTAGCTGTCGCCGGACCACCCCCGAAATGATCTCTGTTATGCCCCCAAGCACCCCGTTCTGTTCCGGGTGCCGGTGGCAATGTGTTTGTAAATGCTGTTGTGGATACTGGGCCCGTTCTGAAAGCACCCACAAAAGCAGCCACTGTTATAGCAAGAACAATAAAACACAAACATTTTCAGACAGAGAGCATACTTCCTCTTCCACTTACGAGTGTCAGATCTCCTCACGGCACATCTCAATCTGTGGTCGTTGAGGGCAGCACATGTCCCTGGCGTGCTGAACCAAGGAGCAGATATGCTATCTCGGAGCAACGTCCCCTCGGAGGAGTGGATGCTCCACCCGCAGACGGTTCAGTTTGGAAGGTCTTTGGCAAGGCAGAGGTCAACAAAAGACAACTCTCATTGCCCAATATATTTTTCAAAGAGCGAGGATGCATTTGGCCCACGATTGGCCCAACCTTCTCCTGTATGCTTTCCCCCCGATCACTCTGATCCCTCAGGTAATCAGACAAATCAGGGATCACAAACGCAGAGTCCTCCTAGTGGCCCTGCTCTGGAGAAACCAACTTTGGTTCTCAGAGCTATCTCAGCTGCTTACAGCAGCCCCGTGGCCCATTCCCCTGAGGCAGGATCTTCTCCCTCAGGCGAACAGGACAATTTGGCACCCCCAACCCGAGTTGTGGGCATTACATCTTTGCGCTCTCGACGGGAATCAGTAGATCTCCCCGAAAGTGTCCAAAATACTATATCACAGGCTAGAGCCCCATCCACGAGACGCCTCTATGCCCTTAAATGGTCGGTCTTCACTGCCTGGTGTGCAACCCGCGGCGAAGATTCTATTTCCTGCGACATATCAGTGATATTGTCCTTCCTACAAGAGCTGTTGGACAAGGGCCACTCCCCTTCCACGCTCAAGGTCTATGTGGCAGCTATAGCAGCTTCTCATGCTCCTATAGCAGGACAGTCTGGAGGAAGACCCAGAGTTGAGCCTTCTCTGCCCTGTCAGGGCACTGAGAATTTACATCGAGCATTCCGCTCCATTCAGGCAGTCGGAACAACTCTTTGTGTGCTTTGGCGGCCGCACCAAAGGGTCTCCGGTCACAAAGCAGAGAATTTCTCGATGGCTAGTTGACGCTATTGCGCTAGCATACTCCTCCCTGGGCCTCCATAGCCCCATAGGAGTTAGAGCCCACTCCACTCGGGGCATAGCCTTGTCTTGGGCATGGTCTAGCGGGGTGTCCATGGCAGACATTTGTGCGGCGGCTTTTATAGCCTGGATGTTCTGGCCTTACAGGCTCGGATCCTTTCTACCTAGGGGCACACACCTGTTTATGACAGGCGTATTCCTAGTGTGTTCTTGGCCCTTTCTGAAAGGTGCTGAGACGACATGGGATTATTTGGGAATGATTATCCTAGGCTGGCTCCTAGGCTGGCTCCTGCCTCCTGCGGGTTTCACCTGTCTTAACTGGTCCCTCTGAGTATTATTGCTCAAGGCCGGTTCATGCCAATTGTTCTGCGTATTTTTTTCACTTTTTTTAAGGAATAAAAAAAAGGAGCTTGTCATGTTACAGGGAAACAGCAAATCATAAACTTCTCTGACAAATATTTTTTCTTACTCCTTCTAATGAAACTGTAGTGAAAAGGGGAAAAAATCATGACATACCTCTCGCTGTAATCCTGACAGGATCACTGAACATTGTGTAGTAGTTTCTCCTGCGTGCGCGACACTGGTACACTGTTTCTCCTGCATTATTGGCTGTCACATTAAGTGTGTGTGCTTGTTCACTCTTCAGAAGCTGTAACAGCTGATTATTTTTGTACCAGAGAAACTTCCATCCAGTCGACTGCTGCAGCTCACAGCTCAGAGTGATGGTGTCTCCAGTGTAGACGGAGCTCTGAGTATTCACTCTCGCAGTCGGTTTGGGTTTTACTGTTGGTATGAAATGATGAAGGTGTCAGAGCTGCTTTTCACTTTACAACATAAGCAGTAGATTCACTGTGCTTTAACATATGTTTTGTGTTTAAAACAAACCTTTATATTTAACATTTGATAAAATATGTTACAATTGTATGTTTTCTTACACAGCTGGTTTTCAGTATATTTTCTATGTAATGTAACGGGGTGATGGTTAAAGGCATTAATCCTTGTAATGTATGAATACTCATATCTGTAGAGAATGGGGCTTTTAAGAGTCAACTGATGACATCATCTCGTATGCAAATGAAGCAACGCAAGTGAGCGGGTGATTAGGAAGTCACGAGGGCAATAGGCTGTGTGTGTAGCGGTATAGAGATTTTCAGTGATTTGGATACTGACGAAGGACATCGTGGCGTTGTGAGAGTTAGCACTGTGAGCCAAGCTAACCTGTGAGCACCTGAGAGCGAAGCGAGTTCTCGTGGTGTGATTGGCCTAACCCTAACCCTAACCCTAGGTGTTTAACGCATGCTTCAGAAGTGAATAGATTTCACACTGACATTCAAAGTGTATTTTAGTTTGAATGTATGCCAGAATAATTGTCAGTGGAATTCTAAGGTGTATGTGTTTTCTTTTAGAATTGCCACTGCCGTATTATTTCCCCCTGATTCCGCATTATTTCCTTGTTTTCTCCTGCATGATTCTCTCTTGTTTTTGCAGTTGAGTTTTCTTTCTTTCTTTTTTTTTTAAACTGCACACCATTAAGATTCATTTAAATTATGTGACCATAAGTGTCTTTTCTTTTATTTATTTAGTCAGACCATGTTTAGCCAAGCAGAGGACATTTTGGTTCTGTATTTTATTTCACCGATCTTCCTTTCATAGGAATAATATCTTGACTAATAAATAGGAATAAAACAACCCCAAATAGTCTTAGTCGGTCCTGTGTGTATTTTCCCAGCGGCCACAGTAACAAAATTTATGATTAGTCTGAAGTGTAAAACACTGTATTTGCTTATTTTAGATTGTTATTTTATAGATCCTGTAAAATCCTGCACCACAATCTGAATATGTCTGCATTTTCTAAAAAAAATAGCAAAAGCATGACTTCCTGCAGTCCAACCATGAAAGTAGGATCAGCCTGGATTTCAGTGAAGATGAAATGTGTTTTGTATGCAGGTGTAAACAGTTAAACAGGTAAATATAAAAACTTCCTTAATTACCCTTTAGAGTAACTCTATACCTAAATGAATCTTGAAAGAAAATGTGTTTGTGTGTTAAGGGGAAGATTTCGGGTTAAGTAAAAACAATCTTTATCAGAGCATCATTTTTGCACTTGTAAGAGAGGACACACAGTTGAGAGTTCATTATTTTATTATCTCCCTTTACATTGTCACTACAAATTTCAATTCAAGTACTTGAAATTATATGGTTCAATCTTTTGTCTTTTTTTTAAATGTTATAAATATGCTAGTTACTGTACATATGTGAGGCAGTCTGGATGTCGCTACAACTGAATTCAGGAAGCCAATCATGATCAAAAGTCAAGTTTTGACCAAAATAGTTTTTTCTGCTAGTACTATGACACTTCTAATTCAAGAAACCTTTTTTTCCATAAATATATTTTACTGAAATGACTTTTTTTTTAATTTAGCTTACTTTCTAACCTTGTCTTGGAGTCTGTCTGCAAGGATCATGTTGGGCAATGAGCTACTTAACCAAACACAGCAGGAAGTGCAGTCAGTATGTCGAGTATGTCAGACATCTGAAACCTCTCGAGTTAAGTGTGCTTCTCTAAGGATTTGATAAAAACTTTGGATAGTTACATATAAACAGACAGAAGTCTAATCAATTCAGTTTGTAATCAGATAGTGGCTGTCAAAATGTCTGCGATGCTCATGTGCCATCACATCATCATTAAAACAGGGAGGAGTGTTTACACATTTTGAACAGAAGACAGCAGACAAAGTTATAAAATATTTAAATGACCTAATACAAAGACATTAATAACTAGAAATATAGTCAACAGAACAGAAGTGAATCAGGGATTATTTCCCCAGCGGTGTTAGTGTGAACAGACATCAGTCAAGTGAAGAGAAGATAATGAGGCTCGTATTTAAATGCTGTGAGTGACTTCTACCTCAGGTGATGAGACGGAGACTGATGTGGATGATGCTGATAATCAAAATCTCTCAAAATTACGGAATGCTCAGATAAAACCTTAGAATTCCAATTCCTTAAATGATCTTCTAATAAATCAGATAATGGCAGAGCCAACACAAGGTGAGATTTACTGCCTTCTTTCTTAATGTTCACTGTGTACTATTAATCAGACTGACTCACCACAATTCTACTGCAAACTTAATATAAAACCCAAATGCTACTGCAAAACACATGATGATGATTCCTGTGAAAGAAATTGGTGTCTACTAGACAGGGAAGTGAAAGTCAACATTAAATAAACAGGGACTCAGTTACTGACAGCTCAAAATCTGAACCCTAAAAATAATGTCATCATATTAAATAAGAAATAAACACCCACAGACTCACCTGATACAGTCAGTGTAACAGCATCGCTGATCTCTGACCTCTGAAAGAAACTGCTCTGTCCTCTGCAGGTGTAGACACCACTGTCAGAGTCAGTAACAGACCGGATTATGAACTCCTGCATTGTGTTGTCTGTGAGTGTGTTATTATTTTTATACCAGCTGTATGTCCGCTGAGTGCTTCCTCCTCTCTGTATGTCACATCTGAGAGTAACATTCTCTCCAATGAACACATGTGTATCAGGCTTTATGGACACCACGACTTTAGGACTCCCTGTAAAACATTCTTTTGTTAATAAACCTTACATAAAGTAATTCCCAAGTGTACACTACTAATATAATTTTTTAGATTGAGTATGAGTACATGTTTTTTGTTACTTGTTGATACTGATATGTGTAACCTACATACTATTAATAAATCAGGGGCATCATGGACAATTTTATTTAGCACTATTTATGTCAGTTGCTCCCATGTGCTGCTGTCATTAAACTTGTGCTGTTTTATAATTAATATGTTAAGCAGCATAAAACTATTTATTCACATCAAAACTTTTGTTGGTCATTCTTTTCTTATATTAAAGCACTATTTATCTTAAGTGAAAGTAATTCTTGTGAAAAGGGAAACCGTAAATCAAGAGCCACACAGTGTGGGTGAATTTACCAAGATCACAAAGTGAATCTACACATGAGATGGTACGAAAAACAAAGACCGAAAATAACTGAGTTAATGTCACATCTTTTATTTAGAGCTATAAAACCTGCATTAGTAAACTAGGAAGAAATTGACAAATTTTGCACAAACTTCTCAGCCCCAAAATAAATCAAATATGCACACAATATACAGAATAAATTATATATAAATCACCTTGAGCATGGGCTACTGGTATAAGCGAAATCAGCACTAAAAAAGGAAACAGAAACAGAACATCACATGAATATAGAAAATATTCAGTCTATTAATGAAAACAGCACATTTTAGGCACACCGAACCCACAAGATTAAATCTTATTCAGGGAATCTAAACTACCATCTGTAAGAAATACATTTTAATCTCTCTTAATAATAAATAAACAAAAACGTCTCCAGGTTACGTATGTAACCATGGTTCCCCGAGGGAACGAGACGCTGCGTCACGAAACGCTATGGGAACGCCCCCGCGTGACCGCGCTCTGAATCACGTGTCTAATCCGTCCAATGGATGGGCGAGACGTAGCGACCCGGAAGCATAAAAGCCCGAGCGGCGAGCCCCGCGTTAGCTTACTGGAAAATGAAGCAAGCGCCGCAGGGACGCCGGAAGTGTGGCACCGAGACGCAGCGTCTCGTTCCCTCGGGGAACCATGGTTACATACGTAACCTGGAGATGTTCCCCTTCAGGAACTCGAGCTGCGTCACGAAACGCTATGGGAACAAGTATACACACGCCGCCAGACTTACAAGTCCCTGCCTCCAGGAGGAGGCAAGCCTAAGGCACAAGGACAGAGGAGCCGGGTGTGGCTCGGGTATCTAGGTCATAAAACCTGGCAAAGGTCAGGGGCATGGACCATCCCGCTGCGTTGCAGATGTCCTGTAAGGACACACCTGCCAGAAAGGCCTTAGAGGCCGCCACCGCTCGGGTAGAGTGAGCCTTGACCCCCAGGGGACTGGGGAGACCAGAGGACACGTACAATTGAGCTTCCGATGGTCGGGCTCCCTGAAGGGAGGAGGACAGAAAGCCTGCAGCACGACCGGCCGTGGTGCCAAGGAGGGGACTTTCGGTACGTACCCCGCTCGGGGGTACAAGAATGCTTTGGCCAAACCAGGCGCAAAGTCTAAATAGGAAGGGGCCACCGAGAGGGCCTGAAGATCCCCCACTCTCCTAAGAGAGGAAATTGCCAAGAGAAAGGCAGTTTTCAACGTCAGAAGACGGTCCGAAATCTCCTCTATGGGCTCGAAGTGGGGTTTGCAGAGAGCCTCTAAAACCACGGCCAGGTCCCACGAGGGGACCCGAGATCGAGCTGGAGGTCTGATCCTCAGCGCACCGCGGAGGAAACGTGTCACCCAGGGGTGCCTGCCCACTGACTGGCCATCGAGAGGGGCGTGGCAGGCCACAATAGCCGCTACGTACACCTTCAGGGTGGAGTGGGTCAGCCCCTCGGAGAGGCGGGCCTGCAAGAACTCCAGCACTGTACCAACTGGGCAGTGAACAGGGTCAAGCCGGCGGTCTCCGCACCAGGAAGTGAAAAGTTTCCACTTCAGGGTGTACAGTTTCCTCGTAGAGGGAGCTCTGGACTGGAGGATGGTCTCCACAACCTCGGTTGAGAGACCGGAAGCGCGGAGTTGTGCCCCCTCAGAGGCCACACCCACAGCTTCCACATCTCCGGGCGGGGGTGAAGATGGCCCCCCGCCTGTGAGAGGAGATCCCTCCTGATCGGAATCTCCCATGGGGAGCCGTCTAGGAGGGAAATCAGGTCCGAGAACCATACTCGGCCCGGCCAGAATGGGGCTACTAACAGTAGACGAAATCCGTCCCGGCGCACTCTCTCCAGAACTCCCGGGAGCAGAGCGACCGGAGGGAAGGCGTACAGACGCAGCCTCGGCCACGGCTGTACCATGGCATCCAGTCCAAGAGGAGCTGGATGAGTCAGAGAGAACCAAAGGGGACAGTGCGACGTCTCCTGCGTCGCAAACAGATCCACCTGGGCTCTGCCGAACATACGCCATATGAGCTCCACCACCTCGGGGTGGAGTCTCCATTCCCCGGGCACCGGCCCCTGCCTCGACAGGGCGTCCGCTCCCACGTTGAGATGACCAGGGATGTAGGCCGCTCTCAATGAGAGGAGGTTCCCTTGGGACCACACAAGGATCTGGAGCGCCAGCCTGTAAAGGGGGCGCGAACGCAGACCTCCCTGGCGGTTGATGTAAGAGACCACCAACACGTGGCGGCCTCTTAGGTCTGGGAGAAAGTGTTTCAGAGCTAGAAACACGGCCAGCATCTCCAGGCGGTTAATGTGCCAAGTGAGATGGCGGCCGCTCCACAGACCACGGGCAGGACGGCCACTCATGACCGCTCCCCATCCGGTGAGGGACGCATCCGTCGCTAGCACTACGCGGCGACCAGGAGCTCCCAGGGCCCGGCCCTGAGACAGGAACCCAGGTTCTCTCCACACAGCTAAGGCACAGCGGCATCGCCGTGTGACCTTGATCATGCGGAGCGGGTTTCCTCTGTTTTGGAAAAACCCCCTGGTCTTGAGCCACCACTGTAGGGGTCTCATGTGCAGCAGGCCAAACGGTATCATGTTGGACGCAGCTGCCAATAGGCCCAGCAGTCTCTGAAACTGCTTTACAGTGAGCGACCGGCCTACTTTCGCTCTCGCGACCGCTGTGAGGACCGACTCGATCCGAGCAGGAGACAAACGTGCCTGCATCGTGGTCGAATCCCACACGACGCCTAGATATGCGGTTCTCTGAGCTGGAGAAAGCACGCTTTTCTCGGCGTTTAGTCTTAACCCCAGTTCATATGGGCGAGAACGGCATCTCGATGCCGAGCCGCCATCTGCTCTGAATGAGCTAAAATCAACCAGTCGTCGATATAGTTCAGTATGCGGATGCCCTGTAGTCGCATAGGAGCCAGGGCAGCATCCACGCACTTCGTGAAGGTGCGGGGTGAGAGTGCTAGGCCGAAGGGAAGAACCCGATACTGGTAAGCTTCGCCCCCGAAAGCGAACCTCAGGAACTTCCTGTGCGGGGGAAGGATGGAGATGTGGAAATGCATCTTTTAGGTCGATCGTGACGAACCAGTTCTCGGACCTGATCTGAGACACGACCTGAGTGACCGTAAGCATCCTGAACTTCAGTCAAGCGACTGAGAGGTTCAATTGCCGCAAGTCCAAAATGGGACGCAGCCCTCCCCCCTTCTTGGGAACAATGAAGTACCGGCTGTAGAACCCTGACTCTCTGTCGTGAGGAGGGACCACCTCGATGGCCTCCTTCCTCAGGAGAGTACGTACTTCCTGCTCCAATACCAGAGCCTGCTCGGGACCCACCACAGTGGGAAGAACCCCAGAAAAACGAGGTGGAGGCGAGCCGAACTGAATTCGGTAGCCTCTTTCTACAGTACGCAGGACCCAATGAGACACATTTGGCAGAAGTTTCCACGCTGCCAGAAAGCTCACTAAGGGAATCAGTCTCTCGAGACTGACCTCAGGTGTAATAGAAGCGGTTAGCTGGGTGCCCTGAGGTGGCGAACCGACATGGGGGAAATGAGCTAACCGCTGCGAAGGCCTCAGGAGAGGCCGCAAGCCTCCCAGACCCGCTACGTTGCCGGGCGAGAACTGGGAGAGGCGCTCGCCGGAGACCGCTGCGCCCTGAAGCACCATAGGTGGCAGGGTTGGCAGATCGACCTCCTGAGGGCACTGGGGGGACCCGGGCACCGTAAGATGAGGTGTACTCCGCGTCGCCCCAGAGGGGCCCGCCCTCGGAAGCCCTGGGCCAAAACCATCAGGGCTTCTTAGCCGCGGCCCTTCTGGACATGAGGACGGTCCTCAGATCCGCCTTAGTGCCCGAAGGGCCGGGCCGGTGCTTTTGGGCCTCCCTGTAGGAGGGGGCCGTACACGGAGGGGGCTGCCCCCACCCAGCAGCCCCACGAGCTAGAGAGCGACGGGGGAGGAACCGCTAGAACGCCGCGGTGCACGGGCGGTCTCCTTGGTGGCGCGGAGGACCAGATCAACGGCCTGCCTGAGCTCAGCTACCTGCTCAGACGTACTCTCCCCCTGCTCGTCCAGCTCTTTAAGCAGGTCGGCCTGGTACGCCTGTAACACCGCCATGGTGTGCAGACACGCACCGGCCTGACCTGCTGCCGTGTACGCCTTGCCTACCAGCACTGAGGTGGTCCGCAGCGGCTTGGTAGGCAACGCCGGAGCCTTCAGGGACGATGCAGCAGCAGGGGACAGATAGCTGGCTAGCGTCTGTTCAACCCTGGGCATCGCCCTGTAACCGGAGTAGTCCAGCCCCGCCACATTAGCGTAATGGGAAGAAGTGGGGCTGAACAACCCGGCTGAAAACGGCCTATTCCAGGACCTCGACACCTCAGTGTGGAGGTCCGGAAAAAAGGGCAGGCTCCGGGGCGGAGGTGGCGGCCTACTGCGTAAAAAGCGCTCATCCAGTCTAGAGCCCTGAGGCTCAGGCCATGACTCAGCGGGCCAGTCAATGCTAAGCTTAGCGACTGCCCGCGTAACCACCTCGAGTAGCTCCCCGTATTGAGGAGACTGCGGCTCAGGGTCGACGCTCTCCACATCGACCTCCTCGGAGGACGATAGGTGGAGCGCCGAGTCCGCTCCCCGGGGGGAAGAAACCACAGAGCGTGCTTCCGAGCCCAGGGAGGGGACAGTGGACCTGGAGGGTGAGGAAGGAGAAAGGGACGGGCCCGTCTCCATTCCCTCCGCCAGGTCCATCTGCGAGCCCCACGAGCGCAACCGCCGCTCTGCCTCGGCAGAAGCGGGGCCGGCACCGCGAGGCACGCTAGTGAGGGCTCCCTCCTCAAAGAGAGCCCAGCGGGAGCGGAGAATGTGCAGCGGTAAACGCTCGCAATGTGCGCAGCCGGCTCCCTCGAGAGCCGACTGAACATGCTCCGCTCCCAAACAGGCAACGCACAGACTGTGTGTATCCCAGCCCGTAATATATCGCGGACAGGGAGGAACACACAGCCTGCCCGCTCTCGCCCTTTGTCTTATCCTTGGCTTTAGGCATGCCGCCGATAAAACACAAACCAGACGGAAAATAGACAAACAATCAACATAGAGCACTTGCTGAAAACAGGAAGCTAACGCAGGGCTCGCCGATCGGGCTTTTATGCTTCTGGGTCGCTACGTCACCCCGCCCGTGACGTCTCGCCCATCCATTGGACGGATTAGACACGTGATTCAGAGCGCGGTCACGCGGGGGCGTTCCCATAGCGTTTCGTGACGCAGCTCGAGTTCCTGAAGGGGAACTACAGTAACTTATACAAAGGTCACTATTCTGCTCATTAAGTTGTTTGTTTCACTTTATTTAATTTTATTGCACAAAGTAACCAAATATGCAGCAGATATTATTATTGAAGTGTGATAATCTTAGCTCTGGAACATAAAACCAATGGACTTTCACACTGTAAGGTTCTTAAAGAGAGAGAGAAAGAGAGGGAGAGACAGAGAGAGAGAGAGAGAGAGAGAGAGAGAGAGAGAGAGGGAGGATGAACATATGTAATTTATATTTTAGTGCAGTTTTCATATATGACATTTTCTGCAGTGTGGAAAGAGAGGGCAGAGAAGTGTGACCAGACGGGTGGCAGCCTGCAGATGTAAAGTGAAACTACAATGACTTTGACGCTACTGGTAACTGCAATAAATTTTAAATCCTGACCTTATCCACATTGTAATAGATTTAACCAGAACGGTTGAAAAATCTCTTCCAACACTTCTCGTAAGGGGGTGGGGGGATGGGGGATGGGGGAGTAGTATAGTAATAGAATAGTGTTCCTAATAAAGTGGTCAGTTAGGGTATGTTTAGAAGTCTTATCACTCTGAATAGTCATTTGAATAGTATCACTCTGAATAGTCATCCAACTGGCCCTGCTGTGGAGACTCTGGCTTCAAATGGTGATTTTCATCTTAGCCAACTTTTGGCTTTAAAAGAGCTTAGTGAGTGTCAGTGGAGTTAAATTTGCCCACCACATCAACAGTTAAACAGTCAAGTGTTAGTTACTGCTTTCACATGTTCCCCTTCACACCTCCTCCCCTTCTTCATGGCTGAATTTGCAAAACTACACTAAAATAGAAAATAAACCACATCCGCGACCTGGTCTCTGTTCTCAGGCCTCT
This sequence comes from Pangasianodon hypophthalmus, assembly GCF_027358585.1. NCBI lineage: Eukaryota > Metazoa > Chordata > Actinopteri > Siluriformes > Pangasiidae > Pangasianodon > Pangasianodon hypophthalmus. The sequence continues at coordinate 4,311,446 of NC_069713.1, forward strand.
AACACTCTCACTGCTCTGTGTGTGTACAGGACTAATGAGAAGTGTTTGTTTCTGCACAATTATTGCTCTAATTTTTTAGCACAGACAGATAAATAATTATTAGTGATTTTTTTTAAAGCACTGTGCATTTGTTATATATATATCCTATATACACAGACAGGTAATTAATGAGTAGAGTTTATTTAAAAAACAGTGCTGTGCTGTGTGACTCGTTTACACTCATTAGATTATTTAAACCCTGTGTTTTAAACTTGCTCTACTTGTACTCTTCCCTGTTGAACTATCATAGTTACTGAGAGTAGTTACGCATCAAACTAAACCCGTCCCTTAACAGATATAGATACACTGATCCACCTGAGCAGTCATGCAGAAATACACACAATGTCCTAATCACACAATAAGCTCATCACTCAGGACATTCAGACTGCAGATGAACAACTTTATACCCCACCACTCACTCTAATGAAGACACAAAGAGAACATTTACTCACAGAGCATCACAGGGAGTGGACTGAGCTCCATCCTGTCTCTCTAATGACTGACTGACTGACAGAGCAGAGGTGTGTGTTAAAGTCTTTCCACTTCCTGTGTTCTCTCATGGGGGGTTTGTGGCATGTGGTGGATGCAAGCTTCTATTTTAGTGAACACAGACAACGGCAACTTCCTGTGTACTTACAGAGAGAGAGAGAGAGAGAGAGAAAGAGAAAGAGAGAGAGAGAGAGAGAGAAAGAATGTACATATGTCACTTCTTCTTTTTAGTTGACACGGATGTGGTTGCTCTTATTCCCTTTTTTCACATTAAACCTATAATGTTTCACTTTACTAGGATTAAAATCATTTGTATTAAAGAATAACACACTGAGTAACAGGGCTGCAAATAGGCAAAATATCTAAATGTACATTATATTCTCACTGTCCACTTTATAAGGAACACCTGTACACCATAATTCATAACCTCATGCAGTAACTTGTATTTCAGAAATGTCCTGGGATTTTCACACACAACAGTCTATATAGATTACACAAACAAAAAGACAGAAAGAAACAGCTTGTTGATAAGAGAGGTCAGAGGAGAATGGCCAGACTGGTTGGAGCTGACAGGAAGGCTGCAGTAGCTCAACATGTGGTGGCCAGTGATTGAAAAGTGAAACTAAAATGCCTTTGATTCCCTCTAGTGGTAACTGCAGTATAATTTTAATCCTGACCTCATCCACACTGTTATAGATTTAAACAGAACTGATTAAAATATATCTTATCACCGTTCAGTCTGCTCATGTACATTGAGAACAGTCTGTACACACCTGTATTTTGAATTCTCTCATTCAAGTTTTAATCTTTTAAAATGACATCTAACTCGGTAACCAGTGGCTTTTCCCATTATAGAGTTAAAAATGCAGTGTGTTATGGAGATGATATTTAACAGAGTTTTGTTAAACATCAAGTTATTTAATGAAATTAAAATTTGTCCTTGTGTGAGGTGAGAGATGAAAATTAATGTATTCTTTATATTAAATGCTAATGCTCATTTTATTTACATTATTAATTGCAGGTAGGTACAGAGACTTTTCGCATGTGTCATCATATCCTGTAATGAACAGTAGTGTTCCTGTTGTCACTATGAACATTGTTTAGGTGCTGAAATGCATGAGTGACTGTGAATCTGAACTGTCTATTAATGGTATATTCCAGATTAAGGTAAGCACTTAATGACTCGCTACATTTTCCACCCTTAGCTAGCTAGCTAGTGTGTTTAAGTTGCATTTGCTAATGAACACAATAGTGATAAACTAGTTATAGCTAGTGTTGGCATCAATCAGGACATGTTCAGGGCTCAGTGAAAATGGTGACTTTATAATATTTTAATGTATGAGTTATCTCACTTATCTGGAGGAGAAACAGCTACATACACTCACTGTCTATTTTATTAGGAACACCTGTAAAACTGCACATTCATGCAGGTATCTAATCAGCCAATCATGTGGCAGCAGCACAATGCAAAAGAATCATGCAGCTACAGGTCAAGAGCTTCAGTTAATGTTCACATCAAACAGCAGAATGAAGAAAAGTGGGATCTCTGTGACTTTGATCATGGCATGGATATTGGTACCAGAAGGGCTGGTTTGAGTATTTCAGAAACTGCTGATCTCCTGGGAATTTCACACACAACAGTCTCTAGAGTTTACACAGAATGGTGAGAAAAACAAAAACCACTGAGTAAGCAGCAGTTCTGTTGATAAGAGGTCAGAGGAAAATGGCCAGATTGGTTCGAGCTGCTATGAAGGATCTAGTAACTCAAATAAGCACTCTTTACAACTGTGGTGAGCAGAAAAGCATCTCAATATGCACAAAATATCGAACCTTATGTGGATGGGTGTGACACTGCGGGACCGTAGAAGGCTGCACGCGCACGCACAAACAGGCAGTAATTGCGGGGGTGGGGGCACGTGCTCTTTATTATCCTTGAAAGTGAAAGTGAAACTTACGGTGGAGGAAAAGAGTGTGAGAATACAACAGACCGGCTGAAGCAGCGAAGAAGTCGTGAAGCGACAGAAACTAGTCTTCCTCACTTCCGTTTACGTCTGCGTCTGTATCTAAGAAATACACAAAAACAGAAAATATTAATATAATGATTTCCACTTTTCCATTTATTTCTCCTCCGCTAGAGTGGCCGCGAGCTCCTTTTATAGCTCCTCGTCTTCTCCGGGAGGGTGAAGAGGAGCCGCGCCACTCATTGGCCGCCAGCCGTGCTGAGTTAGGTCGCTCCGCCCCACAGCCACGCGCACTCCGGCTGTCCAACACAAACGCGGTGCTGAAAGGACGCTGGGCTACAACAGCAGAAGACCACATCAGGTTCCACTCCTCTCAGCCAACAACAGCAATCTGAGGCTATCATGGGCACAGACTCACCGACACAGGACAGCTGAAGATTTAAAAAAATCACCTGGTCTTTTTCCAGTCTTCAACTGTCCATGTTGCTGAAGACACCCAGAGAAATTTTACTCACAGCATCACACAACTTGGTCAATGTCCAAATATTTATGGATCTCACTGTTTTTTTTTCTTTCCCCAAAATTGCATCTAAATAAATAATGTATGGTAAATGTTTTCTTTTTTCTGCTGCTGATTTACAGTGTGCATGCCTAATGGTGAACAAGGAATAAAAAGGGCCTAGATTGCACAATAAGGTTTGAATGTAATATTTTTGTTTCTAGTTATAATCCATGTGTGTAATCTGCTCAGCAAAGCAAAAGCACATAAAAAGCACACTGTAATGGCCGCTATAGCACACACTGTCTAAGGAAGGGGTCCAAAAGGGACTCGTGACACTTTGTCAATAACTGTCAGTATGAAGCTATGTTACTGAATTCATTTTTGTTACTGCTGACATGATAAATGTAAGCGCTGAGGAGCAGGAGCTGAGTTGGGGATGGAGCATGTCGAGCTTTAGTTGAGTCCAGAGCGAGTTTTCTCACTGAATATCACTTCAGTTGCCTTCATAACACAAGCTTATGACATCTAACAGCCAGCTGTTCTTTACAAGAGACCTGAGTTTTAAAAATCTCATACACAAATGATATGGTAACTGTTACAGGACGGTTCAGTGTGGACCCAATTGCAGAGTGAAAACCCCTGCTTGCTTATAAATAACTGGGCAAGCAGAGTTTATATATTGGTGAAATAAAGGTTAAGGGAAAGGTTTGGGGCGTGACTGGTGCAATCTCTCTAGTCACTTCTTTCTTCTGCTATATTTCTTTTCTAATTTGTTTAAATTCTCATTTTCCTTTTCTTTTACTCTTTTACCCTTACCTCAGATAAAGCCCTGATATACAATACCAGTCACTCCTTTACAAAGGTGTGACAAAGGGCTGTGTCAAAGACTGGCCTTAAGTATCCTGCCTGGCAGGTGCAGTTAATCCAGGTTAATCAGCCTGGAGAATTCTGGGTAACTGAGTTCTCCTGAATGGCTGCTCTCACTGTGCTCCACCGCTACCCTCTGCTGGCTGCTGGTGGTGTAGCGCAGCCTCTTACAGTACCAAACGGGAATAAATGTTTATTTATACAGTAAAATATGCATGAAACTATTTTTCTGCTACAATTTTCCCTTGGAAGAAGTGTGTGATGTTCCTCACTGCAGACACCTACCAAAAATTCTCCCCAATTGTGTAGACTGTGTTTGTGCTCATATATAACAATGATTTAAATACAATCTTGATTTACAAACCTCTAATCCTGACTATCTGAATCCCTCTGCCAGGACTGAGAAGAAATGCACTTAGTAGCTTCTGATTGTCTGAATCACTGCCACTGCTGTAATGTTAATTTCCTGTGTTGTGTTTTGGACATTTTCAGTGTTGTGTTAGTCCTGTACATCAGTGTACCAGTGTGTAGACATGCAGTAAGAGTAATAACATTTCTATTTGATTCCTCATTTACTCCTGAACTTTACTGCAGTGAGATCCTCTACTTACACTGAATAATACTGCAGGATCGAGTTTCTGCTTTTAAGAGAACACTTTATTATTTGAGAAGACTACCCTGAGATCACAAGTAGGAATTTCGAGTTGAGGGGGCGTTTTCTATGGCTTTTTCTGGTCAGAGGTTGGAAATTACAAGTTATGATCTATTGTCAAATGCAGAATCTCTCAAATAGCCACTCTTTGAGCAGAAAAGCATCTCAGAACACACAATATGTTGAACCTTGAGGCAGATGGTCCACAGCAGCTGAAGATCACTCCTGTCAGCCAAGAAAAGGAATCTGAGTCTAGAGTGGGCACAGGCTCACCCAAACTGGCCATTGCTTCATTCCATCTCAACTGGTCCAATGCAGGTTACTTGATCATTTTTAATTTTCCTGAGTTTTTTGAGTGATTACCTCTATGTACTGGCATTACTAAACCACCAGTGTTTTTTTTTTTTTTTCTTTAGTTTTTTTTTAAATTTAGTTCAATTATGACAGCCATCTTTGTGTCATGGCACACAACAAATTTTGGTTATACAGCTCTTTACAGAAACCTCAATATCTTGTCTCAGGATGCTGCTAGCTCCTTGGAACCAAAACTGATCTCTAGAGCACTTTACAAGGTATATGTACACATATAAACATTTTGCAAATTCTTAGAACTTAGAACTTCAGTCCAATTGTAATCTTTTAGGGTCAATTTAAAATGGGAGATGTTCGAGTCCCAGTCTTAATTTTGGGGGTACCTAGGTAATTATAGTGTGCATGCAGAACATCTCAGGTTTGAGACTTCTCTTAATTATTTATTATTTTTTTTTATGGAGGTGAGAAAGTGCAATTTTTTAAAAATTCCCTCACTTTCAGGTTGAATATCACTGGTGGGGGACCGGATACCAACAGGAAATTTTCACAGAAATAAGTCCTCTATAATAGTATTCTGCTATACAATTTTTTTAGTTTGAAATTCCACTGGTTACAGAACAAGGCAGAGTAGAACTTTGGGGAAAAGCCTACTTTATTCATGCATTTTGAGAAATGAACAGATGTAATAATTATAACTAATAAAAAATATTTTACAGTAATTGTGTTTTTGATTGACATACAATAGCATATGCTAGTCAATGAGGTCTATATTGGCAACAGTGAAGCATGATCTATCACAGGGTTCTTCAAATCTGCAGAGTTTAGCTCCAACCTCCAAATTTACCTGCCTGTAATTTTCTAGTAATCCTGAAGACCTTAGTTAGCTTATTCAGGTGTGTTTGATTATGGTTGGAGCTAAACTCTGCAGGACCTCGAGGGCCAGATTTTAAGAACCGGCCTGATCTATCATGTTGGTTCAGATGTACATTTGGTATGCATGAATAGATTTTGTCCAAATATGGAATTGAACAGTGAACAGGGCCATAGACAGAGCTGTAGTGTTGTTTCTCCAGTGATAAAAGCAGTAAGTGACTACAACTCAGAAGACACTTACTGCTTTTATCACAGTAGAAAAAGCATGGTTTTAAATGTAGACTACCTGTGGAAAGCTGCTGATTTTTGACTACCATCAACATCACTGCTTAACCTGTCTAAAATTAACAACAAACAGAATGAAAAGATATAAAATATATATGTTTTAAGGAAAGTATTATTTGTATATATCACAAGGATAACCTACATTTCATTCAGAGCTGTACATCTTTATTCATATTTTATCTAAACTGTGCTGAAGTACAGAATGAGTTCTCTAACGTAAGCCTCCTCTTTGTCTTGTACCTCGTGCATGCATAGAACACTGTTTAAGCCACAAACAAAGTCATTTCAGGTGACATTATTGAATGTGGTGAGATGACTAACAAAGCATCAGGTCATGTGTAAAGGCATAGAAAATGGTTAGAAAATGTAAATTATAAAGAGAAAATTTTCAAAAACAACATTATTTAAAAGGTGTGTGTGTGTGTGTGTGTGCGTGTGGATCAACAGATCAGATGACCGCAGCAATGATCCAGGACAGCATGCTGCAGAACCAAAAATATAAATATTCACCCCAGGCAACTTTACTTTCATGTTAATTCATTCTTTCATCAGTGAAGTTTCAACAAGAATAACTCACTTTGTGTAAGAAAACAGTGACAGACTTACATACTTCACTCATGTTTCTTCTTCTTTGGTGTGTGCAGTACCAGACACCAAGTGTTCGTATCCAACCGAAAACCAAAAGTGCAAGTATATGAGTAACAGAAAAATAAGTATTTTATAGCATCATGTCTACCTTAAATAATGCTTTAAAAATGGGAGATATCATTTTTGTAATTTTATACAGATATTTTTGTACCCTAAAATACATACACTATATGGACAAAGGTATTGGGAAACACCTCTTAATTATTGAATTCAGGTGTTTCATTCAGACCCATTGCCACAGGTGTATAAAATCAAGCACATAGCCATGCAGTCTGCATTTACAAACAGTCGTTCTGAAGAGCTCAGTGAATTCAAGCGTGGTACTGTGATAGGATGGCACCTTTGCAATAAGTCAGTTTGTGAAATTTCATCCTTGCTAGAGATTCCACGGTCAACTGTAAGTGGTATCATTGGAAAGTGGAAACGTGTAGGAACATCAGCAAATCAGCCATGAAGCAGAAGACCACGTAAAGTCACAGAGCGGGGTCACCGAGTGCTGAGGTGCATGGTGCATAAAAGTCGCCAGTGCTCTGCTGATTCCATAGTTGAAGTTTTCCAAACTTCCACTGGCATTAATATCAGCGCAAAATCTGTGCGGCTGGAGCTTCATGAAAAGGGTTTCCATGGCCGAGCAGCTGCATGTAAGCTTCACGTCACCAAGTATAATGCCAAGCTTCGGGTGGAGTGGTGTAAAGCACGCCACCACTGGACTCAGAGAGCCCTGATCTCAATGCCAATCAACACCTTTGGGATGAACTTGAATACATTGCGAGCCAGGCCTTCTCGTCCAAAATCAGTGCCTGACCTCACAACTGCTGTACTGGATGAATGGGCAAAAATTCCCACAGAAACACTCCAAAATCTTGTGGAAAGCCTGCCCAGAAGAGTGGAAGCTGTAAGAGCTGCAAAGGGGGGACCAGCTCCATATTAATGTATTTAGAATGTGATGTCATTAAAGTCCCTGTTGGTGTAAGTGTCAGGTGTCCTAATACTTTTGTCCATACAGTGTTTTTTTTTTTTATTTTACTTGTATATGTATCCAGTTAAAAGTGCATTAATAAAAGTAATCATATTAAAAATTAATAAAAGTAATCGTATTAAAAATTTCTTTTTAAATGTGTCAAAATGTGCAAATGAGCCACATGTATATAAAATTAATTATATTTCTTCCCTTAATAATAAGTGTACAGAATAAGTAGAAAAGGAAAAGCAGTAAAAAGAATTAAAAAATAATAAGAAATGTTTCTTGGGTACAGGAAGGGGATGAGCAGACTTTACTACTCTGAGCGTTTTAGGAAAAACAGAAGACAAACACAAATCACAGTTTTCCAGCGATCTGTTTGATAACTGTAACTTCATCAGTGGACACAGACACACGGCTCACTGCAGAGAGAAAGAAAGTGATTGCAATAAATATGTTTATAAATAGATTTCTCCTCACATTGCTATCACTGATGTTACAAACTAATTAACTTTTTGAATCAGTGACCGCAGCAAGAAATCAGTTAGTTATTTGACATGTCAGTATTTTGCATGTTCATAGCTAACTATAGGGCCTTTCGCACCGTGGGAACCTTTTCATAGTACCCGAACTAAATGTGGAACTACCCACTTTTTGGCTTTTTCGCACCTCCGGAACAAATTAGCTCCTACTATGGAGCAGGGTCTAACCAGCACAACTGGTACTATCCGTGACATAAGTAGACGTTGATTTGCCAAACGTGTACGAAAACGCCCTCACCTGCCATGATTTAAAACGCTGTATAAACATACTGTAGTGTCAACTTATTTCGCAAGTATGGAGAACAGCGCTAGATGGACGCGAGACACAACAAAAACACAGCTCCGATCACAGCGTCCTCCATCCTCCGGTTGTTTACGTTGTTTTTCTTTGTTTTCGTTGTTGAATGCCGCGCACAAATGACATCACTGTCGACTGGCTTACATCACTTCCTAGTGCCCACTGTTGGTGCGAATGCAACCCTTTAAACGGTACTGAGAAATAGTTCGCGCAAAATCGCCCAGTACTTTAGTACTGTAAATTTAGTTCTGGAACTAAACCGGTGCGAAAGGCCCTATTGTCATAACTGTCCAAGTAGAATGAGATGATGGAAAGTTATCTAGACAGCTACCAATCTAACATGGAGGAACTCTTTCAGATTCTGTGAGGTGGGGTTTTGTGTACATGGATACTGTAACTGCTAGATGCTAGACTGCTAGAAGTTCTACCCAATGCACCTTTAAAACTATTTCTTACTTCATGGCGTTTGGTTTGTCTTTTAAGATTTATACTGTAAATGTCATGAGTCTTACCTCCGTGTTGTGCTTCAGTTATGAGTAGACAGTATCATCACCCACACTGGCCTTTTCTAGAGGGAGTCAAGATATCCTGAATTAATCTCCTGAAAAATTATAACTCATCAAAATTATTTAATAGAAAATGATCTGGATATTAAATCATACACAAGTAAAATACATTAGACCACAGCAGTGTTGAATTCTGGATTGTGATTGGTCAGAAGGTGTTGATTAATTTTCTATAACAGCAGCTCTGACAGTAGTGCAGCTGCAAATCACACGTTTATATTAATGTCAATTGTTCTAATACGTTATTGTATCTATAGTAACAGATTACGAAAACAAAGTGACAGATTATGTATAAACAGATTATGGGATTTGTTGTTATTTAACAAAAAAAAAACATATAATTGTTAAAATGGATTTTTCTGTAAGAAGTTTATTTAACATTTATGGAAGGAGTCTCCAGTGTCAGTGCTGTGTAACGGTCAGGAAATTTTCTGACATGGGAAAGTCTTCAAGACAGAGGACTCTAAGCTTTATCACTTTAAGAGAAAAAAGAGAAGCTGATAAAGGAACAACTGTTTATACATGATGAAACACAAGGAACTAACTTTTGCAGAAATCTCACAACAATAAATGGATGAAAAGTATGACGTGTCTTTCTGTAATGAATTAAATAGGGAAGTTGCTGTGGTAAAACACTTTGGGATGTGCTGTAATAGGAAAATAATCACCTCCAGGGTAGGAACTCTGAAGCAGTAGCTCTGCTTCATCACACCACACTGTCATTGATTATTTTCCTATAACAGCACAACAGAGTGTTTTATTCATTACATAAAACAAGAGTAGGGTGCAGGTGATCTATGACACAAAATAAAATGTCTTCATTTTGCTCTACCTTTTATTCTCTTTGCTTTTTTCATTGGTTTTATTTCAAGATTAGCATAAATCGCATCACTAACACCAGCTTCAGCATCAGCACCTGCAGTAGCAGAGAACAAAACCCTCCCAATGATCTTTAGCCTTGTAATACATCAGTCATAACTCATAAACATAAACATAAGTCATTATCAGTCTCCTGCCAAAACCTCACTGAACTCTAGCTCATTTTTTAGCGTAGATCTTTGACTTTTTAATGGAGACTGTGATGGAACTGACTCGCTGATCTGGAGGAAAATTACAGCTTATGATCTCAGATACTTGGATGCAGACTGTTAATGTGACAAATTATTGAGATTAAGATTTATTAAGATTTCAAATATTATTTGCTGATTTTGTTTTTTAATAAATACATGAAATGTCCCAGCATTAAAAATTCTCTACCATTGTTCCTGTTTGTCTTCTTTTTCTTCGTGACCTGTGCGTAAGTGGCTTCACACTCAGCTGCAGCTTCACCTGAACACAGTGCAGTGTGTTAATCACTACAAGACACTTCTGTACTTTACTGTATAGAGTTAATCTATAGTTAAGTCTCCTGATGAAAGAGCAAATAAAGCTACCTGTTCTACTCGTATCTGCCTGATCCACAGTATCATAAATGTGTTCACTTCCTAGAGAAAACAGAATGAAGAGTTCTGAATTTGTTATAAATGCTACTGTAGATTACAAAATAAATTTCAAACAAATAAAACAACTGAATTTATTAAAAACTGTTCATGTTGTGTATTAAAGAGATGATAATTTTACAATAAATTTCAAAGAAAGACGTGAGTTTCTATTCTTCTAATAAATATAGAAATAAAGTGATTGAGACAGTGTCTGACCAGCCTGAAGTGGTGTGTATCCTGACTGAGAGTCTTCAGCTCCTGACCGGCTCTGATTCTGCTCTGATGTCTGATTGGTTTTCTGCTGCTTTCCTGTAGAGGGAGACAGATTCTACATCTGAACAGGGTGTAAATAGTTACAGAAACATTTTATTTTACACAGAACTGATTACAGCAATATAACCAGAGAGACTACAAAACAGTAGGAATAGGTACAAATATTAATTATGGATATAATTCTAATAACAATATGTAGTTAGATGAGTGTAACTACACGTCTGAACTGCACAACCTGTAGTAAAGTTATATTTACAACTAAACCTAATGATTTCACAAAAACTCAGATTCCATTATTAAACCGGGTTCAGTATCACAGATCTCACACCGAGAATAAATTGTGAGAATTTGTAAAATTAACTGGAAAAAATATATTTTCTTTTCAGTGAATTAGTTCTTAACCTTCATCACCTCTTCTACCATACTTTATGAAATTGTTTTATTTAGCTTTAAATATGACTTTACAACAGGTTTTGGGTTTATAATAATAATAATAATAATAATAATAATAATATCATATCTCCCACATTACAGTTAGTATTTCTATATTTAATATGTGCAAGTACCTTTTTATATATTTTATAATCTACACTGTATTTAAACTGTTTTTTACACTGTAATCAGGACGATATCTCAGACCATAATAATGACTTAAGTGTGAAATATTCCAAACAAGATCTTTTCAACACTTTTATTCATTCAACAAGTAAAATTTAGTTATTTTTCCATAGTAATGTGATACATCCAAAATTGGTTAATTCGTTAGAAGTTCTGATTATATTCTACATAACAAAGCTAAAGCAGTTATCAGACCTTTTTTTCTGTTGTAGGACCACAGCAGGATCATTAAGATCAGTAAAGCGAGGAACAAAATTCCCAAACCCACAGCCGTTCCTACTGTTCCACCACCGGATCTAGAACCTGAGACTGAGGAGAGAAAGAGAGCAGAATTTAAGCATTTAAACACTGTGTATATAAACTGTGTTATTAAAAAGATAATCAAATAAAAATAAATCCTCCCACAGTTTCTCACCTCTGACTGAGAGCCAGCTTTTCAGTGACTCTCCTCTCTCTGGGTGTTTACAGTGGTAGAAACCTTCATCTGACTTTGAGACAGTTCGGATGATCATCTCTCCTGTAGTCTGTGTCTGTAGAACTGATCCATCTTTACAGAAATCAGCTCGGAGGTTTGAGGAATTTGTGTTGCGATATAAACAGCGTAGAGTCAGAGGATGTCCCTCAGTCAGAGGATGGACAGGACTCTCCAGGATCACATCACCATCTAGTACAGAGAAAATCACATTTACAATTTAATATGACTCCATCTAGGAAATCCAGATAATATGTGTAGATAATCTGAAAACCGTTTTCTAAATTATCTGTATATGACTTAAAAAACTACTTAAGCTGTGGAGTCTGAATTAGTACAAAAACTGGCAGCAGGTATCGATTAAATGCTCATTTACTGGTACTAGTAAAACTATTATCTGAAGACTCACCATGCACTGTGATGTTGACAGGATTACTGTTTTCTCCTGTTTCAGACTCACACCAGTAAACTCCAGTGTAGGATGTGGAGAGGAAGCTGATTTTACATGTAGATCCTGTAACTAATCCCCACCATAAACAATGTAACACTCTCTCACTGTGTGTGTATCGTCTCACTGTCCATCCAGTAGAGTTACTCTGGTCCTCACAGCTCAGTGAGAGAGAGTCTTTAGTAAAGTGTTGAGTTCTGCTGGGATTGATGATCAGAGAGACTGGAGGAGATTCACCTTAAACACAGAAAAAGCCATTTAAATAAAAATTAAAGAGGAATCATGCAATATAATGACACAGAACACAAGTAAATTGCTGTAAATCTACAGTATTTAATTTAAAGCAACATACTGTTTTAATATTTTACAAGTTTATATTGTAAATGATTAGGCAATTAGAGCAGCCAAATGAGCCAATGTACTGGATTATGTTTTATTTTATACTATAAATATATATAAACAAGTATTATGCTTCCAGAATTTACAGTATATTACTGGAAACATGAATATATTTTACAGTTATTTACTTCCTTTTGTTCTTTACTACCAGTGATTTACTGTAAATATTACAGTAAATGTTTTAGAGTGAGGAACAGGTGCAGACAGTCAGGGAATCACATCAGCAGGGCACATTATGCCTCCTCACCACCAGATGTCACTGTCACCTGAGTATTAGTCTAGCTCTATCACACCACCTCCAGATCACTTACTCATTGTAGAGTATATTAGGCCAGCACATGGTCTTATACATGATGTAAAGTCTTGCCAATCCCAGAGTTTGTGCCAGTTCAGAGCCATGTTTAATTTCTGAGTGTCATTGCCCTGTTTAGACTCTTTGTCTTTTCTTTTGATTAGTTTTTTGGATTTGTCCTCTGGTTTCTTGTACGGGGCTTCAGCGTGTTTGACTCTTGCCTGCTTTACAACACTGTTATTTGCATTGTGTTTACTAACAGTGTAACATAATGACATCATCTGTACCTGCATCTGTTTTTGCTCTAAATAGCCATATCTGTATTTGGATTTAAACCTGATGTGGGCATGTTCTTCCCTTTTTGGCAAGCTTTCTAAGATTGGAAAAAAAAATGACATCTGTGCACCTCCTACTCGTATCTGTATCTGTTTAGAACACGTTTTCTGTTCACTCTGAATAATGTATTTGTACTTGGTTTCATCCGTAATGTTTACCTGCTCTACCTTTCTGGCTTTTAAAATAAAATCCTCCTGCACATAGATCCTCAACCATCTCCTGAGTCCTGTATGTTACCCAGAAAAGTTACCCAATGATAAAGCAGAGACATCACCAAATACAGAGGAACACAAGGAAAATCATGATAATAAGCCTCTACCAGCACTTAGAGCTCTTTAACTGCCTTATACATATTAATAAATAAATGCTGCATTAATCTGATCTTACATTCACACTTTTATTTCTACACTTCAACACAACAGTTAATTTTCCTCACCAGTGATCCATAGTGGCTGTGGATTGCTGTACTGTGTGTGAAAGGCTGGTTCTCCTCTCTCTCCTCTGCACATATAAACTCCTGTGTGATTCAGAGCAGCAGGACTGAGAGTGTAGGAGCCTCCAGATCCTCTGCCGCTGTCTGAGAGGAGCTCCACATACATGCTATAGCCACGATTATGTTTTATTTGAGTTAAGCCGTCTCTGTAGGGAACAGTTGTGTACCAGCTGAATGTCCAGTCTGTATAGGAGTCTGTAACCTCACAGCTTAGAGTCACTGAGTCTCCTTCAGTCAGCCAGCTCTGTGGAGATACACTCAGTACTGCCCGTGGTCTCTCTGTTACACAGGAAATACAAAATGATTCATTTGTAGATTTATTTAATACACAGTAAGAAGCTTTTCATGAATGAATAATTGCACATTTTCATGTGTCCTTAAAAACCCTCACACATTCACCTGATACAGTCAGTGTAACAGCATCACTGAAGTGTGAGGAGCGTGAGCCTCTTCTCTCTGCTCCTCTACAGGTGTATTTACCTGCGTGGGTCACTTCAACACCACTGATCCTGTACACCTGTTCACTACTGACAGGACTGTGTGAATCATCTTTATACCAGCTGTACTGCCAGCTAGAGACACTTTCATCCTGTATGTCACATCTCAGAGTGACGGCGTCTCCACTGAACACCTGTTTATCAGGATTTATGGATGCCACTGGTTTAGGTCTTACTGTAGAAAAATAATAGAGCATCTAAACTGTCAATTTATCATCATGGGTATCATCAATAGTGGAATAATGAAGGCAACACTTTGCTTTTATCAACTCTCAGCTAATTTACAAATATACTTTTTTTTATCTTTAATAAACTGCGAGATCTGTTAATATTAACTCTGAAATCTGAAAACTCTGATTCACATCTAGATCCAGTTAAACTTTTCCAACTAAGGACTGAGTAATAGTGACAAAAAGTAACTATGGACAAAACACTAATAATGTGTAGTTAGATGAGTTTATCTATATGTCTAAATTACAGTGATCTTTACTATTCATATTTAGAAATATATTTTTTCCCACAAAAACTCAGTCTTCATTATTAAAACATTTTCAGTATGACTGACACACACAATAATTTGTACAAATTTTCAAAGGTTAACTGAAATGAAAATTATAATTAAGATTACAGCATGGGGCTGTCTTGTCTTGGAGTCTGTCTGCAAGGATCATGTAGGGTAACGAGCCACTTAATCAAACCCAGCAGGAAATGAAGCCAGTATGTCTAAAGACATCTAAAACCTTTCTAGCTAAGTGTGCTTTTCTAAGGATTTGATAAAAACTTTGGATAGTTACATATAAACAGTCAGAAGTCTAATCAGTTCAATTTGTAATCAGATAGTGGCTGTCAAAATGTCGGCGATGCTCCTGTGCCATCACATCATCATTAAAACAGGGAGGAGTGTTTACACATTTTGAACAGAAGACAGCAGACAAAGTTATAAAATATTTAAATGAACTAATACAAAGACTTTAATAACTAGAAATATAGTCAACAGAACAGAAATGAATCAGGGATTATTTCCCCAGCGGTGTTAGTGTGAACAGACATCAGTCAAGTGAAGAGAAGATAATGAGGCTTGTATTTAAATGCTGTGAGTGACTTCTACCTCAGGTGATGAGACAGAGACTGATGTGGATGATGCTGATAATCATAATATCTCAAAATTACAGAATTCTCAGATAAAATTTTATAATTCCAATGCCTCAAATGATCTTCTAATAAATCAGATAATGGCAGAGCCAACACAAGGTGAGATTTACTGCCTTCTTTCTTAATGTTCACTGTGTACTATTAATCAGACTGACTCATCACAATTCTACTGCAAACTTAATATAAAACCCAAATGCTACTGCAAAACACATGATGATGATTCCTGTGAAAGAAATCGGTGTCTACTAGACAGGGAAGTGAAAGTTATTTAGCACTATTTATGTCAGTTGTTCTCATGTGCTGCTGTCATTAAACTTGTGCTGTTTTATAATTAATATGTTAAGGCATTTAAGCAGTATAAAACTATGTAAGCAAAAAACTATTTATTCACATCTAAACTTTTGTTTGTCATCCTTTTCATATATTATAACACTATTTATCTTAAGTGAAAGTAATTCTTGTAAAAAGGGAAACAAAGTAAATCTACACATGAGATGGTACGAGAACAAAGAATAAAAATAACTGAGTTAATGTTGCATTCTTTGTTTAGAGCTATAAAACTGCATTAATAAACTAGGAAAAAAATTGACAAATTGTGCGAAAACTTCTCAGCCCCAAAACAAATCAAATATGCACACAACATACAGGATAAACTATATATAATTCACCTTGAGCATGGGCCACTGGTATAAGTGAAATCAGCACTAAAAAGGAAACAGAAACAGAACATGACATAAATATGAGAAAATATACAGTGTATTAATGAAAACAGCACATTTTAGACACAATGAACCCACAAGATTAAATCTTATTCAGGAAATCTAAACTACCATCTGTAAGAAATACATTTCAAGCTCTCTTAATAACAATAAATAAAAACTACGTTAACTTATACAAAGGTCACTATTCTCATTAAGGTGTTTGTTTCACTTTACTTTCACTTTGGACAGGTAGAACAGGTGACTGTGAATGTGTTGGTGCAGTATTGTGCTGTGGATTGTGGTTCATGTTTGTAGGCTGCAGTGTGTTCTGGGAAGTGGAGTGTTCTGGTTGATTCCAGCAATGATGTGAACCCTCCCTCCACAAGAGCTCACTCTGGAAGCCAACCTCTTTCTAGGCCTACCTCTTGGGTGTGGACGTGGTTGCTCGGGATGCTTGGTGAGGAATTTTTGGCAGATCAGGGGTCAAGAACATTCTGTGCCAGAATGCAGCATTGCTTGTCTGATCCGTAGGTCTCCCACTCGATCAGGTACTCCAACTTCCCATCTTTGCGCCATGAGTTCAAGCATATCCATTAAGACACCGTTTATGAGGCACTGGAAGACCGAGGGGGCACGATTGAGCCCATATGGCACGAGCCAGTACTCGAAGTGGCCAGAGGTGGTGCTAAAGACCATCTTCCACTCACTGCCCTCTCTGGTGCAACCGAGGTTGTAGGCACTGCGCAAATCAAGCTTGATGAATATCTTAGCTGAATGAAGTTGTTCCAAGGCAGATGGGACAAGAGAGAGGAGATATTGATATGGATATTGATCTGGTGGAGTCCATGATAATCAGTGCATGGTCTCATCCGTTCTTCTCCACTAAGAAGAATGCTGCAGATGCAAGAGAGGTGGAGAGACAAATGTACCACTGTTGTAATGCCTCTTGGACATAATCCTCCATTGCCTGTTGTTCAGCTAAGGAGAGGGGATAGAGAGGATAGATTTGATTGTACTGTGGAATGGTGCCTGGTAGGAGCTCTATGGAACAGTCATAGGGTCGGGGGGGTGGGGTTAAGCCACTAGCTTTAGCTTTCCTTGCTCTGTTTCTCACACTCTGTGGTGCTTAACCTGGGCTGACCCAGCTGCATAGGCTCAGAGCAGTCAGTTTCAGGATCTGGACTCACTTATGCACTTGGCGATTGCAGATGAGTTGATCCGGATGGATATCTAAATCAATGAGGGAATTGGAGGACATCTTGTGATCTCGCCAGTTCTGTGAGCACTTCCTGGTTTAAGCCTTGGCGGAAGGCGGCTTTGAGTGCCGGTTCCTTCCATCCTCTTCATGCTGTGAGTGGGGCCTCTGGCTTCAAATGGTGATTTTCAACTTGGTCAACTTTTGGCTTTAAAAGAGCTCAGTGAGTGTCAGTGGAGTTAAATTTGTCCACCATATCAACAGGTAAAAAAGTTAAGTGTTAGTTACTGCTTTCACATGTCCACCTTCACACCTCCTCCCCTTCTTTACTGCTGAATTTGCACCACCACCTTAAAATAGAAAATAAACCACATCCGTGACCTGGTCTCTGCTCTCAGGCCTCTGCTCTCAGGCCTCTAACACTGTCACTGCTCTGTGTGTGTACAGGACTAATGAGAAGTGTTTGTTTCTGCACAGTTATTGCTCTTATTTTAAACACAGATAGCTAACAAATGATTAGTGATTATTTAAAAAAAAAAGAAGTACTGTGCATTAGTTTGGTATCAGTGTGTATTAGACTTATAGACTATACACTTGCTGTACTGGAATGTTTCTCTGAACAGATCATAATAGTAACAAAAATGGAAATATAAGTTATAAGGCATTTTCTCAGTAAGTGTAGTTAATGATAACATGGTTTTGTTAAAACCTTTCTGTGCTCAGGAAAGACCACCAGAGTCTCAACACATCAGCTAAAGACATTTCAGTTAGTCTCAACCTTGACTTCCATTGGTGAAAGTACAAACACCATCCAGTCATTTCCTTTAGCAGATCAGATGATCATGAGAGGTTGTCAGTGAGCAGCAGATGACAGCAGGACACAGAAGATCAGGTACAGATTCCAACAATAAATACATTACATTTACGGCATTTGGCAGACGCCGTTATCCAGAGCAACTTACATTTATCTCATTTATACAACTGAGCAATTGAGGGTTAAGGGCCTTGTTCAAGGACCCAGCAGTGGCAGCTTGGCAGTGCTGGAACTCATGACCTTCTGATCAGTAGTGCAACGTCATAACTCCTGAGCTACCAATGAGCTATCATAGTTACTGAGAGTAGTTGCACATCAAACTAAACCCTTCTCATAACAGATATGGATACACTGATCCACCTGAGCAGTCATGCTGAAGTACACACAATGTCCTAATCACACAATAAGCTCATCACTCAGGACATTCAGACTGCAGATGAACAACTTTATACCCCACCACTCACTCTAATGAAGACACAAAGAGAACATTTACTCACAGAGCATCACAGGGAGTGGACTGAGCTCCATCCTGTCTCTCTAATGACTGACTGACTGACAGAGCAGAGGTGTGTGTTAAAGCCTTACCACTTCCTGTGTTCTCTCATGGGGAAAGGGGGGGGGGGGGGGGGGTGTTTGTGGCATGGGTGCATGCATGCTTCTATTTTAGTGGTCACAGACACTGCAACTTCCTGTGTTCTTACAGACAGAGAGAGGGAGAGAGAGAGAGAGAGAGAGAGAGACAGAGAGAAAGGGAGAAAGGGAGAATGTACATATACACTATATTACCAAAAGTATTCGGTCACCCATCCAAATGATTAGAATCAGGTGTCCTAATCACTTGGCCTGGCCACAGGTGTATAAAATCAAGCACTTAGGCATGCAGACTGTTTTTACAAACATTTGTGAAAGAATGGGCCGCTCTCAGGAGCTCAGTGAATTCCAGCATGGAACTGTCATAGGATGCCACCTGTGCAACAAATCCAGTCGTGAAATTTCCTCGCTCCTAAATATTCCACAGTCAACTGTCAGCTTTATCATAACAAAATGGAAGAGTTTGGGAACAACAGCAACTCAGCCACGAAGTGGTAGGCCACGTAAACTGACGGAGAGGGGTCAGCGGATGCTGAAGCGCATAGTGCAAAGAGGTCGTCGACTTTCTTCACAGTCAATTGCTACAGAGCTCCAAACTTCATGTGACCTTCAGATTAGCCCAAGTACAGTACGCAGAGAGCTTCATGGAATGGGTTTCCATGGCCGAGCAGCTGCATCCAAGCCACACATCACCAAGTGCAATGCAAAGCGTCGGATGCAGTGGTGTAAAGCACTCCGCCACTGGACTCTAGAGCAGTGGAGACGCGTTCTCTGGAGTGATGAATCACGCTTTTCCATCTGGCAATCTGATGGACGAGTCTGGGTTTGGAGGTTGCCAGGAGAATTGTACATTTCGGACTGCATTGTGCCGAGTGTGAAATTTGGTGGAGGAGGAATTATGGTGTGGGGTTGTTTTTCAGGAGTTGGGCTTGGCCCCTTAGTTCCAGTGAAAGGAACTTTGAATGCTTCAGGATACCAAAACATTTTGGACAATTCCATGCTCCCAACCTTGTGGGAACAGTTTGGAGCGGCCCCTTCCTCTTCCAACATGACTGTGCACCAGTGCACAAAGCAAGGTCCATAAAGACATGGATGACAGAGTCTGGTGTGGATGAACTTGACTGGCCTTCACACACAACAGTCTATATAGATTACACAAACAAAAAGACAGAAAGAAACAGCTTGTTGATGAGAGAGGTCAGAGGGGAATGGCCAGACTGATTGGAGCTGACAGGAAGGCTGCAGTAACTCAACATGTGTGTTGCTAATCAAGGCCATAGCGGCAGTCTACCCTCACAGAGAAGATGGAGGGATATAAAAGGAGCAAGCGAGCGCGCTCAGGAGGAGGTAGGAAAAGCTTACATGCTTTCTAAAAGCGCTCTCTATTTTTTCCAGATGCAACATTAGCGAGGAAGACGAGGCTCCCCCTCTGCACGCAGCCTATTGTGCACAGATGGATGGAGTCAGAGTGTGGGGGAAACGTGCTCTTTATTTTAAGTACAGGTGAAGTCGGGAGGTGGAAGGTGAGAGGGATGAGTGAGCAGTGCAGGCCAAGCAGTGTCTTCGTTCCTGACGTGAGTGTGGCGAGCCGCAGAAGCAACGCACAATCGAATTAGAAAAGAAAGAAAGCAGAGGAAAGAACTGACTAGAGAGATTGCACCAATCACACCCCAAACCCTGCCCTTAACCTTTATTTCACCAAAATATAAACCCTCCTTGCCCAGTTATTTATTTTTAAATTCTCATACACAAATGATATGGTAACTGTTACAGGACGGTTCAGTGTGGACCCAATTGCATAGTGAAAACCCCTGCTTGCTTATAAATAACTTTCCTCTGCTTTCTTTTTTTTCTAATTCGTTTAAATTCTCATTTCTTTTACTTTTTAAATTCCTTTTCTTTTACTCTTTTACCCTTACCTCAGATAAAGCCCTGACAATACAATACCAGGCACTCCTCTATGAAGGTGTGACAAAGGGCTGTGTCAAAGGCTGGTCTTAAGTATCCTACCTGGCAGGTGCAGTTAATCCAGGTTACTGGATCCAGGTAACTGAGTTCTCCTGAATGGCTGCTTTCACTGTGCTCCACTGCTGCCCTCTGCTGGCTGCTGGAGGTGTAGCATGGCCTCTTACAGTAACAAAAGGGAATACATGTTTATTTATACAGTAAAATATGCATGAAATTATTTTTCTGACTATTTTTCTGATGTTCCTGACTGCAGACACCTACCAAAAATTCTCCCCAATTGTGTAGACTGTGTTAGTGCTCATATACAATGATGATTTAGATACAAGCTTGATTTACAAACTTCTAATCCTGACTGTTCAATCCCTCTGCCAGGACTGGGAAGAAATGCACTTATGAGGAAGTTATCTAGCAGGGTTTAACAGTGAAACCTTGTATTTCACTTTATAAGTAGCTTTTGATTGTCTGAATCACTGCCACTGCTGTAATGTTAATTTCTTGTGTTGTGTTTTAGACATTTTCAGTGTTATGTTAGTCCTGTACATCAGTGTACCAGTGTGTAGACATGCAGTAAGAGTAATAACACTTCTGTTTGTTTCCTCATTTACTCCTGAACTTTACGGCACTGAGATCCTCTACTTACACTGAATAATACTGCAGGATCGAGTTTCTGCTTTTAAGAGAACACGTCATTATTTGAGAAGACTACCCCGAGTTCAAATGTAGGAATTTCGAGTTGATGGGGTGTTTTCTATGGCTTTTCCTAGTCAGAGGCTGGAAATTACATAAAATCTCTATAAAATCTCTCAAATTGTCACGACCGGAGAGCCAGTCTCCGGCGTGAGAAACGGACGTTATACCGTTGAGCCACAGGGAGGTAGTAAACCCGCGAAGCAAACGCTGAAGTAGTGCACAAGAATCTATTTATTAAGTAAAAAAAAACAAGGAAATGACTCAAGGGAAAAAACGGGAATCCGAGAAGGCAATGAATAACAATAAACGAAGACGGGCAGGAAAACCGAAAAAAAGCCAAAACTAAAATAGAGAAAAAAAATGAGCAAAAAAGACAAAAAAACAAGGCAAGAGTGCTAAAAAACACAGAAGAAATTTAACTCGAGAGACGCAACTATAACGACGACAGGGGCTTAGGAAAGAACAATAACCAAGCGGGGAACAAAGGCAAAAGGGATGGCTTAAATACACAGAACGGGAACAAGACACAGGGGAAAGCAATGAATCCAATTACAACAAAGAACTAAGGCTGAGCGACATCTAGTGGGGAAAACGTAACACAACAAAAAGACAAAAAAAGGACCAAAACTCTGACACAAATAGCCACTCTTTGAGCAGAAAAGCATCTCAGAACACACAAGATGTTGAACCTTGAGGCAGATGGGCCACAGCAGCTGAAGATCACTCCTGTCAGCCAAGAAAAGGAATCTGAGTCTAGAGCGGGCACAGGCTCACCCAAACTGGCCATTCCATCTCAACTGGTCCAATGCAGGTTACTTGACCATTTTTAATTTTCCTGAGTTTTTTTTTTGAGTGATTACCTCTATGTGTTGGCATTGCAAAACCACCAGTGTTATTTATTTATTTTTTTATTTTTTTATTTTACTTAGTTTAACTATGACCGCCATCTTTGTGTCATGGCACACAATAAATTTTGGTTATACAGCTCTTTACAGAAACCTCAATATTTTGTCTCAGGATGCTGCTAGCTCCTTGGAACCAAAACTGATCTCTATAGCACTTTACAAGGTATATGTACACATATAAACATTTTGCAAATTCTTGTTCCTTAGACTTCCTCACAGACTTCCTCAAAGATTGCTCACAATCTTTAGCATTACAATTGGACTGAAGTTCTAAATCTTTTAGGGTCAATTTATAATGGGAGGCGTTCGAGTCTCAGTCTTAATTTTTGGGTGGTATCTAGGTAATTATAGTCTGCATGCAGAACATCTCCGGTTTGAGACTTCTCTTATTTATTTATTTTTTTTATGGGGGTGAGAAAGTGCAATATTTTTTCAAGTTGAATATCACTGGTGGGGGACCAGATACCAACAGAAATAAGTCCTCTATAGCAGCATTCTGCTGTATAATTTTTGTTGAAATTCCACTGGTTACAGAACAAGGCAGAGTAAAACCTTGGGGAAAAGCTTACTTTATTCATGCATTTTGAGAAATGAACAGATGTAATATAAGTATAACACATAATAGAAATGAACAATATTTTACAGTCATTGTGTTTATGATTGACATACAATAGCTTATGCTTGTCAATGAGGTCTATATTGGCAACAGTGAAGCATGATCTATCACAGGGTTCTTCAAATCTGCAGAGTTTAGCTCCAACCTCCAAACTTACCTGCCTGTAATTTTCTAGTAATCCTGAAGACCTTGGTTAGCTTGTTCAGGTGTGTTTGATTATGGTTGGAGCTAAACTCTGCAGGACAGTGGACCTCGAGGGCCAGATTTGAAGAACCGGCCTGATCTATCACGTTGGTTCTGGTGTACATTTGGTATGCATGAAAAGATTTTATCCATATATGGAATTGAACAGTGAACAGGGCCATAAACAGAGCTGTAGTGTTGTTTCTCCAGTGATAAAAGCAGTAAGTGACTACAACTCAGAAGACACTTACTGCTTTTATCACAGTAGAAAAAACACCACAGCTCTGTTTATGACACTGTTCATTTATAAAACACCCAATTGTACACTGTAATTCCACACAAACATATTTACTAATAACCTGGTTTTAAATGTAGACTACCTGTGGAAAGCTGCTGATTTGTCTGACTGTCATCAACCTCACTGCTTAACCTGTCTAAAATTAACAACAAACAGAATGAAAAGATATAAAATATATATGTTTTAAAGAAAGTTTTATTTGTTTATATGGCAAGGATAACCTACATTTCATTCAGAGTTGTACATCTTTATTCATATTTTATCTAAACAGTGCTGAAGTATAAAACGAGTTCTCTAAGATAAGCCTCCTCTTTGTATTGCACCTCGTGCATGCATAAAACACTGTTTAAGCCACAAACAAGTCATTTCAGGTCACATTTTTGAACGTGGTGAGATGACTAACAAAGCACCAGGTCATTTGTAAAGGCACAAATACGTATGAACAATAAAATCTTTTTTTAGAAAATTGTAAACTATAAAGAGAAAATTTTAAAAAAACAGCATGTATATCAGGTGTGTGTGTGTGTGTGTGTGTGCGTGCGTGCGCGCGCGCGTGCGGGGGGGGGGGGGGGGGGGTGGGGGGGGGGCACATTAATAAAATTAGTCGTATTATGAATTTCTTTTTTAATGTGTCAAAATATTGCAAATGAACCACCTGTATATAAAATTAATTGTATAAGTGCACAGAATAAGTAGAAAAAGAAAAGCAGTTAAAAGAAGAAAAAAAAATAAGTAATGTTCCTGTGTAGAGAAAGGGGTTGAGCAGACTTTACTTTCTGATGATTTTAGGAAAAACTGAAGACAAACACAATTCACAGTTTTCCAGCAATCTGTTTGATAACTGTAGCTTCATCAGTGGACACAGACACACGGCTCACTGCAGAGAGAAAGAAAGTGATTGCAATAAATATGTTTAGAAATACATTTCTCCTCACATTGCTATCACTGATGTTACAAACTAATTAACTTTTTGAATCAGTTACCAAAGCAAGAAATCAGTTATTTGGCATGTCAGTATTTTGCATGTTCATAGCTAACTATGTCATAACTGTCCAAGTAGAATGAGATGATGGAAAGTTATCTAGACAGCTACCAATCTAACATGGATGAACTCTTTCAGATTCTGTGAGGCGGGGTTTTGTGTACATGGATACTGTAACTGCTAGATGCCAAGTTCTACCCAATGCACCTTTAAAACTATTTCTTACTTCATGATGTTTGGTTTGTCTTTTAAGATTTATACTGTAAATGTCATGAGTCTTACCTCCATGTTGTGCTTCACCTCTGAGTAGACAGTATCATCTCCCACACTGGTCTTTTCTAGAGGGAGTCAAGATATCCTGAATTAATCTCCCGAAAAATTACAACTCTTCTAAAGTATTAAATAGAATTTGCAGAAATCTCACAACAATAAATGGATGAAAAGTATGACATGTCATTCTGTAATGAATTAAAGAAGCAAGTTGCTGTGGTAAAACACTTTGGGATGTGCTGTAATAGGAAAATAATCACCTTCAGGGTAGGAACTCTGAAGCAGTAACTCTGCTTCATCACACCACACTGTCATTGATTATTTTCATATAACAGCACAACAGAGTGTTTTATTTATTACATAAAACAAGAGTGGGGTGCAAGTGAACTATTACACAAAAATTTCTTCATTTTGCTTTACCTTTTATTCTCTTTGCTTTTTTCATTGGTTTTAGTTCAAGCTCAGCATAAGTCACATCACTAACACCAGCTTCAGCATCAGCACCTGCAGTAGCAGAGAACAAAACCATCCCAATGATCTTTAGCCTTGTAATACATCAGTCATAACTCATTAACATAAACATAAGTCATTATCAGTCTCTTGCCAAAACCTCACTGAAGTCTAGCTGTGTTTTTAGAGTAGATCTTTGACTTTTTAATGGAGACTGTGATGGAACTGACTCGTCTGATGTGGAGGAAAATTTCAGCTTGTGTACTCAGATGCTTGGATGCAGATTGTTAATGTAATAAATGACTGAATGTGCTGAAGATTTCAAGTGTTATTTGCTGATTTTGCTGATAAGTAATCCATGAAACGTATTAAAAAAATCTCTACCATTGTTCCTGTTTCTCTTCTTTTTCTTCATGACCTGTGCGTAAGTGGCTTCACTCTCAGCTGCAGCTTCACCTGAACACAGTGCAGTGTGTTAATCACTACAAGACACTTCTGTACTTTACTGTATAGAGATAATCTATAGTTAAGTCAAACAAATAAAGCAAAACAACTAAGTTTATTAAAAACTGTTTATAATGTGTATGAAAGATGTGCTAATTTTACAATGAATTTCAAAGAAAGATGTGAGTTTCTATTCTTCTAATAAATATAGTAATAAAGTGATTGAGACAGTGTCTGACCAGCCTGAAGTGGTGTGTATCCTGACTGAGAGTCTTCAGCTCCTGACCGGCTCTGATTCTGCTCTGATGTCTGATTGGTTTTCTGCTGCTTTTCTGTAGAGGGAGACAGATTCTACATCTGAACAGGGTGTAAATAGTTACAGAAACATTTTATTTTATACAGCCCTGATTACAGCAATATAACCAGAGAGACTACAGTACAGTAGGAATAAATACAAATATTAATTATGGATATAATTCTAATAACAATATGTAGTTAGATGAGTGTAACTACACGTCTGAACTACAAAACCTGTAGTAAAGTTATATTTACAACTAAACCTAATGATTTCACAAAAACTCAGATTCCATTATTAAACTGAGTTCAGTATGACAGATCTCACACCCAGAATAATTTGTGAGAATTTGTAAAATTAACAGAAAAAAAAAACCTTTAAATGTATTTAAATTAAATACACATATATTTTCTTTTCAGTGAATTAGTTCTTAACCTTCATCACCTCTTCTACCATACTTTATTAAATTGTTTTATTAAGCTCTAAATATGACTTTACAACAGGTTTTGGGTTTATAATAATAATAATAATAATAATAATAATAATAATAATATCATATCTACTACATTACAGTTAGTATTTCTATATTTAATATGTGCAAGTACCTTTTAATATATTTTTTAATCTACATTGTATTTAAGCTGTTTCTTACACTTTAATCAGGATGATATCTCAGACCATAACAATGACTTAAGTGTGAAATATTCCAAACAAGATCTTTTCAACACTTTTAGTTATTTATTCATCAAGTAACCTTTAGTTATTTTTCCACAGTAATGTGATACATCCAAAATTGGTTAATTCTTTAGAAGTTCTGATTATGTTCTACATATGCTCGCACCCTTCCTTTTCACCCTCTACACTGCAGACTTCAGATACAACACGGACAGCTGTGTCCTGCTCAAGTTCTCTGACGACTCAGCCATCGTTGGCCTGATCAGTGACGACGATGACGCAGAGTACAGAAGACTGATGCAGGACTTCGTGGACTGGTGTCGTCCAAATCACCTCCTCATCAACGCGGGAAAGACCAAGGAGATGGTGGTGGATTTCCGCAGACACCGGTCTGCCCCCTCGCTGGTGAACATCCAGGGAATGGACATTGAGAGAGTGGACTCTTATAAGTACCTGGGTGTTCATCTAAACCACAAACTGGACTGGACTCACAACACAGACGCACTGTACAGGAAGGGTCAGAGCAGGCTCTACCTCCTGAGGAGACTGCGGTCCTTTGGTGTGCAGGGGGCGCTCCTAAAGACTTTTTATGACTCTGTGGTGGCACCAGCCATCCTGTATGGTGTGGTCTGTTGGAGCAGCAGCATCACTGAGAGGGAGAGGAAAAAGCTGGACAAGGTCATCAAGAGGTCCAGCTCTGTCCTGGGCTGTCCTCTGGACTCAGTGCGGGAGGTTGGTGACAGACGGGTCCTGACAAAACTGACATCTATGCTGGATCATGAGTCCCACCCCCTGCGGGACGTCCTATCAGCTCTGGAGAGCAGCTTCAGTGACAGACTGCTCCACCCTCAGTGTGTAAAGGAGAGATTTCGTCGGTCTTTCCTTCCTGCTGCTGTAAGACTTTATAATGAACACTGCTGATTTATTTATTTGTAAACTCTCAGTGCAGTATTTACACTCACATTTATGTGCAATATCAGTGTGCAATATTTTAATGTGCAATACCGTCACACTACTGGCAAGCTACACTATTCTCAACCAACCTGTACTTATGTGTATATACCCCTCTCCTTTTTTTGTTTTGTGTTAGGATTTTTGCTTTTAGCACTATTTAAGCCATTTATGTACAGAATAGTTTTTAATCTACCTTGTTCTTGTGTGCATACTCTTTCTGTACTGTACCCCTGCTGTTGCTAAATGCAATTTCCCCACTGCGGGACAAATAAAGGAATATCTTACTCTTACTTACTTACTCTTACTCTTAACATAGCTAAAGCAGTTATCAGACCTTTTTTTCTTTTGTAGGACCACAGCAGGATCATTAAGATCAGTAAAGCGATGAACAAAATTCCCAAACCCACAGCCACTCCTACTGTTCCACCACCTGATCCAGAACCTGAGACTGAGGAGAGAAAGAGAGCAGAATTTAAGTATTTAAACATTGTGCATATAAACTGTGTTATAAAAAAGAGAATCAAATAAAAAGAAATTCTCCCACAGTTTCTCACCTCTGACTGAGAGCCAGCTTTTCAGTGACTCTCCTCTCTCTGGGTGTTTACAGTGGTAGAAACCTTCATCTGACTTTGAGACAGTTTGGATGATCATCTCTCCTGTAGTCTGTGTCTGGAGAACTGATCCATCTTTATAGAAATCAGCTCGGAGGTTTGAGGAATTTGTGTTGCGATATAAACAGTGTAGAGTCAGAGAATGTCCCTCAGTCACAGGATGGACAGGACTCTCCAGGATCACATCACCATCTAGTACAGAGAAAACCACATTTACAACTTAATATGACTCCATATGACTATCTGTATATGACTTAAAAAAACTACTTAAGCTGTGGAGTCTGAATTAGTACAAAAACTGGCAGCAGGTATCGATTAAATGCTCATTTACTGGTACTAGTAAAACTATTATCTGAAGACTCACCATGCACTGTGATGTTGACAGGATTACTGTTTTCTCCAGATTCAGACTCACACCAGTAAACTCCAGTGTAGGATGTGGAGGGTAAACAGTGTAGAGTCAGAGAATGTCCCTCAGTCACAGGATGGACAGGACTCTCCAGGATCACATCACCATCTAGTACAGAGAAAACCACATTTACAACTTAATATGACTCCATCTAGGAAATCCAGATAATATGTGTAGATAATCTATAAATTGTTTTCTAAGTTATCTGTATATGACTTAAAAAAACTACTTAAGCTGTGGAGTCTGAATTAGTACAAAAACTGGCAGCAGGTATCGATTAAATGCTCATTTACTGGTACTAGTAAAACTATTATCTGAAGACTCACCATGCACTGTGATGTTGACAGGATTACTGTTTTCTCCAGATTCAGACTCACACCAGTAAACTCCAGTGTAGGATGTGGAGGGGAAGCTGATTTTACATGTAGATTCTGTAACTGATGAACAATCTAACACTCCCTCACTGTGTGTGTATCGTCTCACTGTCCATCCAGTAGAGCTACTCTGGTCCTCACAGCTCAGTGAGAGAGAGTCTTTAGTAAAGTGTTGAGTTCTGCTGGGATTGATGATCAGAGATGCTGGAGGAGATTCACCTTAAACACAGAAAAAGCCATTTAAATAAAAATTAAACAGGAATCATGTAATATAATGACACAGAACACAAGTAAATTGCTGTAAATCTACAGTATTTAATTTAAAGCAACATACTGTTTTAATATTTTACAAGTTTATATTGTAAATGATTAGGCAATTAGAGCAGCCAAATGAGCCAATGTACTGGATTATGTTTTATTTTATACTATAAATATATATAAACAAGTATTATGCTTCCAGAATTTACAGTATATTACTGGAAACATGAATATATTTTACAGTTATTTACTGCCATTTGTTCTTTACTACCAGTGATTTACTGTAAATATTACATTAATGTTTTAGAGTGAGGAACAGGTGCAGACAGTCAGGGAATCACATCAGCGGGGGACATTACGCCTCCTCACCACCAGATGTCACTGTCACCTGAGTATTAGTCTAGCTCTATCACACCACCTACAAGGGCACTTCCTCATTGTAGTGTATATTAGGCCAGCACATGGTCTTATACATGATGTAAAGTTTTGCCAATCCCAGGGTTTGTGCAAGTACGGAGCAGTGTTTAGTTTGTGATTGTCATTGCCCTGTTTAGACTCTTTGCCTTGTCTTTTGATTAGTCTTTTGGATTTGTCCTCTGGTTTCTTGTACGGTGCTTCAGCGTGTTTGACTCTTGCCTGCTTTACACCTCTGTTATCTGCACTGTGTTTACTAACAGTGTAACATAATGGTATCATCTGTACCTGCATCTGTTTTTAGCTTTAAATAGGCATATCTATATCTGAATTTGGATTTAAACCTGATGTGGGCATGTTCTTCCCTTTTTGGCTTGTTTTCTGAGATAAAAAAAAAAAAACCTGAATAGAGCACCTCTTATTCGTATCTGTATCTGTTTAGAACATGTTTTCTGTTCACTCTGAATAATGTATTTGTACTTGGTTACATCCGTAATGTTTACCTGCTCTACCATTCTGGCTTTTAAAATAAAATCTTCCTGCACATAGATCCTCAACCATCTCCTCAGTCCTGTATGTTACCCAGAAAAGTTACCCAATGACAAGGGGCAGAGACATCACAAAATACAGAGGAACACAAGCGAAATTGTGACAATAAGCCTCTACCAGCACTTAGGGCTCTTTAACTGCCTTATACATATTAATAAATAAATGTTGCATTAATCTGATCTTACATTCACACTTTTATTTCTACAGTTCAACTCAACAGTTAATTTTCCTCACCAGTGATCCATAGTGGCTGTGGATTGCTGTACTGTGTGTGAAAGGCTGGTTCTCCTCTCTCTCCTCTGCACATATAAACTCCTGTGTGATGAAGAGCAGCAGGACTGAGAGTGTAGTTGCCTCCAGATCCTCTGCTGCTGTCTGAGAGGAGCTCCACATACATGATATAGCCACAATTATTTTTTATTTGAGTTAAGCCGTTTCTGTAGGGAACAGTTGTGTACCAGCTGAATGTCCAGTCTGTAGAGGAGTCTGTAACCTCACAGCTTAGAGTCACTGAGTCTCCTTCAGTCAGCCAGCTCTGTGGAGATACACTCAGTACTGCCCGTGGTCTCTCTGTTACACAGGAAATACAAAATGATTCATTTATAGATTTATTTAATACACAGTAATAAGCTTTTGAATGAAAGTCTAATTATACATTTTGACGTGTCCCTATAAACCCTCACACACTCACCTGATACAGTCAGTGTAACAGCATCACTGAAGTGTGAGGAGCGTGAGCCTCTTCTCTCTTCTCCTCTACAGGTGTAGTTACCTGTGTGGGTCACTTCAACCCCACTGATCCTGTACACCTGTTCACTACTGACAGGACTGTGTGAAGCATCTTTATACCAGCTGTACTGCCAGCTAGAGACACCTTCATCTTGTATGTCACATCTCAGAGTGACGGCGTCTCCACTGAACACCTGTTTATCAGGATTTATGGATGCCACTGGTTTAGGTCTTGCTGTAGAAAAATAATTGAGCATCTAAACTGTCAATTTGTCATCATGGGTGTATAATGATAATATGGGAATAGTGGAATAATGAAGGCAACACTTTGCTTTTATCAACTCTCAGCTAATTTACAAATATACTTTTTTATCTTTAATAAACTGCGAGATCTGTTAATATTAACTCTGAAATCTGAAAACTCTGATTCACATCTAGATCCAGTTAAACTTTTCCAACTAAGGACTGAGTAATAGTTACAAAAAGTAACTTTGGATAAAACATTAATAATCTGTAGTTAGATGAGTTTATCTATATGTCTAAATTACAGTGATCTTTACTATTCATATTTAGAAATATATTTTTTCTCACAAAAACACAGTCTTCATTAGTAAAACAGTTTCAGTGTGACTCACACCCACAATAATTTACACACATTTTCAAAGGTTAACTGAAATGAAAATGTATAATTAAGATTACAGCATGGGGCAGGTTTTGTGTACTTTTTTAACTACAGTAAATGCTTAAGCCTAATGACTTTACAACAGTTTGTGGAGTTCAGTTGTTTAGTTACACACATGTAACCATGATATCAGTATTTACAACATATTTCCATAAATAGTATTTGTAACTACTTATTATTCTATTCAATATAGTATGTTGAGTTTAGATTGTAAAGAAGTGAAGATAATTTCTTACATTTCTCACACATTGGAGACTTCTGGTTTCAGACGTACTGTATACTGTGCATTTTTCCCCTTCTTTTAACAAAGTTTAAAAAAGTAATAAACACTCTGTCTCACAATTTTATAGAAAAATACTGAATGATGTCGTCGTGGTATAAAGTGAGTTACTGTTTCCACCCCAAAGCACAGATTATTTTCCTATAACAGCATGTCCTCAAGTGTTTTATTCCTTTTAAACCACAGCAATTTGCCAATGATTACAATTTTTAATTTATTAATGAATGACAGATTGTACTTTTCATCCATTTATAGTTACATTTATTGTTGTGGAATGTCTGCAAAACAAGTTAGTTCCTGTTCTCACTTACATTATAGCAGCTATAAACAGTCATTTCCTCACCAGCCTCGCATTTTTCTCACTTTTTTAATGAATAAAAAATTGCAGCTTGTCATGTTAGAGGGAAACAGCAAATCATAAACTCCTCTGTACTGAAGACTTTTCCATGATGGAAAACTTAAAGTTATAGCTTTACCTCTTTTCTTGTTTTTCTTTGTTAAATAAGATGTTTTTAAACTTTTGCATTGAATCTCAGCAGCCACAAATGAAAAATACCTTTAAAACATGTTTCAAGATTATTGTAAACATTCTGGAATAACAAGGAATTACAATAATTAAGCAATATTTTTTCTTTCTCCTTCTAACAAACCTGTCGTGAAAAGGGGAAAAAATCATGACATACCTCTCACTGTAATCCTGACAGAATCACTGAGCTCTGTGTAGTAGTAGCCATTGTTGTAGTAGTTGTAGTAGTAGAAGTAGCTTCTCCTGCATGCCTGACACTGGTACACTGTTTCTCCTGCGTTATCGACTGTCACATTAAGTGTGTGTGCTTGTTCACTGTTCAGAAGCTGTAACAGCTGATAATTTTTGTACCAGAGAAACTCCCATCCAGTAGACTGCTGCAGCTCACAGCTCAGAGTGATGGTGTCTCCAGTGTAGACGGAGCTCTGAGGATTCACTCTCACAGTCGGTTTGGGGTTTCCTGTTGGTATGAAATGATGAAGGTGTCAGAGCTGCTTTTCACTTCACAACATAAGCAGTAGATTCACTGTGCTTTAACATATGCTTTGTGTCTAAAACAAAGATTTAGATTTAACATTTGATACAAGATGTTATAATTGTATGTTTTCTTACACGGCTGCTATTCAGTATATTTTCTATGTAACAAAATTCATGATTGGGTTGAAGCGTAAAACTCTGTATTTGATTATTTTAGATTATTTGTTATTTTATGGATCCTACACAAATCCTGCACCATCATCTGAACATATCTGCATTTTCTTAAAAATTAGCAAAACATGACTTCCTGTATCAAAGCCATGACTCAGGACTTTTTCCAAAATATCTACAGGCATTCTGTAGCTAAACATAATAAATGTTTCTCAGCTCGATGATCATCATTGTCAGTTCATGAAAGTAAGATCAGCCTGGATTTTTAGTTAAGAATACATTAGTTTTGTGTGCATCTCTATATAAGTACTTGAAATTAATTGGCTCAATCTTTTAAAAAAATAATGTTATAAATATGTAATTTACTGAATATTTGTGAGGCAGTCTGGGAAAAATTCATTAAACGTTGCTACAGCTGGATTCGGATAACATCCAAACATGAAAAATCATAACAAAAATCAAAAATCACCTCTATAGCTAAATGTGTTTTTCTAAGGATCTGATAAAATTTTTTGGATAGTTACATAGAAACAGAGATAAGTCTAATCACTTCAGTTTGTAATCAGATAGTGGCTGTCAAAATGTCTGCGATGCTCCTGTGCCATCACATCATCATTAAAACAGGGAGGAGTGATTGCACATTTTGTACAGACGACAGCAGACAAAATTATAAAATATTTAAATGACCTAATACAAAGACTTTAATAACTAGAAATATAGTCAACAGAACAGAAGTGAATCAGGGATTATTTCCCCAGCGGTGTTAGTGTGAACAGACATCAGTCAAGTGAAGAGAAGATAATGAGGCTCGTATTTAAATGCTGTGAGTGACTTCTACCTCAGGTGATGAGACAGAGACTGATGTGGATGATGCTGATAATCAAAATCTCTCAAAATTACAGAATTTTCAGATTAATCTTTATAATTCCAATGCCAATGCAATAATTCCAACACAAGGTGAGATTTACTGCCTTCTTTCTTAATGTTCACTGTGTACTATTAATCAGACTGACTCACCACAATTCTACTGTAAACTTAATATAAAACCCAAATGCTACTGCAAAACACATGATGATGATTCCTGTGAAAGAAATCGGTGTCTACTAGACAGGGAAGTGAAAGTCAACATTAAACAAACAGAGACTCAGTTACTGACAGCTCAAAATCTGAACCCTAAAAATAATGTTATCATATTAAATAAGAAATAAACACCCACAGACTCACCTGATACAGTCAGTGTAACAGCATCACTGATCTCTGAGCTCTGAGAGTCACTGCTCTGTCCTCTGCAGGTGTAGTCACCACTGTCAGAGTCTCTAACAGACTGGATTATGAAGTCCTGCATTCTGCTGTCTGTGAGTCTGTTACTATTTTTATACCAGCTGTATGTCCGCTGAGTTCTTCCTCCTCTCTGTACGTCACATCTGAGAGTAACACGCTCTCCAATGAACACATGTGTATCAGGCTTTATGGACACCACGACTTTAGGACTCCCTGTAAAACATTCTGTTGTTAATAAACCTTACATAAAGTAATTTCCAAGTGTACACTACTAATATAATTTTTTAGACTGAGTTTGAGAACATGTTTTTTGTTACTTGTTGATACTGATATGTGTAACCTACTTACTATTAAGAAATCAGGGGCATCATGGAACATTTTATTTTGCACTATTTATGTCAGTTGTTCCCATGTGCTGCTGTCATTAAACTTGTGCTTTTTATACGTAATATGTTAAGGCATTTAAGCAGCATAAAACTATTTAAGCTTAAAACTATTTATTCACATCAAACTTTTGTTGATCATCCTTTTCTTATATAAAAGCACTATTTATCTTAAGTGAAAGTAATTCTTATAAAAAGGGAAACAGTAACTGAAGAGCCACACAGTGTGGGTGAATTTACCAAGAGCACAAAGTCAATCTACACATGAGATGGTACGAGAACAAAGAATGAAAATAACTGAGTTAATGTTACGTTCTTTGTTTAGAGCTATAAAAACTGCATTAATAAACTAGGAACAAACTGACAAATTGTGCACAAACTTCTCAGCCCCAAAACAAATCAAATATGCACACAATATAAAGGATAAATTATATATTAATCACCTTGAGCATGGGCCACTGGTATAAGCACTAAAAAAGAAACAGAAACAGAACATGACATAAATATGCAAAATATTCAGTGTATTAATGAAAACAGCACATTTTAGACACAACAAACCCACAAGATTAAATCTTAGTCAGGAAATCTAAACTACCATCTGTAAGAAATACATTTTAAGCTCTCTTAATTATAAATAATCAAAAACTACAGTAACTTATACAAAGGTCACTATTTTGCTCATTAAGGTGTTTGTTTCACTTTATTTCACTGCAGAAAGTAACCACTTATGCAGCAATTATATATTATTATTGAAGTGTGATAATCTTAGCTCTGGAACATAAAACTAATGGACTGTCACATTCTTACAGAGTGTGTGCGAGAGAGACACAGAGAGAGAGAGGACAGATGTAACTACTATTTTACTGCGATTTTCATGCATGAAATGTTCTGCAGTGTGGAAAGAGAGGGTAGAGAAGTGTGGCCCGACTGGTGGTGGCCTGTGGTTGAAGAGTGACACTAAAATGACTTTGACGCACTCTACTGGTAACTGCAGTACGTTTTAAATCCTGACCTTATCAACATTGTAATAGATTTAACCAGAAATGTTTAAATACCACTTCCAACACCTCTCGTATACTATAATACTATAGTAATAGTATAATATACTCAGTAATAGTAGAGAGGATGGACATATGTAACTGCTAGTTCAGTGTGATTTTCATGCACAACACTGAAAAGTTAAATTAGATTGACTTTGATGCACTCTACTGATACCTTATAATGGCTAATTTCAGCATTATAATTCAACATATCACAAAGCACAATCATCTCAAACTTATCACCTGAATAAGTGTACTTGGCCTCCCTTATTACCTTTGGGATGTGGTAGAATAGGAAATTCGCAGGATGGAAATGTAATATAAAGTAATAATATAATATACCCAGTAATATTAATAGTATAGTGTTCCTAATAAAGTGGCCAGTGAGGGTATGTTCAAAAGTCTTATCACTCTGAATAGTCATTTTGTCTCCAACTGGCCCTGCTGTGGAGTCTCTGGCTTCAAATGGTGATTTTCAGCTTGGTCAACTTTTGGCTTTAAAAGAGCCCAGTGAGTGTCAGTGGAGTTAAATTTGCCCACCATATCAACAGGAAAAAAGTTAAGTGTTAGTTACTGCTTTCACACGTTCACTTTCACACCTCCTCCCCTTCTTCACTGCTGAATTTGCACCACAACATTAAAATAGAAAATAAACCACATCCGCGACCTGGTCTCTGCTCTCAGGCCTCTAACACTGTCACTGCTCTGTGTGTGTACAGGACTAATGAGAAGTGTTTGTTTCTGCACAGTTATTGCTCTTATTTTAAACACAGATCACTAAATAGTGATTAGTGATTATTTAAAATAAAGTGCTGTGCATTAGTTTGGTATTAGTGTGTATTATATTGAACTTGCTGTACTGAGATGTTTCCCTGCACAGACCATAATAGTAACAAAAATGGAAATGTAGGTTATAAGGCATTTTCTCAGTAAGTCTAGTTAATGCTAACATGGTTTTGTTAAAACCTTTCTGTTCACAGGAAAGACCACCAGAGTCTCACCACAGCAGCTAAAGACATTTCAGTTAGGCACAACCATGACCACTGGTGAAAGTACAAACACCATCCAGCCATTTTCTTTTAGCAGATCAGATGATCATGAGAGGTTGTCACTGAGCAGCAGATGACAACAGGACACAGAAGATCAGCTACAGATTCCAAAAATACAGACTCGTTTACACTCATTAGATTATTTAAACCCTGTGTTTTAAACTTGCTCTACTTGTACTCTTCCCTGTTGAACTACCATAGTTACTGAGAGTAGTTACACATCAAACTAAACCCTTCTCATAACAGATATGGATACACTGATCTACCTGAGCAGACATGCTGAAGTACACACAATGTCCTAATCACACAATAACCTCATCACTCAGGACATTCAGACTGCAGATGAACAACTTTATACCCCACCACTCACGCTAATGAAGACACAAAGAGAACATTTACTCACAGAGCATCACAGGGAGTGGACTGAGCTCCATCCTGTCTCTCTAATGACTGACTGACTGACAGAGCAGAGGAGTGTGTTAAAGCCTTACCACTTCCTGTGTTCTCACAGAGACAGAGAGAGAGAAAGAGAGAGAGAGAGAGAGAGAGAGAGGGCGGATGGACATATGTATCTTCATATGCAACTTCTATTCTTTTATCACCTTTCAGTCTGCTAGTGTACACTGAGAACATTCTGTACAAATCTTTTTTATTTTGATGAAGTTAAAGCAGTGAACTTTCACTTGAATTTAAAAGAGGCTGAGATTTATTTATCTTACTTTTTCATTTGTTCATTCATGAGGCTATTTTGTGTAAAACATTTAATTTTAATAAATTTCTGTATACTCTTGTTGGAGTAAGATTTATTTGGTCCATTATCTCATTTAGAAGTGGTTCCCCTCCCCCTTTCTCTCCTCTTTTGGTACAGTCCTGTCCACCTGAATTCGGGATTGTGAAGGAGAAATTTCCTAAATAATTCACTGTAATATTTTATGTGATTTTCAGCTGGGTCAACTTTTGGCTTTAAAAGAGCTTAAAGAGTGTCAGTGGAGTTAAATTTGCCCACCATATCAACAGTTAAGAAGTAAAAGTTAGTTACTGCTTTCACATGTTCACCTTCACACCTCCTCCCCTTCTTCACTGCTGAATTTGCACCACAACATTAAAATAGAAAATAAACCACATCCGCAACCTGGTCTCTGCTCTCAGGCCTCTAACACTGTCACTGCTGTGTGTGTGTACAGGACTAATGAGAAGTGTTTGTTTCTACACAGTTATTGCTCTTATTTTTGAAAAAAAAAAGGTTAAATAATGATTACAGATTGTTTAAAAAAATGCCATGGGCATTAGTTTGGTATTAGTGTGTACTAGAGTGAACTTGCTGTACTCAGATGTTTCCCTGCACAGACCATAATAGTAACAAAAATGGAAATGTAGGTTATTAGTCCTTTTCTCAGTCTAGTTAATGCTAACATGGTTTTGTTAAAACCTTTCTGTGCACAGGAAAGACTACCAGAGGCTCATCACAGTGTAATGGATATGCAGTAACTAGCATTAGACTACGATTCCCATCAGCCACGGCACTGCACGTTATCACATCACATGACTGGTTATACCTGATTCACATTTTTGGTTAATTAGCAAATGGTATTTAAGTCACGTTTTCCACAGAACTTTTTGTCTTGCATTTGTCTT
This sequence comes from Pangasianodon hypophthalmus, assembly GCF_027358585.1. Lineage (NCBI taxonomy): Eukaryota > Metazoa > Chordata > Actinopteri > Siluriformes > Pangasiidae > Pangasianodon > Pangasianodon hypophthalmus. Next base: position 4,349,801 of record NC_069713.1, read on the forward strand.
TCTTTGTCTCTTTATGCTTTCATGTGTCATGGTTATGTTTCTTTGTTTTGTGTTTTGTTTTCGTATTTTATTAAACATGAATCTGCACTTGCATCCATCTACACCTTCATTACATGACAGAATGCAAGACCTACAAATGGATGCAGCGGATTTTTTCGCTGTTCAGGAAGACTTCTTGGAAAAGAACCTCCTGATGTAGGAACACCAGGGGAAAGGAGCATGGGTAAAGGCCACTCAGGAATGGCTCGACACCATGCGCCCCTTCAGAAAATTTTTTGAACGGGGGATTCCTGACTCAATCGAAACCATCTACTTCGGACATTGCTCAGTCTACCTGCCCAACTGGGGACATCGCCTTGCTCCCTTGCTCTGCTGAGGACGTCACTCCGCAATCCTGCTCTGCTGTAGACATTGCTCCCCCCTCTTGCTTCGCAGAGAACATAGCTCCCCCTTCTGGCCTTGCGGAGAACGTTGCTCCCCCCGCAGGCTGAGCAGTTGCTGTCACTCCAAGGTCATGCTCGGCCTGGGACATCGCACAACCCCCTGGCTGTGCGGCTGTGCGTCATGCCTCCTTCCAGCCCCGCGAGAGGTAGCACTCATAAGGAGTTTGATCAGCTAAGCAACATCTGGTCTGCGTGTCCAGGACCCCCTCCCGAAATTTGTTTGATTGTAAGAAGCCGTGCATTATGGGGATTCTGTCATGGATATGCCGGAACTGTCATTAGACTACGATTCCCATCAGCCATTGCACCCCATATCATCTCACATTATTAGTTACACCTGATTCACATTTTTGGTTAATTAGCACTGGTATTTACATTTGGCACAGCAAACATTTTTGTCTTGCATTTGGCTTTCTTTGTCTCGTTATGCTTTCATGTCTCATGGTTATGTTTCTTAGTCCTTGTGTTTTCCCATGAGTTCATAGTTCTTGTTTTGTGTTTTGTTTTTGTCTTGTGACACAAGAGATCATGGTAGGGCAGAACACTGACACTCAGAGACAGGATTGGGTACACAGGTGACTTTCCTTTATTAGAATTTGTTCTGGTGCAGGCAGAGTGAGGAGGTGAGGGTGCATGTGGGTAATGAAGTGCAGTGAGGTAGAGGTCGTCTCAGGATGGAGGGCGGCGAGCTGCAGCAGTGGCTCTTCCTGGAGACGGGAGGGGGGATGGTGGGTGCTCCTAGGTGGCTCAAAGGACGGCTGACACACGTGGTGGCTCGTCTTCTCCGCTGGCATTGGCGTCTGGGGTCAGAAAGAAGAAGCAGGTTAGACAGTGTGTCAGTATCACCTATCTTGTCCTCCTGGGAGTGGCAGCGGGCTCCTGTTATATCCCACCGTCACCTCCAGGAGGGTGAATTCGCACGTCAGCAATCAGCGGCTGCCAGCCGCGCTCTGTTAAAATGCTCTGCCTCGCAGCCACACGCATTCCGGCTGTCCAAAACAAAGAGGGTGCTGAATCAGTGCTGTCCTTTCAGCATCCCGCCGGCAGTCGAGCTAGGAGCACTGTGTTTCTTCGGTGTGCAGGCTGCCAGCCCGCGGTCACAGTCTTTATTACACTTGCGTCTGCACTTGCATCTGTCTACGTCTTCATTATGTGATATACAGCAGCTAAAGACATTTTATTTAATTACAACCATGACTTCCATTGGTGAAAGCAGAAACACAATCCAGCCATTTTCTTTTAGCACATCAGATGATCATGAGAGGTTGTCACTGAGCAGCAGATGACAGCAGGACACAGAAGATCAGCTACAGATTCCAAAAATACAGACTCGTTTACACTCATTAGATTATTTAAACCCTGTGTTTTAAACTTGCTCTACTTGTACTCTTCCCTGTTGAACTACCATAGTTACTGAGAGTAGTTACACATCAAACTAAACCCTTCTCATAACAGATATGGATACACTGATCTACCTGAGCAGACATGCTGAAGTACACACAATGTCCTAATCACACAATAACCTCATCACTCAGGACATTCAGACTGCAGATGAACAACTTTATACCCCACCACTCACGCTAATGAAGACACAAAGAGAACATTTACTCACAGAGCATCACAGGGAGTGGACTGAGCTCCATCCTGTCTCTCTAATGACTGACTGACTGACTGACAGAGCAGAGGTGTGTGTTAAAGCCTTACCACTTCCTGTGTTCTCTCACAGACAGAGACAGAGTGAGAGAGAGAGAGAGAGAGAGAGAGGAAGGGAGAGAGAGAGAGAGAAAGAGTGTGCCTATATGTCACTTTTACATTTCCTGTGTTCGCTTTTAAGGGGGCGATTGTGGCATGGGGTGAATACATGCTTCTATTTTAGTGGTCACAGGCACAGAAGCTTCCTGTGTCACAGAGAGAGAGAGAGTGAGAGTGAGAGAGTGAGAATGTATGTGTCACATCTACATTTTAGTTGACACAGATGTGGTTGCTCCTGTTCCCTTTTTTTACATTAAAAATGTTTTAAGACTCACACTGTAAAACCTATAATGTTTCACTTTACTAGGATTAAAATCATTTGTATTAAAGAATAACACACTGAGTAACAGGGCTGCAAATAGGCAAAATATCTAAATGTACATTATATTCTCATTGTACACTTTATTAGGAACACCTATACACCTGCTCATTCATGCAATTATACAATCAGCCAATCATGTGGCAGCAGCACAATTCACAACCTCATGCAGTAAATTGTATTTCAGAAATCTCCTGGGCTTTTCTCACACAACAGTCTATATAGATTACACAAACAAAAAGACAGAAAGAAACAGCTTGTTGATGAGAGAGGTCAGAGGAGAATGGCCAGACTGATTGGAGCTGACAGGAAGGCTGCAGTAACTCAACATGTGGTGGCCAGTGATTGAAAAGTGAAACTAAAATGCCTTTGACTCCCTCTAGTGGTAACTGCAGTATAATTTTAATCCTGACTTCATCCACACTGTAATAGATTTAAACAGAACTGATTAAAATATATCTTATCACTGTTCAGTCTGCTCATGTACATTGAGAACAGTCTGTACACACCTGTATTTTGAATTCTCTCATTCAAGTTTTAATCTTTTAAAATGACATCTAACTCCATAACCAGAGGCTTTTCCCATTATAGAGTTAAAAATGCAGTGTGCTATGGAGATGATATTTAACAGTTTTGTTAAACATCAAATTATTTAATGAAATTAAAATTTGTCCTTGTGTGATGTGAGAGATGAAAATTAATGTATTATTTATATTAAATGCTAATGCTCATTTTATTTACATTATTAATTACAGGTAGGTACAGAGACTTTTCGCACGTGTCGTCATATCCTGTAATGAACAGTAGTGTTCCTGTTGTCACTATGAACATTGTTTAGGTGCTGAAATGCATGAGTGACTGTGAATCTGAACTGTCTATTAATGGTATATTCCAGATTAAGGTAAGCAGTTAATAGCTCGCTACATTTTCCACCCTTAGCTAGCTAATGTGTTTAAGTTGCATTTGCTAATGAACACAGTAGCGATAAACTAGTTATAGCTAGTGTTGGCATCAATCAGGGCATGTTCAGGGCTCAGTGAAAATGGTGACTTTATAATATTTTAATGTATGAGTTATCTCACTTTATCTGGAGGAGAAACAGCTACATACACTCACTGTCTATTTTATTAGGAACACCTGTAAAACTGCATATTCATGCAGGTATCTAATCAGCCAATCATGTGGCAGCAGCACAATGCAAAAGAATCATGCAGCTACAGGTCAAGAGCTTCAGTTAATGTTCACATCAAACAGCAGAATGAAGAAAAAGTGGGATCTCTGTGACTTTGATCATGGCATGGATATTGGTACCAGAAGGGCTGGTTTGAGTGTTTCAGAAACTGCTGATCTCCTGGGAATTTCACACACAACAGTCTCTAGAGTTTACACAGAATGGTGAGAAAAACAAAAACCACTGAGTAGGCAGCAGTTCTGTTGATAAGAGGTCAGAGGAAAATGGCCTGATTTGTTCGAGCTGCTCTGAAGGATCTAGTAACTCAAATAAGCACTCTTTACAACTGTGGTGAGCAGAAAAGCATCTCAACAAGCACAAAATATCGAACCTTATGTGGATGGGTGTGACACTGCGGGACCGTAGAAGGCTGCACGCACACACACACACACACACACACACACACACACACACACAGAAGCAGTAAGTGCGGGGGCGAGTCGTGTTCTTTATTATCCTTAAAAGTGAAAGTGAAACTTATGGCGCAGGAAGAGGATGGTGGAAGTGAAACTGTGAGAATACATTAAATCTGCTTAGAACGACAAAAGCTCGACTTCTTTGCTTTCGCTAACATTGACGTCTGCGTTTAAGAAACACACAGAGACAGTGTACAATAAAGTAACGATTTTCCCTTCCTTCTCCCTCATTAGAGTGGCCGCGAGCTCCTTTTATAGCTCCTCGTCACCTCCGGGAGGGTGAAGAGGAGCCGCGCCACTCATTGGCCGCCAGCCGTGCTGAGTTAGGTCGCTCCGCCCCACAGCCACGCGCACTCCGGCTGTCCAACACAAACGCGGTGCTGAAAGGACGCTGACTTTTCAGCAGCACGCCGTCAGTCGCGCGAGGAGCGTTTGATGTTTTACGTGCGCGGGCTGTCGGTCCGCCGTCACAATGGGCTACAACAGCAGAAGACCACATCAGGTTCCACTCCTCTCAGCCAACAACAGCAATCTGAGGCTATCATGGGCACAGACTCACCGACACAGGACAGCTGAAGATTTAAAAAAAAATCACCTGCTCTTTTTCCAGTCTTCAACTGTCCATGTTGCTGAAGACAAAGAGAAATTTTACTCACAGCATCACACAACTTGGTCAATGTCCAAATATTTATGGATCTGGCTGTTTTTTTCCTCTCAAAATTGCATCTAAATAAATAATGTATGGTAAATGTTTTATTTTTTTCTGCTGCTGATTTACAGTGTGCATGCCTAATGGTGAACAAGGAATAAAAAGGGCCTAGATTGTACAATAAGGTTTGAATGTAATATTTTTATTTCTAGTTATAATCCATGTGTGTAATCTGCACAGCAAAGCAAAAGCACATAAAAAGCACATTGTGTGTAATGCCCGCTATAGCATATGAAGCTATGTTACTGAATTCATTTTTGTTACTGCTGACATGATAAATGTAAGCGCATAGGAGCAGGAGCTGAGTTGGGGATGGAGCATGTCGAGCTTTAGTTGAGTCCAGAGCGAGTTTTCTCACTGAATATCACTTCAGTTGCCTTCATAACACAAGCTTATGACATCTAACAGCCAGCTGTTCTTTACAAGAGACCCGAGTTTTAAAATCTCATACACAAATGATATGGTAACTGTTACAGGACGGTTCAGTGTGGACCCAATTGCAGAGTGAAAACCCCTGCTTGCTTATAAATAACTGGGCAAGCAGGGTTTATATATTGGTGAAATAAAGGGTAAGGGAAGGGTTGGGGTGTGATTGGTGCAATCTCTCTAGTCACTTCTTTCCTTTTCTAATTCTTTTAAATTCTCATTTTCCTTTCTGTCCTTTCCTTTCCTTTACCCTTACCTCAGATAAAGCTCTGGCATACAATACCAGTCACTCCTCTACAAAGGTGTGACAAAGGGCTGTCTCAAAGACTGGCCTTAAGTATCCTGCCTGGCACGTGCAGTTAATCCAGGTTAATCAGCCTGGAGAATTCTGGGTAACTGAGTTCTCCTGAATGGCTGCTCTCACTGTGCTCCACTGCTGCCCTCTGCTGGCTGCTGGTGGTGTAGCGCGGCCTCTTGAAGTAACAAAAGGGAATAAATGTTTATTTATACAGTAAAATATGCATGAAACTATTTTTCTGCTACAATTTTCCGTTGGAAGAAGTGTGTGATGTTCCTGACTGCAGACACCTACCAAAAATTATCCCCAATTGTGTAGACTGTGTTAGTGCTCATATACAACAATGCTTTAGATACAAGCTTGATTTACAAACCTCTAATCCTGACTATCTTAATCCCTCTGCCAGGACTGGGAAGAAATGCAGTTAGTAGCTTTTCATTCTGAATCACTGCCACTGCTGTAATGTTAATTTCCTGTGTTGTGTTTTGGACATTTTCAGTGTTATGTTAGTCCTGTACATCAGTGTACCAGTGTGTAGACATGCAGTAAGAGCAACAACATTTCTATTTGATTCCTCATTTACTCCTGAACTTTACTGCAGTGAGATCCTCTACTTACACTGAATAATACTGCAGGATCGAGTTTCTGCATTTAAGAGAACACTTTATTATTTGAGAAGACTACCCTGAGATCACAAGTAGGAATTTCAAGTTCAGGGGGCGTTTTCTATTGTTTTTTCTGGTCAGAGGTTTGAAATTACAAGTTATGATCTAAGTCAAATGCAGAATCTCTCAAATAGCCACTCTTTGAGCAGAAACACATCTCAGAACACACAATATGTTGAACCTTGAGGCAGATGGGCCACAGCAGCTGAAGATCACTCCTGTCAGCCAAGAAAAGGAATCTGAGTCTAGAGTGGGCACAGGCTCACCCAAACTGGCCATTGCTCCATTCCATCTCAACTGGTCCAATGCAGGTTACTTGACCATTTTTAATTTTCCTGAGTTTTTTTGAGTGATTACCTCTATGTATTGGCATTACTAAACCACCAGTGTTTTTTTTTTATATTTTTTTTAACTTAGTTTAACAAGGCCATCTTTGTGTCATGGCACACAACAAATTTTGGTTATACAGCTCTTTACAGAAACCTCAGTATCTTGTCTCAGGATGCTGCTAGCTCCTTGGAACCAAAACTGATCTCTAGAGCACTTTACAAGGTATATGTACACATATAAACATTTTGCAAATTCTTAGAACTTAGAACTTCAGTCCAATTGTAATCTTTTAGGGTCAATTTATAATGGGAGATGTTCGAGTCCCAGTCTTAATTTTTGGGGGTACCTAGGTAATTATAGTGTGCATGCAGAACATCTCAGGTTTGAGACTTCTCTTATTTATTTATTTTTTTATTGGGGGGAGAAAGTGCAATTTTTTTTTTAATTCTCCTCACTTTCAAGTTGAATATCACTGGTGGGGGACCAGATACAAACAGGAAATTTTCACAGAAATAAATCCTCTATAATAGCATTCTGCTATACAATTTTTTTAGTTTGAAATTCCACTGGTTACAGAAAAAGGGCGAGTAGAACTTTGGGGAAAAACCTACTTTATTCATACATTTTGAGAAATGAACAGATGTAATAATTATAACAAATAAAAAAATGAACAATATTTTACAGTAATTGTGTTTTTGATTGACATACAATAGCTTATGCTTCTCAATGAAGTCTATAGTGATAACAATGAAACTATCACAGGGTTCTTCAAATCTGCAGAGTTTAGCTCCAACCTCCAAACTTACCTGCCTGTAATTTTCTAGTAATCCTGAAGACCTTGGTTAGTTTGTTCAGGTGTGTTTGATTAGGGTTGGAGCTAAACTTTGGAAGACAGTGGACCTTGTCCTTGTCATCTATCATGTTGGTTCAGATGTACATTTGGTATGCATGAATAGATTTTGTCCAAATATGGAATTGAACAGTGAACAGGGCCATAAACAGAGCTGTAGTGTTGATTCTCCAGTGATAAAAGCAGTAAGTGACTGCAGCTCAGAAGACACTTACTGCTTTTATCACAGTAGAAAAAACACCACAGCTCTGTTTATGACACTGTTCATTTATAAAACACCCAATTGTACACTGTAATTCCACACAAACATATTTACTAATAACTTGGCTTTAAATGTAGACTACCTGTGGAAAGCTGCTGATTTTTGACTACCATCAACATCACTGCTTAACCTGTCTAAAATTAACAACAAACAGAATGAAAAGATATAAAATATATATGTTTTAAGGAAAATATTATTTGTATATATGGCAAGGATAACCTACATTTCATTCAGAGTTGTACATCTTTATTCATATTTTATCTAAACATTGCTGAAGTACAAAACGAGTTCTCTAACGTAAGCCTCCTCTATTGAATGTGGTGAGATGACTACCAAAGCATCAGGTCATGTGTAAAGGCATAGAAAATGTTTAGAAAAATGTAAATTATAAAGAGAAAATTTTCAAAAACAACATTATTTAAAAGGTGTGTGTGTGTGTGTGTGTGTGTGTGTGTGTGGATCAACAGATCAGATGACGGCAGCAATGATCCAGGACAGCACGTTGCAGAACCAAAAATATAAATGTTCACCCCAGCCAACTGTACTTTCATGTTAATTCATTATTTCATCAGTGAAATTTGTACATCAACAAGAATAACTCACTTTGTGTAAGAAACCAGTGACAGACTTACATACTTCACTCATGTTTCTTCTTCTTTGGTGTGTGCAGTACCAGATACCAAGTGTTCGTATCCAACCGAAAAACAACCAAAAGCACTGAAGTGCAAGTATATGAGTAAAATAATAATGTTTGTCTTATGGGCGAGTCTGGGTTTGGTGGATGCCAGGAGAACATTACCTGCCTGACTACATTGTGCCAACTGTAAAGTTTGGTGCAGGAGGGATAATGGTATGGGGCTGTTTTTCAGGGTTGGGCTAGGCCCTTTACTTCCAGTGAAGGGAAATGTTAATGCTTCAGCATAACAAGACATTTTGGACAATGCTATGCTTCCAACTTTGTGGGAACAGTTTGAGGAAAGCCCTTTTCTATTCCAGTGTGACTGTGCCCCAGTGCACAAAGCAAGGTCCATAAAGACATGATTGGATGAGTTTGGTGTGGAAGAACTTGACTGGCCTGCAAAGAACCCTGACCACAATGCCAATCAACACCTTTGGGATGAACTGGAATACATTGCGAGCCAGGCCTTCTGGTCCAAAAGCAGTGCCTGATCTCACAAATGCTCTACTGGATGAATGGGCAAAAATTCCCACAGAAACACGCAAATCTTGTGGAAAGCCTGCCCAGAAGAGTGGAAGCTGTTAGAGCTGCAAAGGGGGGACCAACTCTATATTAATGTATTTAGAATGCGATGTCATTAAAATCCCTGTTGGTATAATGGTCAGGTGTCCCAATACTTAATAATAAGTGTACAGAATAAGTAGAAAAGGAAAAGCAGTAAAAAGCATTAAAAAATAATAAGTGATGTTCCTTGGGTACAGGAAGGGGATGAGCAGACTTTACTACTCTGAGCATTTTAGCAAAAACAGAAGACAATCACAATTCACAGTTTTCCAGCGATCTGTTTGAGAACTGTAGCTTCATCAGTGGACACAGACACACGGCTCACTGCAGAGAGAAAGAAAGTGATTGCAATAAATATGTTTAGAAATACATTTCTCCTCACATTGCTATCACTGATGTTACAAACTAATTAACTTTTTGAATCAGTTACCAAAGCAAGAAATCAGTTAGTTATTTGACGTGTCAGTATTTTGCATGTTCATAGCTAACTATGTCATAACTGTCCAAGTAGAATGAGATGATGGAAAGTTATCTAGACAGCTACCAATCTAACATGGATGAACTCTGTGAGGCGGGGTTTTGTGTACATGGATACTGTAACTGCTAGATGCCAAGTTCACCCCAATGCACCTTTAAAACACTGGCCTTTTCTAGTGGGAATCAAGATATCCTGAATTAATCTCCTGAAAAATTACAAATCATCGAAAGTATTAAATAGAAAATGATCTGGATATTAAATCATTCACAAGTAAAATACATTAGGCCACAGCAGTGTTGAATTCTGGATTCTGATTGGTCAGAAGGTGTTGATTAATTTTCTATAACAGCAGCTCTGACAGTAGTGCAGCTGCAAATCACACGTTTATATTAATGCCAATTGTTCTAATATGATATCACTTCTATAGTAACAGATTACACAAATAAAGTAACAGATTACATAAATAAAGTGATAGATTATGTGAATAAACAGATTAAGGGATGTTGTTTAACAAAAAAAAAATGTAAGTGTTAATATGGATTTTTCTGTTAGAAGTTTATTTAACATTTAGGAAGGAGTCTCCAGTGTGAGTGCTGTGTAACAGTCACGAAATTTTCTGACATGGGAAAGTCTTCAAGACAGAGGACTCTAAGCTTTATCACTTTAAGAGAAAAAAGAGAAGCTGATAAAGGAACGACTGTTTATACGTGATGAAACACAAGTGATAAAAGGAACTAACTTTTGCAGAAATCTCACAACAATAAATGGATGAAAAGTATGATGTGTCTTTCTGTAATGAATTAAAAAGGGAAGTTGCTGTGGTAAAACACTTTGGGATGTGCTGTAATAGGAAAATAATCACCTCCAGGGTAGGAACTCTGAAGCAGTAACTCTGCTTCATCACACCACACTGTCATTGATTATTTTCCTATAACAGCACAACAGTGTGTTTTATTCATTACGTAAAATAAGAGTAGGGTGCAGGTGAACTATGACACAAAATAAAATGTCTTCATTTTGCTTTACCTTTTATTCTGTTTTCATTTTTCATTGGTTTTAGTTCAAGATTAGCATAAATCACATCACTAACACCGGGTTCAGCATCAGCACCTGCAGTAGCAGAGAACAAAACCATCCCAATGATCTTTAGCCTTGTAATACATCAGTCATAACTCATAAACATAAACATAAGTCATTATCAGTCTCCTGCCAAAACCTCACTGAACTCTAGCTGAGTAGATCTTTAAACTCTAGAGGTTACTTTCTTCAGCTTCTTCTATCATCAGCATGAGGCATCTGTTCGAATGTATGAGAACTTTATGATTAATGCTATGCAGAACACATCACTGACTTTTTAATGGAGCCTGTGACGGAACTGACTCGCTGATCTGGAGGAATATTGCAGCTTATGACCTCAGATACTTGGATGCAGATTGTTAATGTGACAAGTTATTGAGATTAAGATTTATTAAGATTTCAAATATTATTTGCTGATTTTGTTTTTTTAATAAATACATTAAATGTCCCAGCATTAAAAATTCTCTACCATTGTTCCTGTTTGTCTTCTTTTTCTTCGTGACCTGTGCATAAGTGGCTTCACTCTCAGCTGCAGCTTCACCTGAACACTGAACACTTCTGTACTTTACTGTATAGAGTTAATCTATAGTTAAGTCTCCTAATGCAAGAGGAAATAAAGCTACCTGTTCCACTCGTATCTGCCTGATCCACAGTACCATAAATATGTTCACTTTCTGGAGAAAACATAATAAAGAGTTCTGAATTTGTTATAAATGCTACTGTAGATTACAAAATAGATTTCAAACAAATAAAACAACTGAATTTATTAAAAGCTGTTCATGCTGTGTATTAAAGAGATGATAATTTTACAATGAATTTCAAAGAAAGATGTGAGTTTCTATTCTTCTAATAAATGTAGAAATAAAGTGATTGAGACAGTGTCTGACCAGCCTGAAGTGGTGTGTGTCCTGACTGATAGTCTTCAGCTCCTGACCGGCTCTGATTCTGCTCTGATGTCTGATTGATTTTCTTCTGCTTTTCTGTAGAGGGAAACAGATTCTACATCTGAACAGGGTGTAAATAGTTACAGAAACATTTTATTTTATACAGCCCTGATTACAGCAATATAACCAGAGAGACTACAATACAGTAGGAATAGGTACAATTATTAATTATGGATATAATTCTAATAACAATATGTAGTTAGATGAGTGTAACTACACGTCTGAACTGCAAAACCTGTAGTAAAGTTATATTTACAACTAAACCTAATGATTTCACAAAAACTCAGATTCCATTATTAAAACGGGTTCAGTATGACAGATCTCACACCCAGAATAATTTGTGAGAATTTGAAAAAATATTAACTAAAAAAAAGTAAAAAAAAATTAAATACATACATTTTCTTTAGAGTGAATTAGTCGTTAACCTTCATCACATCTTTCACCATATTTTCTGAAATAGATTTTTTTAGCTGAAAATATGACTTTACAAAAGGTTTTTGGTTTATAATATAATAATATTAATGAATAAAATGAATATGTATTAATTACAACATTACAGTTAGTATATCTATATTTAGTATGTGCAGGTGCTTTTTATTTATTTTATAATCTACATTGTATTTAAACTGTTTCTTACACTGTAATCAGGACGATATCTCAGACCATAATGATGACTTAAGTGTGAAATATTCCAAACAACACTTTTGGTTATTCAAGTAACCTTTAGTTATTTTTCCACAATTACGTGATACATCAAAATTTGCTTTATTTTTTAGAAACGCTGAGTATATTCTACATAATATAGCTAAAGCAGTTATCAGACCTTTTTTTCTTTTGTAGGACCACAGCAGGATCATTAAGATCAGTAAAGCGATGAACAAAAATCCCAAACCCACAGCCACTCCTACTGTTACACCACCGGATCTAGAACCTGAGACTGAGGAGAGAAAGAGAGCAGAATTTAAGTATTTAAACACTGTGCATATAAACTGTGTTATTAAAAAGAGAAGCAAATAAAAAGAAATTCTCACAAGGTTTCTCACCTCTGACTGAGAACCAGCTTTTCAGTGACTCTCCTCTCTCTGGGTGTTTACAGTGGTAGAAACCTTCATCTGACTTTGAGACAGTTCGGATGATCATCTCTCCTGTAGTCTGTGTCTGGAGAACTGATCCATCTTTATAGAAATCAGCTCGGAGGTTTGAGGAATTTGTGCTGCGATATAAACAGCGTAGATTCAGAGGATGTCCCTCAGTCACAGGATGGACAGGACTCTCCAGGATCACATCACCATCTAGAACACAGAAAATCACAAACAAGGAAATCTACACACTATTATTTGTGTGTAGATGATATATAAAAGTTCTCTAATTTATCTGTATATGACTTAAAACCCTATAAATCTGTGGAGTCTGCAGGTATTTAATTCACTAGCTCATGAGAAAACGTTCAACTGAATTATGGATGCATCAGTACAGATATATATGAATATCCAATACTGATTTGATTCCATGCTCATTTACTGCTACTAGTAAAACTACCATCTACTACTAGCATACACATATCCATACTCAGAATATTCTATAAACCATTTCCCTTTTCCTTTAACAATAAACACACTACATGAAGACTCACCATGCACTGTGATGTTGACAGGATTACTGTTTTCTCCAGATTCAGACTCACACCAGTAAACTCCAGTGTAGGATGTGGAGAGGAAGCTGATTTTACATGTAGATCCTGTAACTGATCCCCACCGTGAACAATCTAACATTCCCTCACTGTGTGTGTATCGTCTCACTGTCCATCCAGTAGAGTTTCTCTGGTCCTCACAGCTCAGTGAGAGAGAGTCATGAGCAAAGTGTTGAGTTCTGCTGGGATTGATGATCAGAGAGACTGGAGGAGATTCACCTTAAACAAAGAAGAAAGCCATGTAAATAAAAATTAAAGAGAAATTGTGTGATATAATGAGGAAGAACACAAGGAAATTGCTGTAAATGTACATTATTTATTTTACAGCAAAATACTGTTTTATTATTTCACAGGTTTACAGTAAAATACCAGAAAATTCATTGCATAGTGGGATATCTTTTTGCCAGGGGTAAGATTATAAAATTTCTCCTTGTATCAAGCTTGAGTTTAAAGTGTTTCAGGCTTTAAGTTACAGATCAGAAGGTCGTCTGTTCAAATCCCAGCATTGCTAAGCTGCTATGGTTGGGTCCTTGAGCAAGTATTTAACTTGCAAAATTTACAGTATATTACTGGAAATATACAATAAACATAACAGGAATTATCTATAAAGATATTAGAATACTTTACAGTAAATATGTTTATGGTTATTTCCTGTCATTTGCGATTTGTGATTTGCTAGTAAATTACTGTAAATATTACAGTAAATGTTTTACAGTGAGGAACAGGTGCACACAATCAGGGAATCACATCACCAGGGGACATTACGCCTCCTCACCACCAGATGTCACTGTCGCCTGAGTATTAGTCTAGCTCTATCACACCACCTACAGGTCACTTCCTCATTGTAGAGTATATTAGGCCAGCACATGGTCTTATACATGATGTAAAGTCTTGCCAGTTCCAGCGTTTGTGCAAGTACAGAGCAGTGTTTAGTTTGTGATTGCCATTGCCCTGTTTAGACTCTCTACCTTGTCATTTGATTAGTCTTTTGGATTTGTCCTCTGATTTCTTGTACGGTGCTTCAGCGTGTTTGACTCTTGCCTGCTTTACACCTCTGTTATCTGCATTGCGTTTATTAACAGTGTAACATAATGACATCATCTGTACCTGCATCTGTTTTTAGCTCTAAATAGCCATATTTGTATTTGGATTTGGATTTAAACAAGATGTGGGCATATTCTTGCCTTTTTGGAAAGCTTTCTAAAAACAAACAAACAAACAAACAAACCCTGAATAGTGCACCTCCTATTCAAATCTGTATCTGTTTAGAACACATTTTCTGAATAATGTATTTGTACTTGGTTATATCTGTAATGTTTACCTGCTCTACCTTTCTGGCTTTTAAAATAAAATCCTCCTGCACATAGATCCTCAACCATCTCCTGAGTCCTGTATGTTACCCAGAAAAGTTACCCAATGACAAGGGGCAGAGACATCACAAAATACAGGGAAACACAAGGGAAATCATGACAATAAGCCTCTACCAGCACTTAGAGCTCTTTAACTAATAAATAAATGTTGCATTAATCTGATCTTACATCCACACTATTCTATTCTACACTTCAACACAACAGTTATTTTTCCTCACCAGTGATCCATAGTGGCTGTGGATTGGTGTACTGTGTGTGAACGGCTGGTTCTCCTCTCTCTCCTCTGCACATATAAACTCCTGTGTGATTCAGAGCAGCAGGACTGAGAGTGTAGTTGCCTCCAGATCCTCTGCTGCTGTCTGAGAGGAGCTCCACATACATGCTATAGCCACGATTATTTTTTATTTGAGTTAAGCCATCTCTGTAGGGAACAGTTGTGTACCAGCTGAATGTCCAGTCTGTAGAGGAGTCTGTAACCTCACAGCTTAGAGTCACTGAGTCTCCTTCAGTCAGCCAGCTCTGTGGAGATACACTCAGTACTGCCCGTGGTCTCTCTGTTACACAGGAAATACAAAACAAATTTTTCTAAATTAATTTAATACACAGTACGAGGTTTTTCATGAATGAGTAATTGCACATTTCCTCAATATTAATGATTTTGTTAATATTGAGGAAATTTTTTTGTAATTAACAAAAAACAAATTTTTTTAAAGTAAACATCACATGTAAATCCAGTTAAACTGTACAGGACAGTGTAGTCTGTAGTCTTTATGGGACTGATGATCATCATTGCAATTTTACATTTGTGATTCTGTCACTGGTAGAAGCAAGCAGAACAGGGTTGTGCTAAATAAATAAATAAATGAATGAATAAATAAATAAATAAATAAATAGATAAATAAAACTTTCAATTTTACACAGCCCTGTTTAACTACAAAAGATCAACTAAGGAGTGAGTAATAGTTACAAATATTAACTATTGATAAAACACTAATAATGTGTAGTTAGATGAGTGTAACTATATGTCTGAATTGCAGCCATCTTTAGTATTCATAATCATAAATATAGTTTTTCCTACAAAAACCCAGTCTTCATTAGTAAAACAGTTTCAGTGTGACTCACACACACAATAATTTGTACAAATTTTCAGAGGCAAGCTGAAATGGAAAATTGTAATGAAGATTACAGCATGGGGTTGGTTTTGTGTCCTATTTTATGTTTTTAATTACAGTAAATTTGTGCTTAACCCTTATCACTTTACAACAGTTTGTGGAGTTCAGGTGTTTAGTTACACACATGTAACCATGTTCCCTTTCGATACTACACTCGTACTGCCTCGCTAGACGCTATGGGGAAAACTCCTTTTTCTCCGATGACTGAAGCCTTTACAATCACGCAGTGAAACTGCACGGCCATTGGTTCGTGCAGTGCAATAAAGCGAACCAATGGCTCGGCAGCGGAACTGCACGCATCTATGGCAAGGAAGCCCGCCAGAATGGGAGGAGCCATCTGGCTATATAATCGGGCATTGTGCCATAGGATCTCAGATCAATTCTCCTTCAGCGACGAAGAGCAATCTCTACGCTGAGCTACGAGACTGAAGCCGCTCGCCGTTGACACGCCTCGCTGCGGACAAGAGCTACTCGCCGGCGCCGTCCCGCTGTTCCTGCCGAGCTTGGAGCCGCCGTTCAGCGTCCGGCGCCGATACCAGCTCGTCCCCTGCCGCCATCCGGTGAGCTAAAAAAGATCTAAAAGAGCGAAAAGAGCTAAAAGATCAAAGAGAGCTAAAAGAGCCTTTTTTCTCTAAAAGAGCTTTTTTCTCTAAAAGAGCAAGCGGCGTTGATATAAATCCGCGCCGTCATTGCAGCTCATGCAGCTCCGCCCTGCACACTGATGACGGCCACTCAGAGTGTGTTTCCTGCCTGGGTCGTCCCCATGCGGAAGCCGCTCTGACGGACATGGAATGCTTGCATTGTGTGAGCATGAGTCTCTCCTCTCTGCACGCTCTGAAAAGAAAGCAATGCCGCTTCTCGCGCCCCCCCGTTTTCTTCCTCCCAGGGACCAGCGAGTAAAAAACGGCGGGGTAGAGAAGAGTGGCGCCCGGCTGTGAGCGAGCTCACGCTGGCTCAGACCCCGCGTGCGTCACTCTCGCCTTGCAGAGAGGATTCGCCCCCGTCTTCTTTGAGTGCCAGCATCCCTCAGCTGATGCGAGCGACATGGTTTAGTTTGGCGCGATAGAGGACGACCCGCTAGATGACAGCATATCTTTAGCAACGTTAGATGCGGAGGATATTTCGGGCTCTCCCTTCGACCCCGCCCCTTTGCCGTCTATAGATTACAGCGTCACCAAGACGAGTACGGATGCCGAGCACTTCCGCGTTCTCTCTAAAGCGGTGGCAGTGCTGGGTTTAGAGTGGTCCATGCCGGAGGAGCCCACTCGGAGCCGTCTGGATGGGTGGTTCCTGCCGGGGTGCCGTCAGGCTCCTCGTCAGTGAGCCGTGCCTTTTTTTCCAGAGGTCCATGATGAGCTCACTAAGTCATGGCGCGCCCCTTATTCGGCTCGCCTTCGCACGTCCGTTTCATCCGCGTTCTCCATGGTCGACGGGGCGGACGAAAAGGGCTATGAGAGGCTACCTCCACTGGATGAGGCAGTGGCCGCACACTTCTGCCCGCCCACTGCCATTGGATGGAGAGCGAATGTCACACACCCCTTGAAACTGTGCAGAACAATGTCTGCCCTTGCTGGACAAGCTTACTCTTCCGCTGGGCAGGCAGCCTCAGCTCTGCACTCAATGGCCGTGCTCCAGGTTTTTCAGGCGAAACTTCTCCAAGTTATGGACGAGTCGGGGCCCGATCCTGCGGCCTTCAAGGAGCCGCGCAGTGCGACGGACCTAGCCCTTCGAGCTACGAGGGCGACGGCTCAGGCCATCGGGCCATCGGGAGGTCAATGGCCAATTTAGTGGTGTTGGAGCGCCACTTGTGGCTAAACCTGACGGAGATCAAAGAGGCGGACAAAGTTCCTTTCCTCGATTCTCTAGTTTCTCCCACGGGGCTGTTCAGACCCGCCATCAAAGGGTTTGCTGAGTGCTTTACTGCTGCGCAGAATTCTTGCCGAAACGTTCAAGCTTTGAGAGTGCCACCAATCGCCCTAAACCCGCCACAATGCAGCAGCCGGCTAGATCTGCGCCTGCGCCCGCTCAGCCTACTCGACAGCCTGAGCTTCCGCAGCGCTCCCGCTCAGCCAGACGCCACTCATTTTTGAGACGCCAAGGACCCCGGCCCAAGTTGACACTGGATCCTGCGCCTCGGACGTCGTCCTGATTTACTGGAAAGGAAGAGGAAGGGGCAAAGTCTAGCTGTCGCCGGACCACCCCCGAAATGATCTCTGTTATGCCCCCAAGCACCCCGTTCTGTTCCGGGTGCCGGTGGCAATGTGTTTGTAAATGCTGTTGTGGATACTGGGCCCGTTCTGAAAGCACCCACAAAAGCAGCCGCTGTTATAGCAAGAACAATAAAACACAAACATTTTCAGACAGAGAGCATACTTCCTCTTCCACTTACGAGTGTCAGATCTCCTCACGGCACATCTCAATCTGTGGTCGTTGAGGGCAGCACATGTCCCTGGCGTGCTGAACCAAGGAGCAGATATGCTATCTCGGAGCAACGTCCCCTCGGAGGAGTGGATGCTCCACCCGCAGACGGTTCAGTTTGGAAGGTCTTTGGCAAGGCAGAGGTCAACAAAAGACAACTCTCATTGCCCAATATATTTTTCAAAGAGCGAGGATGCATTTGGCCCACGATTGGCCCAACCTTCTCCTGTATGCTTTCCCCCCGATCACTCTGATCCCTCAGGTAATCAGACAAATCAGGGATCACAAACGCAGAGTCCTCCTAGTGGCCCTGCTCTGGAGAAACCAACTTTGGTTCTCAGAGCTATCTCAACTGCTTACAGCAGCCCCGTGGCCCATTCCCCTGAGGCAGGATCTTCTCCCTCAGGCGAACAGGACAATTTGGCACCCCCAACCCGAGTTGTGGGCATTACATCTTTGCGCTCTCGACGGGAATCAGTAGATCTCCCCGAAAGTGTCCAAAATACTATATCACAGGCTAGAGCCCCATCCACGAGATGCCTCTATGCCCTTAAATGGTCGGTCTTCACTGCCTGGTGTGCAACCCGCGGCGAAGATTCTATTTCCTGCGACATATCAGTGATATTGTCCTTCCTACAAAAGCTGTTGGACAAGGGCCACTCCCCTTCCACGCTCAAGGTCTATGTGGCAGCTATAGCAGCTTCTCATGCTCCTATAGCAGGACAGTCTGGAGGAAGACCCAGAGTTGAGCCTTCTCTGCCCTGTCAGGGCACTGAGAATTTACATCGAGCATT
This sequence comes from Pangasianodon hypophthalmus, assembly GCF_027358585.1. Taxonomy (NCBI): domain Eukaryota; kingdom Metazoa; phylum Chordata; class Actinopteri; order Siluriformes; family Pangasiidae; genus Pangasianodon; species Pangasianodon hypophthalmus. The sequence continues at coordinate 4,368,688 of NC_069713.1, forward strand.
CCGCTCCATTCAGGCAGTCGGAACAACTCTTTGTGTGCTTTGGCGGCCGCACCAAAGGGTCTCCGGTCACAAAGCAGAGAATTTCTCGATGGCTAGTTGACGCTATTGCGCTAGCATACTCCTCCCTGGGCCTCCATAGCCCCATAGGAGTTAGAGCCCACTCCACTCGGGGCATAGCCTTGTCTTGGGCATGGTCTAGCGGGGTGTCCATGGCAGACATTTGTGCGGCGGCTTTTATAGCCTGGATGTTCTGGCCTTACAGGCTCGGATCCTTTCTACCTAGGGGCACACACCTGTTTATGACAGGCGTATTCCTAGTGTGTTCTTGGCCCTTTCTGAAAGGTGCTGAGACGACATGGGATTATTTGGGAATGATTATCCTAGGCTGGCTCCTAGGCTGGCTCCTGCCTCCTGCGGGTTTCACCTGTCTTAACTGGTCCCTCTGAGTATTATTGCTCAAGGCCGGTTCATGCCAATTGTTCTGCGTATTTTTTTCACTTTTTTTAAGGAATAAAAAAAAGGAGCTTGTCATGTTACAGGGAAACAGCAAATCATAAACTTCTCTGACAAATATTTTTTCTTACTCCTTCTAATGAAACTGTAGTGAAAAGGGGAAAAAATCATGACATACCTCTCGCTGTAATCCTGACAGGATCACTGAACATTGTGTAGTAGTTTCTCCTGCGTGCGCGACACTGGTACACTGTTTCTCCTGCATTATTGGCTGTCACATTAAGTGTGTGTGCTTGTTCACTCTTCAGAAGCTGTAACAGCTGATTATTTTTGTACCAGAGAAACTTCCATCCAGTCGACTGCTGCAGCTCACAGCTCAGAGTGATGGTGTCTCCAGTGTAGACGGAGCTCTGAGTATTCACTCTCGCAGTCGGTTTGGGTTTTACTGTTGGTATGAAATGATGAAGGTGTCAGAGCTGCTTTTCACTTTACAACATAAGCAGTAGATTCACTGTGCTTTAACATATGTTTTGTGTTTAAAACAAACCTTTATATTTAACATTTGATAAAATATGTTACAATTGTATGTTTTCTTACACAGCTGGTTTTCAGTATATTTTCTATGTAATGTAACGGGGTGATGGTTAAAGGCATTAATCCTTGTAATGTATGAATACTCATATCTGTAGAGAATGGGGCTTTTAAGAGTCAACTGATGACATCATCTCGTATGCAAATGAAGCAACGCAAGTGAGCGGGTGATTAGGAAGTCACAAGGGCAATAGGCTGTGTGTGTAGCGGTATAGAGATTTTCAGTGATTTGGATACTGACGAAGGACATCGTGGCGTTGTGAGAGTTAGCACTGTGAGCCAAGCTAACCTGTGAGCACCTGAGAGCGAAGCGAGTTCTCGTGGTGTGATTGGCCTAACCCTAACCCTAACCCTAGGTGTTTAACGCATGCTTCAGAAGTGAATAGATTTCACACTGACATTCAAAGTGTATTTTAGTTTGAATGTATGCCAGAATAATTGTCAGTGGAATTCTAAGGTGTATGTGTTTTCTTTTAGAATTGCCACTGCCGTATTATTTCCCCCTGATTCCGCATTATTTCCTTGTTTTCTCCTGCATGATTCTCTCTTGTTTTTGCAGTTGAGTTTTCTTTCTTTCTTTTTTTTTTTAAACTGCACACCATTAAGATTCATTTAAATTATGTGACCATAAGTGTCTTTTCTTTTATTTATTTAGTCAGACCATGTTTAGCCAAGCAGAGGACATTTTGGTTCTGTATTTTATTTCACCGATCTTCCTTTCATAGGAATAATATCTTGACTAATAAATAGGAATAAAACAACCCCAAATAGTCTTAGTCGGTCCTGTGTGTATTTTCCCAGCGGCCACAGTAACAAAATTTATGATTAGTCTGAAGTGTAAAACACTGTATTTGCTTATTTTAGATTGTTATTTTATAGATCCTGTAAAATCCTGCACCACAATCTGAATATGTCTGCATTTTCTAAAAAAAATAGCAAAAGCATGACTTCCTGCAGTCCAACCATGAAAGTAGGATCAGCCTGGATTTCAGTGAAGATGAAATGTGTTTTGTATGCAGGTGTAAACAGTTAAACAGGTAAATATAAAAACTTCCTTAATTACCCTTTAGAGTAACTCTATACCTAAATGAATCTTGAAAGAAAATGTGTTTGTGTGTTAAGGGGAAGATTTCGGGTTAAGTAAAAACAATCTTTATCAGAGCATCATTTTTGCACTTGTAAGAGAGGACACACAGTTGAGAGTTCATTATTTTATTATCTCCCTTTACATTGTCACTACAAATTTCAATTCAAGTACTTGAAATTATATGGTTCAATCTTTTGTCTTTTTTTTAAATGTTATAAATATGCTAGTTACTGTACATATGTGAGGCAGTCTGGATGTCGCTACAACTGAATTCAGGAAGCCAATCATGATCAAAAGTCAAGTTTTGACCAAAATAGTTTTTTCTGCTAGTACTATGACACTTCTAATTCAAGAAACCTTTTTTTCCATAAATATATTTTACTGAAATTACTTTTTTTTTAATTTAGCTTACTTTCTAACCTTGTCTTGGAGTCTGTCTGCAAGGATCATGTTGGGCAATGAGCTACTTAACCAAACACAGCAGGAAGTGCAGTCAGTATGTCGAGTATGTCAGACATCTAAAACCTCTCGAGTTAAGTGTGCTTCTCTAAGGATTTGATAAAAACTTTGGATAGTTACATATAAACAGACAGAAGTCTAATCAATTCAGTTTGTAATCAGATAGTGGCTGTCAAAATGTCTGCGATGCTCATGTGCCATCACATCATCATTAAAACAGGGAGGAGTGTTTACACATTTTGAACAGAAGACAGCAGACAAAGTTATAAAATATTTAAATGACCTAATACAAAGACATTAATAACTAGAAATATAGTCAACAGAACAGAAGTGAATCAGGGATTATTTCCCCAGCGGTGTTAGTGTGAACAGACATCAGTCAAGTGAAGAGAAGATAATGAGGCTCGTATTTAAATGCTGTGAGTGACTTCTACCTCAGGTGATGAGACGGAGACTGATGTGGATGATGCTGATAATCAAAATCTCTCAAAATTACAGAATGCTCAGATAAAACCTTAGAATTCCAATTCCTTAAATGATCTTCTAATAAATCAGATAATGGCAGAGCCAACACAAGGTGAGATTTACTGCCTTCTTTCTTAATGTTCACTGTGTACTATTAATCAGACTGACTCACCACAATTCTACTGCAAACTTAATATAAAACCCAAATGCTACTGCAAAACACATGATGATGATTCCTGTGAAAGAAATTGGTGTCTACTAGACAGGGAAAGTCAACATTAAATAAACAGGGACTCAGTTACTGACAGCTCAAAATCTGAACCCTAAAAATAATGTCATCATATTAAATAAGAAATAAACACCCACAGACTCACCTGATACAGTCAGTGTAACAGCATCGCTGATCTCTGACCTCTGAAAGAAACTGCTCTGTCCTCTGCAGGTGTAGACACCACTGTCAGAGTCAGTAACAGACCGGATTATGAACTCCTGCATTGTGTTGTCTGTGAGTGTGTTATTATTTTTATACCAGCTGTATGTCCGCTGAGTGCTTCCTCCTCTCTGTATGTCACATCTGAGAGTAACATTCTCTCCAATGAACACATGTGTATCAGGCTTTATGGACACCACGACTTTAGGACTCCCTGTAAAACATTCTTTTGTTAATAAACCTTACATAAAGTAATTCCCAAGTGTACACTACTAATATAATTTTTTAGATTGAGTATGAGTACATGTTTTTTGTTACTTGTTGATACTGATATGTGTAACCTACATACTATTAATAAATCAGGGGCATCATGGACAATTTTATTTAGCACTATTTATGTCAGTTGCTATCATTAAACTTGCTTAAAAATGCTGCTGTCATTAAACTTGTGCTGTTTTATAATTAATATGTTAAGCAGCATAAAACTATTTATTCACATCAAAACTTTTGTTGGTCATTCTTTTCTTATATTAAAGCACTATTTATCTTAAGTGAAAGTAATTCTTGTGAAAAGGGAAACCGTAAATCAAGAGCCACACAGTGTGGGTGAATTTACCAAGATCACAAAGTGAATCTACACATGAGATGGTACGAAAAACAAAGACCGAAAATAACTGAGTTAATGTCACATCTTTTATTTAGAGCTATAAAACCTGCATTAGTAAACTAGGAAGAAATTGACAAATTTTGCACAAACTTCTCAGCCCCAAAATAAATCAAATATGCACACAATATACAGAATAAATTATATATAAATCACCTTGAGCATGGGCCACTGGTATAAGCGAAATCAGCACTAAAAAAGGAAACAGAAACAGAACATCACATGAATATAGAAAATATTCAGTCTATTAATGAAAACAGCACATTTTAGGCACACCGAACCCACAAGATTAAATCTTATTCAGGGAATCTAAACTACCATCTGTAAGAAATACATTTTAATCTCTCTTAATAATAAATAAACAAAAACGTCTCCAGGTTACGTATGTAACCATGGTTCCCCGAGGGAACGAGACGCTGCGTCACGAAACGCTATGGGAACGCCCCCGCGTGACCGCGCTCTGAATCACGTGTCTAATCCGTCCAATGGATGGGCGAGACGTAGCGACCCGGAAGCATAAAAGCCCGAGCGGCGAGCCCCGCGTTAGCTTACTGGAAAATGAAGCAAGCGCCGCAGGGACGCCGGAAGTGTGGCACCGAGACGCAGCGTCTCGTTCCCTCGGGGAACCATGGTTACATACGTAACCTGGAGATGTTCCCCTTCAGGAACTCGAGCTGCGTCACGAAACGCTATGGGAACGAGTATACCCACGCCGCCAGACTTACAAGTCCCTGCCTCCAGGAGGAGGCAAGCCTAAGGCACAAGGACAGAGGAGCCGGGAGTGGCTCGGGTATCTAGGTCATAAAACCTGGCAAAGGTCAGGGGCGTGGACCATCCCGCTGCGTTGCAGATGTCCTGTAAGGACACACCTGCCAGAAAGGCCTTAGAGGCCGCCACCGCTCGGGTAGAGTGAGCCTTGACCCCCAGGGGACTGGGGAGACCAGAGGACACGTACAATTGAGCTTCCGATGGTCGGGCTCCCTGAAGGGAGGAGGACAGAAAGCCTGCAGCACGACCGGCCGTGGTGCCAAGGAGGGGACTTTCGGTACGTACCCCGCTCGGGGGTACAAGAATGCTTTGGCCAAACCAGGCGCAAAGTCTAAATAGGAAGGGGCCACCGAGAGGGCCTGAAGATCCCCCACTCTCCTAAGAGAGGAAATTGCCAAGAGAAAGGCAGTTTTCAACGTCAGAAGACGGTCCGAAATCTCCTCTATGGGCTCGAAGTGGGGTTTGCAGAGAGTCTCTAAAACCACGGCCAGGTCCCACGAGGGGACCCGAGATCGAGCTGGAGGTCTGATCCTCAGCGCACCGCGGAGGAAACATGTCACCCAGGGGTGCCTGCCCACTGACTGGCCATCGAGAGGGGCGTGGCAGGCCACAATAGCCGCTACGTACACCTTCAGGGTGGAGTGGGTCAGCCCCGCGGAGAGGCGGGCCTGCAAGAACTCCAGCACTGTACCAACTGGGCAGTGAACAGGGTCAAGCCGGCGGTCTCCGCACCAGGAAGTGAAAAGTTTCCACTTCAGGGCGTACAGTTTCCTCGTAGAGGGAGCTCTGGACTGGAGGATGGTCTCCACAACCTCGGTTGAGAGACCGGAAGCGCGGAGTTGTGCCCCCTCAGAGGCCACACCCACAGCTTCCACATCTCCGGGCGGGGGTGAAGATGGCCCCCCGCCTGTGAGAGGAGATCCCTCCTGATCGGAATCTCCCATGGGGAGCCGTCTAGGAGGGAAATCAGGTCCGAGAACCATACTCGGCCCGGCCAGAATGGGGCTACTAACAGTAGACGAAATCCGTCCCGGCGCACTCTCTCCAGAACTCCCGGGAGCAGAGCGACCGGAGGGAAGGCGTACAGACGCAGCCTCGGCCACGGCTGTACCATGGCATCCAGTCCAAGAGGAGCTGGATGAGTCAGAGAGAACCAAAGGGGACAGTGCGACGTCTCCTGCGTCGCAAACAGATCCACCTGGGCTCTGCCGAACATACGCCATATGAGCTCCACCACCTCGGGGTGGAGTCTCCATTCCCCGGGCACCGGCCCCTGCCTCGACAGGGCGTCCGCTCCCACGTTGAGATGACCAGGGATGTAGGCCGCTCTCAATGAGAGGAGGTTCCCTTGGGACCACACAAGGATCTGGAGCGCCAGCCTGTAAAGGGGGCGCGAACGCAGACCTCCCTGGCGGTTGATGTAAGAGACCACCAACACGTGGCGGCCTCTTAGGTCTGGGAGAAAGTGTTTCAGAGCTAGAAACACGGCCAGCATCTCCAGGCGGTTAATGTGCCAAGTGAGATGGCGGCCGCTCCACAGACCACGGGCAGGACGGCCACTCATGACCGCTCCCCATCCGGTGAGGGACGCATCCGTCGCTAGCACTACACGGCGACCAGGAGCTCCCAGGGCCCGGCCCTGAGACAGGAACCCAGGTTCTCTCCACACAGCTAAGGCACGGCGGCATCGCCGCGTGACCTTGATCATGCGGAGCGGGTTTCCTCTGTTTTGGAAAAACCCCCTGGTCTTGAGCCACCACTGTAGGGGTCTCATGTGCAGCAGGCCAAACGGTATCACGTTGGACGCAGCTGCCAATAGGCCCAGCAGTCTCTGAAACTGCTTTACAGTGAGCGACCGGCCTACTTTCGCTCTCGCGACCGCTGTGAGGACCGACTCGATCCGAGCAGGAGACAAACGTGCCTGCATCGTGGTCGAATCCCACACGACGCCTAGATATGCGGTTCTCTGAGCTGGAGAAAGCACGCTTTTCTCGGCGTTTAGTTTTAACCCCAGTTCATATGGGCGAGAACGGCATCTCGATGCCGAGCCGCCATCTGCTCTGAATGAGCTAAAATCAACCAGTCGTCGATATAGTTCAGTATGCAGATGCCCTGTAGTCGCATAGGAGCCAGGGCAGCATCCACGCACTTCGTGAAGGTGCGGGGTGAGAGTGCTAGGCCGAAGGGAAGAACCCGATACTGGTAAGCTTTGCCCCCGAAAGCGAACCTCAGGAACTTCCTGTGCGGGGGAAGGATGGAGATGTGGAAATGCATCTTTTAGGTCGATCGTGACGAACCAGTTCTCGGACCTGATCTGAGACACGACCTGAGTGACCGTAAGCATCCTGAACTTCAGTCAAGCGACTGAGAGGTTCAATTGCCGCAAGTCCAAAATGGGACGCAGCTCTCCCCCCTTCTTGGGAACAATGAAGTACCGGCTGTAGAACCCTGACTCTCTGTCGTGAGGAGGGACCACCTCGATGGCCTCCTTCCTCAGGAGAGTACGTACTTCCTGCTCCAATACCAGAGCCTGCTCGGGACCCACCACAGTGGGAAGAACCCCAGAAAAACGAGGTGGAGGCGAGCCGAACTGAATTCGGTAGCCTCTTTCTACAGTACGCAGGACCCAATGAGACACATTTGGCAGAAGTTTCCACGCTGCCAGAAAGCTCACTAAGGGAATCAGTCTCTCGAGACTGACCTCAGGTGTAATAGAAGCGGTTAGCTGGGTGCCCTGAGGTGGCGAACCGACATGGGGGAAATGAGCTAACCGCTGCGAAGGCCTCAGGAGAGGCCGCGAGCCTCCCAGACCCGCTACGTTGCCGGGCGAGAACTGGGAGAGGCGCTCGCCGGAGACCGCTGCGCCCTGAAGCACCATAGGTGGCAGGGTTGGCAGATCGACCTCCTGAGGGCACTGGGGGGACCTGGGCACCGTAAGATGAGGTGTACGCCGCGTCGCCCCAGAGGGGCCCGCCCTCGGAAGCCCTGGGCCAAAACCATCAGGGCTTCTTAGCCGCGGCCCTTCTGGACATGAGGACGGTCCTCAGATCCGCCTTAGTGCCCGAAGGGCCGGGCCGGTGCTTTTGGGCCTCCCTGTAGGAGGGGGCCGTACACGGAGGGGGCTGCCCCCACCCAGCAGCCCCACGAGCTAGAGAGCGACGGGGGAGGAACCGCTAGAACGCCGCGGTGCACGGGCGGTCTCCTTGGTGGCGCGGAGGACCAGATCAACGGCCTGCCTGAGCTCAGCTACCTGCTCAGACGTACTCTCCCCCTGCTCGTCCAGCTCTTTAAGCAGGTCGGCCTGGTACGCCTGTAACACCGCCATGGTGTGCAGACACGCACCGGCCTTACCTGCTGCCGTGTACGCCTTGCCTACCAGCACTGAGGTGGTCCGCAGCGGCTTGGTAGGCAACGCCGGAGCCTTCAGGGACGATGCAGCAGCAGGGGACAGATAGCTGGCTAGCGTCTGTTCAACCCTGGGCATCGCCCTGTAACCGGAGTCCAGCCCCGCCACATTAGCGTAATGGGAAGAAGTGGGGCTGAACAACCCGGCTGAAAACGGCCTATTCCAGGACCTCGACACCTCAGTGTGGAGGTCCGGAAAAAAGGGCAGGCTCCGGGGCGGAGGTGGCGGCCTACTGCGTAAAAAGCGCTCATCCAGTCTAGAGCCCTGAGGCTCAGGCCGTGACTCAGCGGGCCAGTCAATGCTAAGCTTAGCGACTGCCCGCGTAACCACCTCGAGCAGCTCCCCGTATTGAGGAGACTGCGGCTCAGGGTCGACGCTCTCCACATCGACCTCCTCGGAGGACGATAGGTGGAGCGCCGAGTCCGCTCCCCGGGGGGAAGAAACCACAGAGCGTGCTTCCGAGCCCAGGGAGGGGACAGTGGACCTGGAGGGTGAGGAAGGAGAAAGGGACGGGCCCGTCTCCATTCCCTCCGCCAGGTCCATCTGCGAGCCCCACGAGCGCAACCGCCGCTCTGCCTCGGCAGAAGCGGGGCCGGCACCGCGAGGCACGCTAGTGAGGGCTCCCTCCTCAAAGAGAGCCCAGCGGGAGCGGAGAATGTGCAGCGGTAAATGCTCGCAATGTGCGCAGCCGGCTCCCTCGAGAGCCGACTGAACATGCTCCGCTCCCAAACAGGCAACGCACAGACTGTGTGTATCCCAGCCCGTAATATATCGCGGACAGGGAGGAACACACAGCCTGCCCGCTCTCGCCCTTTGTCTTATCCTTGGCTTTAGGCATGCCGCCGATAAAACACAAACCAGACGGAAAATAGACAAACAATCAACATAGAGCACTTGCTGAAAACAGGAAGTTAACGCAGGGCTCGCCGATCGGGCTTTTATGCTTCTGGGTTGCTACGTCACCCCGCCCGTGACGTCTCGCCCATCCATTGGACGGATTAGACACGTGATTCAGAGCGCGGTCACGCGGGGGCGTTCCCATAGCGTTTCGTGACGCAGCTCGAGTTCCTGAAGGGGAACTACAGTAACTTATACAAAGGTCACTATTCTGCTCATTAAGTTGTTTGTTTCACTTTATTTAATTTTATTGCACAAAGTAACCAAATATGCAGCAGATATTATTATTGAAGTGTGATAATCTTAGCTCTGGAACATAAAACCAATGGACTTTCACACTGTAAGGTTCTTAAAGAGAGAGAGAAAGAGAGGGAGAGACAGAGAGAGAGAGAGAGAGAGAGAGAGAGAGAGGGAGGATGAACATATGTAATTTATATTTTAGTGCAGTTTTCATATATGACATTTTCTGCAGTGTGGAAAGAGAGGGCAGAGAAGTGTGACCAGACGGGTGGCAGCCTGCAGATGTAAAGTGAAACTACAATGACTTTGACGCTACTGGTAACTGCAATAAATTTTAAATCCTGACCTTATCCACATTGTAATAGATTTAACCAGAACGGTTGAAAAATCTCTTCCAACACTTCTCGTAAGGGGGTGGGGGGATGGGGGATGGGGGAGTAGTATAGTAATAGAATAGTGTTCCTAATAAAGTGGTCAGTTAGGGTATGTTTAGAAGTCTTATCACTCTGAATAGTCATTTGAATAGTATCACTCTGAATAGTCATCCAACTGGCCCTGCTGTGGAGACTCTGGCTTCAAATGGTGATTTTCATCTTAGCCAACTTTTGGCTTTAAAAGAGCTTAGTGAGTGTCAGTGGAGTTAAATTTGCCCACCACATCAACAGTTAAACAGTCAAGTGTTAGTTACTGCTTTCACATGTTCCCCTTCACACCTCCTCCCCTTCTTCATGGCTGAATTTGCAAAACTACACTAAAATAGAAAATAAACCACATCCGCGACCTGGTCTCTGTTCTCAGGCCTCTAACACTCTCACTGCTCTGTGTGTGTACAGGACTAATGAGAAGTGTTTGTTTCTGCACAATTATTGCTCTAATTTTTTAGCACAGACAGATAAATAATTATTAGTGATTTTTTTTAAAGCACTGTGCATTTGTTATATATATATCCTATATACACAGACAGGTAATTAATGAGTAGAGTTTATTTAAAAAACAGTGCTGTGCTGTGTGACTCGTTTACACTCATTAGATTATTTAAACCCTGTGTTTTAAACTTGCTCTACTTGTACTCTTCCCTGTTGAACTATCATAGTTACTGAGAGTAGTTACGCATCAAACTAAACCCGTCCCTTAACAGATATAGATACACTGATCCACCTGAGCAGTCATGCAGAAATACACACAATGTCCTAGTCACACAATAAGCTCATCACTCAGGACATTCAGACTGCAGATGAACAACTTTATACCCCACCACTCACTCTAATGAAGACACAAAGAGAACATTTACTCACAGAGCATCACAGGGAGTGGACTGAGCTCCATCCTGTCTCTCTAATGACTGACTGACTGACAGAGCAGAGGTGTGTGTTAAAGTCTTTCCACTTCCTGTGTTCTCTCATGGGGGGTTTGTGGCATGTGGTGGATGCAAGCTTCTATTTTAGTGAACACAGACAACGGCAACTTCCTGTGTACTTACAGAGAGAGAGAGAGAGAGAGAGAGAGAAAGAGAAAGAGAGAGAGAGAGAGAGAGAGAGAAAGAATGTACATATGTCACTTCTTCTTTTTAGTTGACACGGATGTGGTTGCTCTTATTCCCTTTTTTCACATTAAGACTTTAAGACTCACACTGTAAAACCTATAATGTTTCACTTTACTAGGATTAAAATCATTTGTATTAAAGAATAACACACTGAGTAACAGGGCTGCAAATAGGCAAAATATCTAAATGTACATTATATTCTCACTGTCCACTTTATTAGGAACACCTATACACCATAATTCATAACCTCATGCAGTAACTTGTATTTCAGAAATGTCCTGGGATTTTCACACACAACAGTCTATATAGATTACACAAACAAAAAGACAGAAAGAAACAGCTTGTTGATAAGAGAGGTCAGAGGAGAATGGCCAGACTGGTTGGAGCTGACAGGAAGGCTGCAGTAGCTCAACATGTGGTGGCCAGTGATTGAAAAGTGAAACTAAAATGCCTTTGACTCCCTCTAGTGGTAACTGCAGTATAATTTTAATCCTGACCTCATCCACACTGTTATAGATTTAAACAGAACTGATTAAAATATATCTTATCACCGTTCAGTCTGCTCATGTACATTGAGAACAGTCTGTACACACCTGTATTTTGAATTCTCTCATTCAAGTTTTAATCTTTTAAAATGACATCTAACTCGGTAACCAGTGGCTTTTCCCATTATAGAGTTAAAAATGCAGTGTGTTATGGAGATGATATTTAACAGAGTTTTGTTAAACATCAAGTGATTTAATGAAATTAAAATTTGTCCTTGTGTGAGGTGAGAGATGAAAATTAATGTATTCTTTATATTAAATGCTAATGCTCATTTTATTTACATTATTAATTGCAGGTAGGTACAGAGACTTTTCGCATGTGTCGTCATAAATGAACAGTAGTGTTCCTGTTGTCACTATGAACATTGTGTAGGTGCTGAAATGCATGAGTGACTGTGAATCTGAACTGTCTATTAATGGTATATTCCAGATTAAGGTAAGCAGTTAATGACTCGCTACATTTTCCACCCTTAGATATCTAGCTAGCTAGTGTGTTTAAGTTGCATTTACTAATGAACACAATAGTGATAAACTAGTTATAGCTAGTGTTAGCATCAATCAGGACATGTTCAGGGCTCAGTGAAAATGGTCGCTTTATAATATTTTAATGTATGAGTTATCTCACTTATCTGGAGGCGAAACAGCTACATACACTGACTGTCTATTTTATTAGGAACACCTGTAAAACTGCACATTCATGCAGGTATCTAATCAGCCAATCATGTGGCAGCAGCACAATGCAAAAGAATCATGCAGCTACAGGTCAAGAGCTTCAGTTAATGTTCACATCAAACAGCAGAATGAAGAAAAAGTGGGATCTCTGTGACTTTGATCATGGCATGGATATTGGTACCAGAAGGGCTGGTTTTAGTATTTCAGAAACTGCTGATCTCCTGGGAATTTCACACATAACAGTCTCTAGAGTTTACACAGAATGGTGAGAAAAACAAAAACCACTGAGTAAGCAGCAGTTCTGTTGATAAGAGGTCAGAGGAAAATGGCCAGATTGGTTCGAGCTGCTATGAAGGATCTAGTAACTCAAATAAGCACTCTTTACAACTGTGGTGAGCAGAAAAGCATCTCAACATGCACAAAATATCGAACCTTATGTGGATGGGTGTGACACTGCGGGACCGTAGAAGGCTGCACACACACACACACACACACACAGAGGCATTAAGTGCGCGTGCTCTTTATTGTCCTTAAAAGTGAAAGTGAAACTTATGGTGCAGAGTGTGGGAAGTGAGACTGTGAGAATATAACAGCGGAGAAGTTGTGAAGCGACAGAAACTCGTCTTCCTCACTTTCGTTTACAGCTTCATCTACATTTAGAAAATACACAGAGATAGAGAATAATAATATAATAATTTACCCTTCCTTCTCCTCCGCTAGAGTGGCCGCGAGCTCCTTTTATAGCTCCTCGTCTTCTCCGGGAGGGTGAAGAGGAGCCGCGCCACTCATTGGCCGCCAGCCGTGCTGAGTTAGGTCGCTCCGCCCCACAGCCACGCGCACTCCGGCTGTCCAACACAAACGCGGTGCTGAAAGGACGCTGACTTTTCAGCAGCACGCCGTCAGTCGCGCGAGGAGCGTTTGATGTTTTACGTGCGCGGGCTGTCGGTCCGCCGTCACAATGGGCTACAACAGCAGAAGACCACATCAGGTTCCACTCCTCTCAGCCAACAACAGCAATCTGAGGCTATCATGGGCACAGACTCACCGACACAGGACAGCTGAAGATTAAAAAAAAAATCACCTGCTCTTTTTCCAGTCTTCAGCTGTCCATGTTGCTGAAGACACACAGAGAAATTTTACTCACAGCATCACACAACTTGGTCAGTGTCCAAATATTTATGGATCTCGCTGTTTTTTTTTTTCTTTCCCCAAAATTGCATCTAAATAAATAATGTGTGGTAAATGTTTTCTTTTTTACAGTGTGCCTAATGGTGAACAAGGAATAAAAAGGGCCTAGATTGCACAATAAGGTTTGAATGTAATATTTTTGTGCTTCTAGTTATAATCCATGTGTGTAATCTGCACAGCAAAGCAAAAGCACATAAAAAGCACATTGTGTGTAATGCCCGCTATAGCATATGAAGCTATGTTACTGAATTCATTTTTGTTACTGCTGACATGATAAATGTAAGCGCAGAGGAGCAGGAGCTGAGTTGGGGATGGAGCATGTCGAGCTTTAGTTGAGTCCAGAGCGAGTTTTCTCACTGAATATCACTTCAGTTGCCTTCATAACACAAGCTTATGACATCTAACAGCCAGCTGTTCTTTACAAGAGACCCGAGTTTTAAAATCTCATACACAAATGATATGGTAACTGTTACAGGACGGTTCAGTGTGGACCCAATTGCAGAGTGAAAACCCCTGCTTGCTTATAAATAACTGGGCAAGCAGGGTTTATATATTGGTGAAATAAAGGGTAAGGGAAGGGTTGGGGTGTGATTGGTGCAATCTCTCTAGTCACTTCTTTCCTTTTCTAATTCTTTTAAATTCTCATTTTCCTTTCTTTCCTTTCCTTTCCTTTACCCTTACCTCAGATAAAGCTCTGGCATACAATACCAGTCACTCCTCTACAAAGGTGTGACAAAGGGCTGTCTCAAAGACTGGCCTTAAGTATCCTGCCTGGCACGTGCAGTTAATCCAGGTTAATCAGCCTGGAGAATTCTGGGTAACTGAGTTCTCCTGAATGGCTGCTCTCACTGTGCTCCACTGCTACCCTCTGCTGGCTGCTGGTGGTGTAGCGCAGCCTCTTGAAGTAACAAAAGGGAATAAATGTTTATTTATACAGTAAAATATGCATGAAACTATTTTTCTGCTACAATTTTCCGTTGGAAGAAGTGTGTGATGTTCCTGACTGCAGACACCTACCAAAAATTATCCCCAATTGTGTAGACTGTGTTAGTGCTCATATACAACAATGCTTTAGATACAAGCTTGATTTACAAACCTCTAATCCTGACTATCTTAATCCCTCTGCCAGGACTGGGAAGAAATGCAGTTAGTAGCTTTTCATTCTGAATCACTGCCACTGCTGTAATGTTAATTTCCTGTGTTGTGTTTTGGACATTTTCAGTGTTGTGTTAGTCCTGTACATCAGTGTACCAGTGTGTAGACATGCAGTAAGAGTAATAACATTTCTATTTGATTCCTCATTTACTCCTGAACTTTACTGCACTGAGATCCTCTACTTACACTGAGTAATACTGCAGGATCGAGTTTCTGCTTTTAAGAGAACACGTCATTATTTGAGAAGACTACCCTGAGTTCACAAGTAGGAATTTCGAGTTGAGAGGGCGTTTTCTATGGCTTTTTCTGGTCAGAGGTTGGAAATTACAAGTTATGATCTAAGTCAAATGCAGAATCTCTCAAATAGCCACTCTTTGAGCAGAAGCACATCTCAGAACACACAATATGTTGAACCTTGAGGCAGATGGGCCACAGCAGCTGAAGATCACTCCTGTCAGCCAAGAAAAGGAATCTGAGTCTAGAGTGGGCACAGGCTCACCCAAACTGGCCATTGCTTCATTCCATCTCAACTGGTCCAATGCAGGTTACTTGACCATTTTTAATTTTCCTGAGTTTTTTTGAGTGATTACCTCTATGTGGTGGCATTGCAAAACTACCAGTGTTTTTTTTTTTTTTTAGTTTTTTTTTTTAATTTACTTCAATTATGACAGCCATCTTTGTGTCATGGCGCACAACAAATTTTGGTTATACAGCTCTTTACAGAAACCTCAATATCTTGTCTCAGGATGCTGCTAGCTCCTTGGAACCAAAACTGATCTCTAGAGCACTTTACAAGGTATATGTACACATATAAACATTTTGCAAATTCTTAGAACTTAGAACTTCAGTCCAATTGTAATCTTTTAGGGTCAATTTATAATGGGAGATGTTCGAGTCCCAGTCTTAATTTTGGGGGGTACCTAGGTAATTATAGTGTGCATGCAGAACATTTCAGGTTTGAGACTTCTCTTATTTATTTATTATTTTTTTATGGAGGTGAGAAAGTGCAATTTTTTAAAAATTCCCTCACTTTCAGGTTGAATATCACTGGTGGGGGATCAGATACAAACAGGTAATTTTCACAGAAATAAGTCCTCTATAGTACCATTCTGCTATACAATTTTTTTAGTTTGAAATTCCACTGGTTACAGAAAAAGGGCGAGTAGAACTTTGGGGAAAAGCCTACTTTATTAATGCATTTTGAGAAATAAACAGATGTAATAATTATAACAAATAAAAAATATTTTACAGTAATTGTGTTTTTGATTGACATACAATAGCATATTCTTGTCAATGAGGTCTATAGTGGTAACAATGAAACATGATCTATCACAGGGTTCTTCAAATCTGCAGAGTTTAGCTCCAACCTCCAAACTTACCTGCCTGTAATTTTCTAGTAATCCTGAAGACCTTAGTTAGCTTGTTCAGGTGTGTTTGATTATGGTTGGAGCTAAACTCTGCAGGACCTCAAGGGCCAGATTTGAAGAACCGGCCTGATCTATCATGCTGGTTCAGATGTACATTTGGTATGCATGAATAGATTTTGTCCAAATATGGAATTGAACAGTCAACAGGGCCATAAACAGAGCTGTGGTGTTGTTTCTCCAGTGATAAAAGCAGTAAGTGACTACAACTCAGAAGACACTTACTGCTTTTATCACAGTAGAAAAAACACCACAGCTCTGTTTATGACACTGTTCATTTATAAAACACCCAATTGTACAATGTAATTCCACACAAACATATTTACCAATAACCTGGTTTTAAATGTAGACTACCTGTGGAAAGCTGCTGATTTTTGACTACCATCAACATCACTGCTTAACCTGTCTAAAATTAACAACAAACAGAATGAAAAGATATAAAATATATATGTTTTAAGGAAAGTATTATTTGTATATATCGCAAGGATAACCTACATTTCATTCAGAGTTGTACATCTTTATTCATATTTTATCTAAACACTACTGAAGTACAAAACGAGTTCTCTAACGTAAGCCTCCTCTTGGTATTGCACCTCGTGCATGCATAAAACACTGTTTAAGCCACAAACTTAAAGTCATTTCAGGTGATGAAGTAATGTTTCTTGGGTACAGGAAGGGGATGAGCAGACTTTACTACTCTGAGCGTTTTAGGAAAAACTGAAGACAAACACAAATCACAGTTTTCCAGTGATCTGTTTGATAACTGTAGCTTCATCAGTGGACACAGACACACGGCTCACTGCAGAGAGAAAGAAAGAGATTGCAATAAATATCTTCATGAATACATTTCTCCTCATACTGCTATCACTGATGTTACAAACTAATTAACTTTTTGAATCAGTGACCAAACCAAGAAATCAGTTAGTTATTTGACGTGTCAGTATTTTGCATGTTCATAGCTAACTATGTCATAACTGTCCAAGTAGAATGAGATGATGGAAAGTTATCTAGACAGCTACCAATCTAACATGGATGAACTCTTGCAGATTCTGTGAGGCGGGGTTTTGTGTACATGGATACTGTAACTGCTAGATGCCAAGTTCTAGCCAATGCACCTTTAAAACACTGGCCTTTTCGAGTGGGAATCAAGATATCCTGAATTAATCTCCTGAAAAATTACAAATCATCGAAAGTATTAAATAGAAAATGATCTGGATATTAAATCATACACAAGTAAAATACATTAGGCCACAGCAGTGTTGAATTCTGGATTCTGATTGGTCAGAAGGTGTTGATTAATTTTCTATAACAGCAGCTCTGACAGTAGTGCAGCTGCAAATCACAGGTTTATATTAATGCCAATTGTTCTAATATGATATCACTTCTATAGTAACAGATTACACAAATAAAGTAACAGATTACATAAATAAAGTGATAGATTATGTGAATAAACAGATTAAGGGATGTTGTTTAACAAAAAAAAATGTAATTGTTAATGTGGATTTTTCTGTAAGAAGTTTATTTAACATTTATGGAAGGAGTCTCCAGTGTCAGTGCTGTGTAACAGTCAGGAAATTTTCTAATATGGGAAAGTCTTCAGGACAGAGGAGTCTAAGCTTTATCACTTTAAGAGAAAAAAAAGAAGCTGATAAAGGAACGACTGTTTATACGTGATGAAACACAAGTGATAAAAGGAACTAACATTTGCAGAAATCTCACAACAATAAACAGATGAAAAGTATGACATGTCATTCTGTAATGAATTAAATAGGGAAGTTGCTGTGGTAAAACACTTTGGGATGTGCTGTAATAGGAAAATAATCACCTTCAGGGTAGGAACTCTGAAGCAGTAACTCTGCTTCATCACACCACACTATCATTGATTATTTTCCTATAACAGCACAACAGTGTGTTTTATTATTTATGTAAAACAAGAGTAGGGTGCAGGTGATCTATGACACAAAATAAAATGTCTTCATTTTGCTTTACCTTTTATTCTCTTTTCATTTTTTCATTGGTTTTAGTTCAAGATTAGCATAAATCGCATCACTAACACCAGCTTCAGCATCAGCACCTGCAGTAGCAGAGAACAAAACCATCCCAATGATCTTTAGCCTTGTAATACATCAGTCATAACTCATAAACATAAACATAAGTCATTATCAGTCTCCTGCCAAAACCTCACTGAATTCTAGCTCATGTTTTAAAGTAGATTTTTAAACTCTAGAGTTTATTTTCTTCAGCTTCCTTTATCATTCAGCATGAGGCATCTTTTCAATGTATGATAACTTTATGATTAATGCTATGCAGAACACATCACTGACTTTTTAATGGAGCCTGTGATGGAACTGACTCGTCTGATCTGGAGGAATATTGCAGCTTATGACCTCAGATACTTGGATGCAGATAGTTAATGTGACAAATTATTGAATATGTTTAAGATTTCAAATATTATTTGCTGATTTTGTTATTTTAATAAATACATTAAATGTCCCAGCATTAAAAATTCTCTACCATTGTTCCTGTTTGTCTTCTTTTTCTTCGTGACATGTGCATAAGTGGCTTCACACTCAGCTGCAGCTTCACCTGAACACAGTGCAGTGTGTTAATCACTACAAGACACTTCTGTACTTTACTGTATAGAGTTAATCTGTAGTTAAGTCTCCTAATGCAAGAGGAAATAAAGCTACCTGTTCCACTCGTATCTGCCTGATCCACAGTATCATAAATATGTTAATTTTCCAGAGAAAACAGAATGAAGATTTCTGAATTTGTTATAAATGCTACTGTAGATTACAAAATAGATTTCAAACAAATAAAACAACTGAATTTATTAAAAGCTGTTCATGCTGTGTATTAAAGAGATGATAATTTTACAATTAATTTCAAAGAAGGATGGAAGTTTCTTTTCTTCTAATAAATATAGAAATAAAGTCATTGAGACAGTGTCTGACCAGCCTGAAGTGGTGTGTGTCCTGACTGAGAGTTTTCAGCTACTGACCTAAACCTAATGATTTCAGATTCCATTATTAAACTGAGTTCAGTATCACAGATCTCACACCCAGAATAATTTGTGAGAATTTGAAAAAATATTAACCGAAAAAAAGTAAAAATCTTTAAATTAAATACATATATTTTTTTTACAGTAAATTAGTTGTTAACCTTCATAACATCTTTCACCATAATTTCGGAAATAGATTTATTTAGCTGGAAATATGACTTTACAACAGGTTTTTGGTTTATAATATAATAATATTAATGAATAATATGAATATGTATTAATAACCACATTACAGTTAGTATATCTATATTTAGTATGTGCAGGTGCTTTTCATTTATTTTATAATCTACATTGTATTTAAACTGTTTCTTACACTGTAATCAGGACGATATCTCAGACCAGACTTGTTTGGAATATTTCACACTTAACACTTTTAGTTATTCAAGTAACCCTTAGGTATTTTTCCACAATTACGTGATACATCAAAATTTGCTTTTTTTTTTAGAATCTCTGAGTATATTCTACATAATATAGCTAAAGCAGTTATCAGACCTTTTTTTCTTTTGTAGGACCACAGCAGGATCATTACGATCAGTAAAGCGATGAACAAAATTCCCAAACCCACAGCCACTCCTACTGTTCCACCACCGGATCTAGAACCCGAGACTGAGGAGAGAAAGAGAGCAGAATTTAAGTATTTAAACACTGTGCATATAAACTGTGTTATTAAAAAGAGAATCAAATAAAGAGAAATCCTTCCAAGGTTTCTCACTTCTGACTGAGAGCCAGCTTTTATCTGTAAATAACTTAAAACCCTCTAAACCTGTGGAGTCTGCAGGTATTTCATTTAAGTCTGCAGAAAACTGCCTACACTAGCTCATGAGAAAAAAAAATCAACTGAATTATGGATACAGCAGTACAGATATATATGAATATGGAATATTGATTTGATTCCATGCTCATTTACTGGTACTAATAAAACCATTATTTATTACTAGCATACACATATCCATACTCAGAATTACAGAAATTACAGGTAATGTACTAAGAAAAAAAAAATTGCTGTTGTCCCCATTTACAAACTCAGAGTTCTGAATATTCTGTGATTAAATATTTCCCTTTTCCTTTCCCAATAAACACACTACATGAAGACTCACCATGCACTGTGATGTTGACAGGATTACTGTTTTCTCCAGATTCAGACTCACACCAGTAAACTCCAGTGTGGGATGTGGAGAGGAAGCTGATTTTACATGTAGATCCTGTAACTGATCCCCACCGTGAACAATCTAACACTCTCTCACTGTGTGTGTATCGTCTCACTGTCCATCCAGTAGAGTTACTCTGGTCCTCACAGCTCAGTGAGAGAGAGTCATTAGTAAAGTGTTGAGTTCTGCTGGGATTGATGATCAGAGATACTGGAGGAGATTCACCTTAAACACAGAAAAAAGCCACGTAAATAAAAATTAAAGAGGAATTGTGCGATATAATGAGGAAGAACACAAGTAAATTGATTTTTTTTTAAATTTTGTACTATAAATGGGGCAGCTGTAGCCTAATGGCCGAACCCCAGGCTCCCCGGGGGCAGCCAAAAAAGGCTGCCCACTGCTCCAGCTGTGTGTTCACTACTGTGTGTGCACTTGGATGGGTTAAATGTAGAGCACAAATTCTGAGTATGGGTCACCATACTTGGCTACACGTCACTTCACTTCACTTCAAATATATGTCCAAGTATTTTACTTGCACAATTTACAGTATATTACTGGAAATATACAATAAACATAACAAGAATCATCTGTGAAGGTATTAGAATACTTTACAGTAAATATATTTTAGTTATTTACTGCTATTTGCTACCAGTAAATTACTGTAAATATTACAGTAAATGTTTTACAGTGAGGAACAGGTGCACACAATCAGGGAATCACATCAGCAGGGGACAGTATGCCTCTTCACCACCAGATGTCACTGTCGCCTGAGTATTAGTCAAGCTCTATCACACCACCTACAGGTCAGTTCCTGTCTGTACCTGCATCTGTTTTTAACTCTAAATAGCCATATCTGTATATGTATTTGGATTTAAACAAGATGTGGGCATATTCTTGCCTTTTTGGAAAACTTTCTAAAAACAAACA
Source organism: Pangasianodon hypophthalmus (assembly GCF_027358585.1). Taxonomy (NCBI): domain Eukaryota; kingdom Metazoa; phylum Chordata; class Actinopteri; order Siluriformes; family Pangasiidae; genus Pangasianodon; species Pangasianodon hypophthalmus. The sequence continues at coordinate 4,389,811 of NC_069713.1, forward strand.
AACAAACAAACAAACAAACCCTCAATAGTGCACCTCCTATTCGCATCTGTATCTGTTTAGAACACATTTTCTGTTCACTCTGAATAACGTATTTGTACTTAGTTACATCCGTAATGTTTACCTGCTCTACCTTTCTGGCTTTTAAAATAAAATCCTCTTGCACATACATCGTCAACCATCTCCTGAGTCCTGTATGTTACCCAGAAAAATTACCCAATGACCAAGGGCAGAGACATCACAAAATACAGAGGAACACAAGGAAAATCATGACAATAAGCCTCTACCACTTAGGGCTCTTTAACTGCCTTATACATATTAATAAATAAATGCTGCATTAATCTGATCTTACATTCACACTTTTCTATACTACACTTCAACTCAACAGTTAATTTTCCTCACCAGTGATCCATAGTGGCTGTGGATTGCTGTACTGTGTGTGAAAGGCTGGTTCTCCTCTCTCTCCTCTGCACATATAAACTCCTGTGTGATGAAGAGCAGCAGGACTGAGAGTGTAGTTGCCTCCAGATCCTCTGCTGCTGTCTGAGAGGAGCTCCACATACATGATATAGCCACGATTATTTTTTATTTGAGTTAAGCCGTCTCTGTAGGGAACAGTTGTGTACCAGCTGAATGTCCAGTCTGTAGAGGAGTCTGTAACCTCACAGCTTAGAGTCACTGAGTCTCCTTCAGTCAGCCAGCTCTGTGGAGATACACTCAGTACTGCCTGTGGTCTCTCTGTTACGCAGGAAATACAGAGTATATTTTTTCCAGATTTATTAAATACACAGTAAGAAGCTTTTCCTGAATGTCTAACTGTACATTTTCATGTGTCCCCAAAAAACCTCACACACTCACCTGATACAGTCAGTGTAACAGCATCACTGAAGTGTGAGGAGCGTGAGCCTCCTCTCTCTGCTCCTCTACAGGTGTAGTTACCTGTGTGGGTCACTTCAACACCACTGATCCTGTACACCTGTTCACTACTGACAGGACTGTGTGAATCATCTTTATACCAGCTGTACTGCCAGCTAGAGACACTTTCATCCTGTATGTCACATCTCAGAGTGACGGCGTCTCCACTGAACACCTGTTTATCAGGATTTATGGATGCCACTGGTTTAGGTCTTGCTGTATAAAAATAATAGAGCATCTAAACTGTCTTGATGATTTTGTCGTCATGGATATACAATGATGATATCAGAATAGTAGAATAGTGAATGCAACAGTTTGCTTTTATCAGTTAATTTACAAATAAACTGTTTTTTTTTTAAATGTTTTGTTTTAATGTAAAACACCACATCTAGATCCAGTTAAACTGTACTGGACAGTGTAGCCTGTAGTCTTTATGGGACTGACGATCATCGTTGCACTTCTTTTGTGATTCTGTCACTGGTAGAAGCAAGCAGAACAGCATTGTGCAAAATAAATAAATAAATAAATAAATAAACTTTTACAATTTTACACAGCCCTGTTTTACTACAAAAGACGACCTAAGGAGTGGGTAATAGTTACTTAATATTAACTAGGGATAAAATACTAATAATGTGTAGTTAGATGAGTGTAACTATATCTCTAAATTGCATAGGCACATCTTCTACTCATATTTATGAAATTTTCCCCACAAAAACCCAGTCTTCATTAGTAAAACAGTTTCAGTGTGACTCACACACACAATAATTTGTATAAATTTTCAAAGGTTAACTGAAATGGAAAATTGTAATTAAGATTACAGCATGGGGTTTTGTGTACTATTTTATGTTTTTAATTACAGTAAATTTGTGTTTAACCCTTATGACTTTACAATAGTTTGTGGAATAAGGTGTTTAGTTACACACATGTAACCATGTTATCAGTATTTACGAGATATTTTCATATATAGTATTTGTAACTACTTATTATTCTATTCCATATAGTATGTTGAGTTTAGACTGTGAAGAAGTGAAGATAATCTCTTACATTTCTCACAAATTGGAGACTTCTGGTTTCAGAGGTACTGTATTTTTTCCTTCTTTTAACAAAGTTTTAGTAAGTAATAAAACACTTTGTCTCAGACTGTTATAGAAAAATACTGAATGATGTGGTGTTAAACTTAAATGTAAAGCTTTTCCTTCTTTTTTCATTTTTCTTTGTTAAATAACATGTTTTTAAACTTTTGCATTGGATCTCACCAGCCGCAAATGACAAGTACTTTTAAAACATATGTACTTTAAGATTATTCTTTACATTCTGGAATTACAAGGAATTGCAGAAATTATGCATTATTTTTTCTTACTCCTTCTGAAAAGCTATTGATGAAAAGGGGGAAAAAAATCATGACATACCTCTCGCTGTAATCCTGACAGGATCACTGAGCTCTGTGTAGTAATCATAGTTTCTCCTGTGTGCACGACACTGGTACACTGTTTCTCCTGCATTATCGACTGTCACATTAAGTGTGTGTGCTTGTTCACTGCTCAGAATCTGTAACATAGGATTATATTTGTACCAGAGAAACTCCCATCCAGTCGACTGCTGCAGCTCACAGCTCAGAGTGATGGTGTCTCCAGTGTAGACGGAGCTCTGAGGATTCACTCTCATAGTCGGTTTGGGTTTTGCTGTTGGTATGAAATGATGAAGGTGTCAGAGCTGCTTTTCACTTTACTACATAAGCAGTAGATTCACTGTGCTTTAACATATGCTTTGTGTCTTAAACAAACATTTATATTTAACATTTGATAAAAGATGTTACAATAGTATATTTTCTTACACAGCTGGTATTCAGTATATTTTCTATGTAATATAATCGGGTGACTGCCGTATTATTTCCTCCCCGATTCCGTATTATTTACTTGTTTTCTCCTGATTCTCTTGTTTTTGCGGTTGAGTTTTCTTTAAAAAAAAAAACTGCACACCATTAAGATAGCTTTAAATTCTGTGACCATAAGAGTCTTTTCTTTTATTTATTTAGTCAGACAATGTTTAGCCAAGCAGAGTACATTTTGTTTCTGTATTTTATTTTACCGACCTTCCTTTCATAGGAATACTATCTTGATTAATAAATAGGAATAAAACAACCCCAAATAGTCTTTGTTGGTCCTGTGTGTATTTTCCCAGCAGCCACAAATTTTGGTACCATTAGTGGGGTATTCAGAGTGAGTAAAGGAAGGTTCAGTTATTCCTTTTGTGTGTGCAAGAAAAAGGGGTGAAATAATACGGTAGTGGTGAAGAGCCTCCTGGAAGTTCACGTGAATCAGAGAGAAGACTTGGTGCTGTGTGGGAAAGCTGTGTATCATCGTGGATCATCGCAGAGCCCTGGCTAGATTTCACCAGCAACGAGACTAGAAGAGACTGGATGGTAACCCTTACATCAGTTTGAAAGGACATCAAGCGTCACCCTTTTCAGAGTTTCTACAAAGACTTTTAAGGACTTGAGTTCCCACCATGTCAGAACCAGATGAGATCATATTGAAAGTAATTTGTAAACACATATTAGCGAGTTGCAAAGTAGACATAATGAAGCGATGGCAGCCATTTCTGCACTGAATCAGAGGTCTTATGTTTATGTCCCTAGAGAAAGGCACATCTCGCCATATAGTGGTGAAATTGAGAGAGATGGCAGATCTATTGATGATTTTATAGAGGAAGTCGAACGAGTGCTGTGTGCTAGGCATCAGTCTGAAACAAGACCAACATGATTTCATCATGTCTCTGTTAAAGGGGGCAGCCCTGGAAGAGGTACGTCTGCACAGTACTACTGATGATGGGGTTAGGGACCTGTTTACATATCTCAGGGAAGCATTTAGAGACAAGTTTAGTATACCTCAGCTTCTACTTTGTTTCTATAGTCGCAAACAACTAGATGGGGAAAGCATAAGAGAATTCTCCCATGCCCTGGCACAGGCGCTCATTTTGGTTCTGAAATGTTCCCTGGATGCTGTAGCTGATAAGAAGGTGGCATTAAGGGATCAGTTCATACAGGGGGTCTGGGATACCTCCCTTAAGAGGGAACTTTGTAAATTTGTATGAGACCACCCTAAGTGTACTATGGTTGATGTGCGGGATGAAGCTCAGCTGTGGTGTCTGGAGGAGTCCACAGCAAGAATAAAAGCGGTTAAGTAACAATGTAGTAGTAGCTTAGCACATTGTTCTGCTCTCCAGGTGCAGAACCAAAAAGATGTCACCTTACAGGATGTCCTTAAGTTGGTAGCCAAGCAAGGCAGAGAAATTAGTGAGCTAACCCAAGCAGTGAGGAATCTTGCTGTATGGAGTGGTAGCACAGGGGTAAATACTGTTAGGCCTAAGTCCCAGCCAAAATTCACTGAAGAAAGGCTACCCATATGTCTCAGGTGTCAGACTGCTGGATATGTGGCAAAGAATTGTCCTCAGAAGCAAGGCACTAAAGCAGCCAGGCTAGTACCCTCTGACTCTCAGGGGAAGAGGGAGACCCAAGTGGTTGTGAGTTGAGTGATTTGGGGAAGACATACTGACTCAAAAAGTGCAACACCATCTTGTGACCAGTTGATGCAACGTGCTGTTGGTACCTGTCCTGTGGTTGAGCTTTCAGTTTGTGGTGTCGCTATCCCATGTCTGTTGGACACTGGTAGTCAGGTGAGCACAATAACTGAACAGTTTTACTGTAACCATCTGTGTGGTGAAGATGACAATATGATCTCTACAGCTGGTTGGCTGAAGCTCACTGCTGCCAATGGACTTGACATACCCTATCTGGGCTACCTAGAGCTGGAGGTTGAGGCAATGGAAATCAGGATGCTGGATTGTGTGTTCCTAGTTGTTAAAGACATTTCTAGCCCGGATAAAATGGTGCCGTGTATCATAGGCATGAACATAATCAGTCGGTGTTGGCAGCTGGTCCATGCAGAATTTGATACCTCATTAAAGGGAAAATTGGATTCTTATTGGAGGGATGTTTTCCAGAGGTCACAGACATGTAATATTGACAAGAAACAGGTTGCGTGTGTAGCTAGGAAATGGTCAGAGCGCATACCTGCTGGGTCAGTGGTGACTGTCATGGCAAAAGGGTTTAATAGAGGCATCGGGACTGGACGAACTATGTTGTTAGAGCCCTTTAATACTCCAATGCCAGGAGGTCTAGTAGTCGTTCCCACACTTGTTGATGCACAGAGTCCTTGTATACCTGTTGAGATTTTGAATCTTTCTCAGGAGGACGTGTGGCTGTCCCCTGGGACCCGGCTGGGTATCCTATCGGCGGTGGACAGTGTGTGGACAGTTCGCAACATTGCGAAGTAAAATTTCGGCGGATTTCAGCTAACATTGAACACGTGACCCTAGATGTGAAGGTTGAGCATCATGGAAACATTGTACAGGCAATCTCGGATAAAATTAATGCTGGGGGAGTGAGTTCAAGCAAGCTCAGTTCAGGTCATTATTGTCAAAGTACATTGACATCTTTGCTGTAGAGGATGAAGACCTTGGTTATACAGATAAGGTGAAACATGAAATTCATTTAACGGATGATGAGCCTTTTTCACAGCCATATCAACGGATCCCACCCAACCAGTACCATGAGGTGAAGGAGCACATCTACAAGTTGTTGCGGAAAGGGGTCATACAAGAGAGTAACAGTGCCTATGCATGTGTTAGGCCAACGGAGTATCAGGCTATGTGTAGACTATCACAAACTAAACCAGAAGACAAAAAGGGAAGCATTTCCATTATCACATATTGATGAGAGCTTTGATGCTCTGCAGGGGGCACGATACTTCTCCACAATTGATCTGGCAAGCAATTATCATCAGGTGGCAGTGGAGGAAAGAGACAGGCACAAAATTGCTTTCTCCACTCCTTTCGGGTTATTTGAATGCTTACGGATGCCATTCGGGGTTTGCAAAGGTCCTGCAACCTTTCAGAGATTGGTGCAACCCATTATGAATGATCTGATATTTCACATTTTGCTTGGCTATCTAGATGATATTCTTGTGTATTCCTCAACATTCCAGGAGCACTTGGCAAGGCTCGACACTGGTCTGAAATGGCTTCAAGAGCCTGGTCAAATTGGAGAATTCAGAGGTTACATTCCTAGGGCACCACATATCGGCGAAGGGTATCGGCACAGACCCTAAAAAAGTAGCTGTTGTAGAACAGTGGCCAGTTCCCACTCATCTGAAGGATTTGCGATCGTTTCATGTGTTTTGTGGGTACTATAGGCGATTTGTTCAAGGGTTTTCCAAAATAGCCGGCCCGCTGCATGATGTGGTAAATTCATGTCTAAATGCCGGGTGTCCTAGCAGTGCTAATGACTTGCTGCAATGTCTGTGGACTGAAGACTGTCAAGTTGTTTTGACACACTCAAAGATAAACTCACAAGTGTGCCTATATTATGTTTTGCAAAATTTCACAAAACCTTTTATTGTAGATATGGATGCCAACAGCCTGGGGCTAGATGTTGTTTTATATCAGCAACAAAGAGACATGAAGCATGTGATTGCATTTGCAATTAGACGGCTAAGAGAAAAAGAATGATAGGAACTATAGCAGCATGAAACTTGAGCTTCTTGCCCTCAAGTGGCAATCACTGGAAAGTTCAAAGGGTATTTGTTGGGTTCCCAGTTTACTGTGATAACTGAAAATAATCCATTGTGCCATTTGCAAACCGCCAGGTTTGTGGCAGTAGAGCAGAGATGGATGTCACAGTTTTCTGTTTTTGATTTTCATGTCCAGTACTGTCCAGGGTATCGAAATGTAGTAGCTGATGCACTCTCTAGGCAGCCATTTTCAGGGGAGCCTGAGCCTGCCTCAGAGGATGCGGAGTATGATGGGTTTGTGGCAATCTGCAGTGTAATTAACCGTGGTACAGCCCTGAACCCAGCACTGGTCACTGCTGGGCTGCACAGTTGTAAAATGAGGCAAATACTGGCTTTGGAGTCTGAATCTAGTGACCATAGTGAACTGAGTCAGGGGAACACACCTGTTTTTCCAAGATATTCAAATGATGAGCTACGTACCTTTCAACAAGAAGATCCTGTGCTTCGTGTCTTTGGTGGGTTGTGGAAACAAAAGAGAAGATCATCTGGCAAGGAATGGAAAGCTCTGCCAAACCCTGTTCAGTCCCTATTAAAGCAGTATTCGGAAGCACAAGGGTTTACTGTATCGTGTGATTGAGACTGTCAGAAACAGGGAATTCTATCAGCTCTTGTTAGCATCCTGCTTAAAGAAGACAGTTCTGTAGTGTGTACATAATTCCGTGGGTCATCAAGGAATTTGAACGTACCTTGCACTTGTTGAGGGACAGATGCTTTTGGGTGGGTATGCACCAGGATGTAGTTCAGTGGACCAAAGGTTGACTGGTTAGAAGTCCACAAACAAAGTCTAAGTGATGCGCATGCCAGAGCGAAAGAGTATTCTGAACAGAAGACTGCCAAGTGTATTGGGTTAACAGGGTTCACATGAGACTTTGTGTGAATCCTCCTACTCCTGCACCCAAGAGAATGCACAAAACTTCAGAGCATAATCTAGTGAAGTAGAGCCAGAGGATTCAGATGAGGGTGTAGTTTTGTTGGAAGAGAGGTCTCATAGGAATGCAATTCTGGGCACAGGCACTAGATCTGCCTGTCCACAAGACCTAGGCTCAATGACTGAGGTTGAACTGAGTAAAGAATCTGTAGATTCTGACAACGTCAATGGTATATCTGAGCCTGTTAGGTCCTTGGAAACTGAGGAGATGTTGGATGTAGCTCCTAGCGTGGTAGATCTTCCTGTTGCTGCACCACGCAGAAGCAAGAGGCAGAATGCTGGAAAGCATTCAAATATGCATCATGAGCCCAAGTCAGTTCAAGACTCTACTTCTATAAGTCCCGCAGCAGTTTCACAGATATTGGCTAGTCTGAGCATTAAACTATTTAAGCATAAAACTATTTGTTCACATCAAATCCTTTGTTTGTCATCCTCCTCTTATGTTATAACACTATTTATCTTAAGTGAAAGTAATTATTGTAAAAAGGGCAGTATATGAAGAGCCACACAGTGTGGGTGAATTTACCAAGAAATGGTACAAGAACAAAGAATGAAAATAACTGAATTAATGTTACGTTCTTTGTTTAGAACTATAAAAACTGCATTAATAAACTAGGAACAAACTGACAAAGAGTGCACAAACTTCTTAGCCCCAAAACAAATCAAATATGCACACAATATAAAGGATAAATTATACATAAATCACCTTGAGCATGGGCCACTGGTATGAGTGAAATCACCACTAAAAGGAAACAGAAGCAGAACAAGATATAAATATGGGATTAAGATTAAATCTTATTCAGGAAATCTAAACAACCATCTGTAAGTAGTACATTTTAAGCTTTCTTAATAATAAATAAATAAAAACCAAAGTAACTTATACAAAGGTCACTGTTCTGCTGATTAAGGTGTTAGTTTCACTTTACTGCACAGAGTAACCAAATACGCAGCAGATATTATTATTATAAAATGACTTTGACACAGTCTACTGGTAACTGCAGAACATTTTAAATCCTGACCTTATCCACATTGTAATAGATTTAAACAGAACTGTTTATATACCGCTTCCAACACCTCTCAAAATGGGGTGGGGAATGGGGGGAGTAGTATAGTAATAGTATAGCAATGGTATAATATACTCAGTAAAAGTATTAGAAGAGTGTTCCAGTAAAAGTATATTATTCCTAATAAAGTGGTCAGTGAGGGTATGTTCAGAAATCTTATCACTCTGAATAGTCATTTTGTCTCCAACTGGCCCTGCTGTGGAGACTCTGGCTTCAAACTGTGATTTTCAGCTTGGCCAACTTTTGGCTTTAAAAGAGCTCAGTGAGTGTCAGTGGAGTTAAATTTGCCCTCCACATTAACAGTTAAAATTTTAAAAGTTATGTACTGCTTACACATGTCCAAATTCAGACCTCCTCCCATTCTTCACTGCTGAATTTGCACCACAATATTAAAATAGAAAATAAACCACGTCCGCGACCTGCTCTCTGCTCTCAGGCCTCTAACACTGTCACTGCTCTGTGTGTGTACAGGATTAATGAGAAGTGTTTGTTTCTGCACAGTTAGTGCTCTTATTTTTAGCACAGGTCAGTAAGTAATGATTAGTGATTATTTTTTTAAAAAGCGCTGTGCATTAGTTTGGTATCAGTGTGTATTAGATTGAAGTTGCTGTACTGAGATGTTTCTCCGCACAGATCATAATAGTAACAAAAATGGAAATGTAGGTTATAAGGCATTTTCTCAGTAAGTCTAGTTAATGCTAACATGGTTTTGTTAAAACCTTTTTGTGCTCAGGAAAGACCACCAGAGTCTCACCACAGCAGCTAAAGACATTTCAGTTTGTCACAACCATGACTTCCACTGGTGAAAGTACAAACACCATCCAGTCATTTTCTTTTAGCAGATCAAATGATCATGAGAGGTTGTCACTGAGCAGCAGATGACAGCAGGACACAGAAGATCAGCTACAGATTCCAACAATACAGACTCGTTTACACTCATTAGATTAATTAATCCCTGTGTTTTAAACTCTTCTCCTAACAGATATGGATACACTGATCCACCTGAGCAGTCATGCTGAAGTACACACAATGTCCTAATCACACAATAAGCTCATCACTCAGGACATTCAGACTGCAGATGAACAACTTTATACCCCACCACTCACTCTAATGAAGACACAAAGAAAACATTTACTCACAGAGCATCACAGGGAGTGGACTGAGCTCCATCCTGTCTCTCTAATGACTGACTGACTGACAGTGCAGAGGTGTGTGTTAAAGCCTTACCACTTCCTGTGTTCTTACAGACAGACAGACAGAGAGAGAGAGAGAGAGAGAGAGAGAGAGAGGATGGACATATGTATCTTCATATGTAAAGTGTATTCTCTTATCACCTTTCAGTCTGCTAGTGTACACTGAGAACAGTCTGTATACATCTGTTTTATTTTGATGATGTTAAAGCAGTGAACTTTAACTTAATAGAATTTAAAAGAGGCAGAGATTTATTTATCATACCTTTTCATTTGTTCACTGACCAGGCTATTTTGTGTAAAGCGTTTAATTTTATTAAAGTTCTGTACACTCTTGTTGGGGTAAGATTTATTTGGTCCATTTTCTCATTTAGAAGTGGTTCCCCTCCCCCATTTCTCTCCTCTTTTGGTACAGTCCTGTCCATCTGAAGCCAGGACCACGAAGGAGAAATTTCCTAAATAATTTCAGCTTGGCCAACTTTTGGCTTTAAAAGAGCTCAGTGAGTGTCAGTGGAGTTAAATTTGCCCACCATATCAACAGTTAAAAAGTTAAGTGTTAGTTACTGCTTTCACACGTTCACCTTCACACCTCCTCCCCTTCTTCACTGCTGAATTTGCACCACTACATAAAAATAGAAAATAAACCACATCCGCGACCTGGCCTCTGTTCTCAGGCCTCTAACACTGTCACTTCTCTGTGTGTGTACAGGACTAATGAGAAGTGTTTGTTTCTGCACAATTTCTGCTCTTGTTTTTGACAATAAAGGTAAATAATGATTACTCATTATTTAAAAAAAACAGCCATGGGCATTAGTTTGGTATTAATATGTATTAGAGTGAACTTAATGTACTGAAATGTTTCCCTGCACAGACCATAATACTACTAAAAATGGAAATGTAGGTTATTAGTCCTTTTCTCAGTCTAGTTAATGTTAACATGGTTTTTTGAAACCTTTTGGTGCACAGAAAAGACTACCAGAGGCTCACCACAGTGTCATGGATATGCCAGAACTAGCATTAGACTACGATTCCCATCAGCCACGGCACTGCACATTATCACATCACAAGACTGGTTGCATCTGATTCACATTTTTGGTTAATTAGCACTGGTATTTAAGTCATGTTTAGCACAGCACTTTTGTCTTGTGTTTGTCTTTCTTTGTCTTGTCATGCTTTCATGTCTCATGGTTATGTTTCTTTGTTTTGTGCTTTGTTTTTGTTTTTATTAAATGTGAATTTGCATTTGATCTGTCTAAGCCTTCATTACAAGACGACACAAGACCTACAAATGGATGCAGTGGATTTTTTTCACTGTTCAGGAAGAGTTCTTGGAGAGGACCCGTCTGCTGTGCGAGCACCAGGGGAAAGGTACGAGGGTAAAGGCCACTCAGGAATGGCTCAACGCCATACGCCCCTTCAGAAAATTTTTTCGAACTGGGGATTCCTGACTCAATCAAAACCATCTCCCACCCTCTCTGCCCCACTTCGGACGTTGCTCGGATGTTACATTATGCTGCTACAATATTTATTATACTGTACATAGACTGCTACTTCTTATGTTTACAATATTTCAGCAACTTATATTGTACTCTTTGCAGTATTGTCACTGGATTGACTTTTAAAACAGAATTGCGTACTGGTCAGCGATGCACTAGCGACTTACTGTGTCCATTGTCTATCCCAGTAGTCATTGTACTGTCTTGTGCTGTCTGCACATGCTTGCACTTGTGCACTTTATGTATAAATTTATGTAGTCCCTTGCAGTTCTGTGTTGTTCTGTGTTTGTCTTATGTATCACCTTGGTCCTGGAGAAACATTGTTTTGTTTCACTATGTTCTAACTGGCTGTATATGGTTGAAATGACAATAAACTCCACTTGACTTGACTTGCTCAGTCTGCCTGCCCAACTGAGGACATCGCCCTGCTCCCTTGCTTGGCTGAGGATGTTGCTCCACCATCCTGCTCTGCTGAGGACGTCGTTCCGCCTCCATACTCAGATGAGGACATCGCCCGCCCCCTCCCCCCCGGCTTCGCGGAGAATGTCACTCCCCTCCTTGTCGTCGCAGAGAACGTCGCTCCCTCCTGGCCTTGCGGAGAACTTTGATTCCCTCCTCTGGTCTCACAGAGAATGTAGCTCCCCCCACTGGCTGAGCAGTGGCTGATGCTCCACGGTCATGCTCGGCCTGGGACATTGCACCACCCCTCAGCTGTGCGGAGGAGACCTCCCCACCTCTGTACCAGAGGGTGGACATCACACGTCCTTCCGGCCCCCTGAGTGGTAGTGCTCAAAATAACTTTGATCAGCTAAGCAACATCTGGTCTGGGTGTCCAGGACCTCCACCTCAACTTTTTTCATCCTCCAGGAGCTGCGCATTATGGGGATTCTGTCATGGATATGCTGAAACTAGCATTAGACTACAATTCCCATGAGCTAGGGAACTGCACATGATCATGTCACATGACTGGTTACACTTGATTCATGTTTTTGCTTAATTAGCACTGGTATTTAAATCCTGTTTGGCATAGCACTTTTTTCTCGCATTTGTCTTTCTTTGTCTAATTATGCTTTCATGTCTCATGGTTATGTTTCTTTGTACTTGTATTTTTCCACGAGTTCTTAGTTCTTGTTTTGTTTTTTGTTTTCGTCTTTATTAAACTTGAATCTGCACTTGCCTCCCTCTATGCCTTCATTATGTGACACAGAGCAGCTAAAGACATTTTGGTTTATCACAACCATAACTTCCACTGGTGAAAGTACAGAGACCATTCAGTCATTTTCTTTTAGCAGATCAAATGATCATGAGAGGTTGTCACTGAGCAGCAGATGACAGCAGGACACAGAAGATCAGCTATAGATTCCAACAATACAGACGCGTTTACACTCGCTAGATTATTTAAACCCTGTGTTTTAAAGCTGGAGGGGATGGATATGTGTAACTTCTAGTTTAGTGTGATTTTTCATGCATGACATTTTCTGCAGTGTGGAAAGGGAGGGCAGAGAAGTGTGGCCAGATTGGTGGCAGCCTGCAGTTGAAAAGAGAAACTAAAATGTCTTTGATGCACGCTACTGTAACTGCAGTACATTTGTAATCCTATTATAGTAATGATGTAGTAATAATATACCCAGTAATAGTAATAGAAGAGTGATCCAGTAATAGTAGTATAGTGTTCCTAATAAAGTGGCCAGTGAGGGTATGTTCAGAAATCTTATCACTCTGAATAGTCGTTTGTTACAAACTGCCCCTGCTGTGGAGACTCTGGCTTCAAATGGTGATTTTCAGCTTGGTCAACTTTTGGCTTTAAAAGAGCTCAGTGAGTGTCAGTGGAGTTAAATTTGCCCACCATATCAACAGTTAAAAAGTTAAGTGTTAGTTACTGCTTTCACACGTTCACCTTCACACCTCCTCCCCTTCTTCACTGCTGACTTTGCACCACTACATTAAAATAGAAAATAAACCACATCCGCGACCTGCTCTCTGCTCTCAGGCCTCTAACACTGTCACTGCTCTGTGTGTGTACAGGACTAATGAGAAGTGTGTGTGTCTGCACAGTTATTGCTCTTATTTTTGAGGAAAAAAGGTAAATAATGATTAGTGATTATTTAAAAAAAAAGAAGTGCTGTACATTAGTTTGTTATTAGTGTGTATTAGATTGAACTTGCTGTCCCGAGATATTTCCCTGCACAGACCATAATAGTAACAAAGATAGAAATGTAGATTACAAGGCATTTTCTCAGTAAGTCTAGTTAATACTAACTTGTTTTTTTTAATACTATTCACAGGAAAGACCACCAGAAGCTCATCACAGAGGTTGTCACTGAGCAGCAGATGACAGCAGGACACAGAAGATCAGGTACAGATTCCAACAATACAGACTCGTTTACACTCATTAGATTATTTAGACCCTGTGTTTTAAACTTGCTCTACTTGTACTCTTACCTGTTGAACTATCATAGTTACTGAGAGTAGTTACACATCAAACTAAACCCATCTCATAACAGATATGGATACACTGATCCACCTGAGCAGTCATGCTGAAGTACACACAATGTCCTAATCACACAATAAGCTCATCACTCAGGACATTCAGACTGCAGACAAACAACTTTATACCCCACCACTCACTCTAATGAAGACACAAAGAGAACATTTACTCACAGAGCATCACAGGGAGTGGACTCAGCTCCATCCTGTCTCTCTAATGACTGACTGCCTGACAGAGCAGAGATGTGTGTTAAAGCCTTACCACTTCCTGTGTTCTCTTTAAGGGGTGGATGCACACTTCTATTTTAGTGGACACAGACCCTGCAACTTCCTGTGTTCTAACAGAGAGAGAGAGAGAGAGAGAGAGAATGTATGTATTTGTCACTTATACATTTTAATTGAAACAGATGTGGTTGCTCCTGTTCCCTTTTTTTTCACATTAAGACTGTTTTAAAACTCACACTGTAAAACCTGTAATGTTTCACTTTACTAGGATTAAAATCATTTGTATTAAAGAATAACACACTGAGTAACAGGGCTGCAAATAGGCAAAATATCTAAATGTACATTATATTCTCACTGTCCACTTTATTAGGAACACCTATACATCTGCTCATTCATGCAATTATACAATCAGCCAATCATGTAGCAGCAGCACAATTCATAACCTCATGCAGCAAGTTTTATTTCAGAAATCTCCTGGGATTTTCACACCCACAACAGTCTATACAGATTACACAAACAAAAAGACAAAAAGAAACAGCTTGCTGATGAGGTAGGTCAGAGGAGAATGGCCAGACTGGTTGGAGCTGACAGGAAGGCTGCAGTAACTCAACATGTGGTGGCCAGTGATTGAAAAGTGAAACTAAAATGCCTTTGACTCCCTCTAGTGGTAACTGCAGCATAATTTTAATCCTGACCTCATCCACACTGTAATAGATTTAAACAGAACTGATTAAAATATATCTTATCACCATTCAGTCTGCTCATGTACAGTGAGAACACAGTCTGTACACACCTGTATTTTGAATTCTCTCATTCAAGTTTTAATCTTTTAAAATGACATCTAACTCCATAACCAGAGGCTTTTCCCATTATAGAGTAAAAAATGCAGTGTGTTATCGAGATGATATTTAACACGGTTTTGATAAACATCAAGTTATTTACATTTTCCACCCTTAGCTAGCTAGCTAGTGTGTTAAGTTGCATTTGCTAATGAACACAATAGCGATAAACACATTCATGCAGGTATCTAATCAGCCAATCATGTGGCAGCAGAGCAATGCAAAAGAATCATGCAGCTACAGGTCAAGAGCTTCAGTTAATGTTCACATCAAACAGCAGGATGAAGAAAAAGTGGGATCTCTGTGACTTTGATCATGGCATGGATATTGGTACCAGAAGGGCTGGTTTGAGTATTTCAGAAACTGCTGATCTCCTGGGAATTTCACACACAACAGTCTCTAGAGTTTACACAGAATGGTGAGAAAAACAAAAACCACTGAGTAAGCAGCAGTTCTGTTGATAAGAGGTCAGAGGAAAATGGCCTGACTGATATGAAGGATCTAGTAACTCAAATAAGCACTCTTTACAACTGTGGTGAGCAGAAAAGCATCTCAACATGCACAAAATATCGAACCTTATGTGGATGGGTGTGACACTGCGGGACCGTAGAAGGCTGCACACACACACACACACACACACACACACCCAGAGGCAGTAAGTGCGGAGAGTGTTCTCATGCTCTTTATTATCCTTAACCCTTGTGTGGTGTTCATATTTTTGTTACTCAGCCAGTTTTCCTGGGTCTGGTGGACCCGCTGCATTTTTGGGTTTTTAATTCAACACAATCAAACAATTTTATGTTAAAAAACTCAACAGATGTTTACTTCATCCCAATTACAAGCAATATAAACAACATATATGGTTAATTTTTGCCCTTTACCTTTGTTAGACCACATTTATGAATTAAATTGCTACTCGTTTTTTGTTTGTTTTTTAATAAAATGTAATAAAAAAATGAAAATCAATTATAATCAAGATATGAGAAAAAAATTCACCAAATTTACGAATGAAGCAAGGTTTTTCATAACTATTGATTCTTATTTATTTGAACTTCATTAGAAATTTGACCCATTCAGGTCAGTTTACACAACACATGCTGAACACATACAGGAACCATGTCAGTCTAGACAACACATTAGCCCCACTGAACACATTGCCTTTTCATACCAGCCTATACAACACATGAGGGGGAGAGTTGTACTGTGTGTGTGTTGCATATGTACTTCTTGCACTTGATGCATGCATATTGTGAAGTGTGTGGACCCAAGATGGACAGAAAAACACAATATGGACAGAAAAACCCTACGCTGGCCGCTGTTGATATTCTTTGACATATTGGACATCTCAGCACACAATGCCTTTGTCATCTGGATGGCACTGAACCCAGAGTGGAACAGAGGGAAGCTCCATAGGAGACGCCTCTTTCTCTTCCACTTTGGGAAAGGCACTGGTGAGTTGCACCTCAAATCCAGAGATGACCACATGTTCCAAGATGTCAAAGAATATCAAGAGCAGCCAGCATAGGGTCCTCCTTTTGCAGCTGTAGGCAGTCCCCAGCTTGTCCATGTTGCATGGAAAAGTTCTCTGCCAGTTTCTGCATCCCACAGGGATTCTGTGGATTCCCCTTTGGACCTGAAAACTCCAGCAAGGAAAGAACCCCAAAGTAGGCATGTAAATGGGTTTGGTCCATCTTCTTCCACCTCTCTCTCCAAAAACACACCTTCCTTCTAAATTAGTGCAATCCAGAATAATTTTCTGGATGGACTCTGGGATGAAAAGCTCAAAAGAAGACTTGAAGTCCTGCACATCAGTAACTGCCGTGGCCCTAGCCCTGGTTGCATCCTTATCACATTGGCAGCCATGCGGGGTGGCTCATTTCTTGGGCAAGGAGACCATTCAATTTCACAATTTTTTTGACATCCATATTTCTTCATTTGCTAGCTGCTGATGGGCTTGTTCTGGTCCTGGGTCTGGCTGCTGATGGGCTTGTTCTGGTCCTGGAGCTGGCTGCTGATGGGCTGGTCCCGGGTCTGGCTGCTGATGGGCTGGTCCCGGGTCTGGCTGCTGATGGGCTGGTCCTGGGTCTGGCTGCTGATGGGCTGGTCCTGGGGCTCGTCTTCATTTTGGAACTAGCTGATGCTCAATCTCATCCTCTTCTTCAAAGTCACTGTCACACTCTGAATTTTCAGAAATGTGATCCTCACATTCTGAAACCTCTTCCTTTACATCATCCTCAAAAGCTTCTCTCTCTTCCAAAATCAATTGCAAGACCCTCTGAGCAGATAATCTTTTGGCCATCTTGATCAGTTGTGATAAGGAACCACACTGGCAAAGCTATATTTATTGTGTCACTCCCCCAATTTGCAGCTGGGATAGAGTATGAGCAAATAAAGATTTGTTCCCGCAAGACAGAGGGTAAAATGTGTGGGAATGTGAGAGCACACAGATATCAGTGCTTGAATTTTGCAAAAATGTTGCAACCTTGTGCGGGGACACACAAAACTCACACTCTCTCACACACACACACACACACACACACATACATACATACATACATACATACTAACAGCAGGTCCAGACAGAAGGAGGACAGTGTAGGTACACAGGACCTACAATTTCCACACTTTTATTAGCCCAGGGTCCGAACATCCTGTATGTAATATAAATGTGTAGGGGGGGTGTACAGTGTGTGGTCATTGAAAATGTGTTCTGATATACGTTCTTCACAGAAAATGAGCCAAGGCCAGTGAGTCTGAGTTTGAAAAAACAATTAATCGTATCATTTTTCTTTTGATAAAAAATGAAAACGGGTCCCACAGACCCGAACACCATACAAGGGTTAAAAGTGAAAGTGAAACTTACGGTGCAGGAAGAGGATGGGGGAAGTGAAACTGTGAGAATACATTAAATGTGCTCAGACAGCGGAAAAGTCTTTGAGCGACAAAAGCTCGACTTTCTCGCTTTGGCTAACATTTGTATCTGCGTTTAGGAAGACAATGTGGGAAATGAAAACCCAGAAACAAAGATTATTAAGATAATGATTTTTCACTTACGTTCCCAGCGCTAAAGTGGCCGCGAGCTCCTTTTATAGCTCCTCGTCTTCTCCGGGAGGGTGAAGAGGAGCCGCGCCACTCATTGGCCGCCAGCCGTGCTGAGTTAGGTCGCTCCGCCCCACAGCCACGCGCACTCCGGCTGTCCAACACAAACGCGGTGCTGAAAGGACGCTGACTTTTCAGCAGCACGCCGTCAGTCGCGCGAGGAGCGTTTGATGTTTTACGTGCGCGGGCTGTCGGTCCGCCGTCACAATGGGCTACAACAGCAGAAGACCACATCAGGTTCCACTCCTCTCAGCCAACAACAGCAATCTGAGGCTATCATGGGCACAGACTCACCGACACAGGACAGCTGAAGATTTAAAAAAAATCACCTGGACTTTTTCCAGCCTTCAACTGTCCATGTTGCTGAAGACACACAGAGAAATTTTACTCACAGCATCACACAACTTGGTCAGTGTCCAAATATTTATGGATCTGGCTATTTTTTTTTTTCTTCTTTCCCCAAAATTGCATCTAAATAAATAATGTATGGTAAATGTTTTCTTTTTTCTGCTGCTGATTTACAGTGTGCATGCCTAATGGTGAACAAGGAATAAAAAGGGCCTAGATTGCACAATAAGGTTTGAATGTAATATTTTTGTTTCTAGTTATAATCCATGTGTGTAATCTGCACAGCAAAGCAAAAGCACATAAAAAGCACATTGTGTGTAATGCCCGCTATAGCACACACTGTCTAAGGAAGGGGTCCAAAAGGGACTCGTGACACTTTGTCAGTAACTGTCAGTATGAAGCTATGTTACTGAATTCATTTTTGGGACTGCTGACATGATAAATGTAAGCGCAGAGGAGCAGGAGCTGAGTTGGGGATGGAGCATGTCGAGGTTTAGTTGAGTCCAGAGTGAGTTTTCTCACTGAATATCACTTCAGTTGCCTTCATAACACAAGCTTATGACATCTAACAGCCAGCTGTTCTTTACAAGAGACCCGAGTTTTAAAATCTCATACACAAATGATATGGTAACTGTTACAGGACGGTTCAGTGTGGACCCAATTGCAGAGTGAAAACCCCTGCTTGATTATAAATAACTGGGCAAGCAGGGTTTATATATTGGTGAAATAAAGGTTAAGGGAAGGGTTGGGGTGTGATTGGTGCACTCTGTCTAGTCACTTCTTTCCTCTGCTTTCTTTCTTTTCTGATTTGCTGAAATTCTCATTTTCCTTTTCTTTTATTCATTTAACCTTACCTCTGATAAAGCTCTGACATACAATACCAGTCACTCCTCTACAAAGGCGTGACAAAAGATTATGTCAAAGACTGGCCTTAAGTATCCTGCCTGGCAGGTTAATCAGCCTGGAGAATTCTGGGTAACTGAGTTCTCCTGAATGGCTGCTCTCACTGTGCTCCACTGCTGCCCTCTGCTGGCTGCTGGAGGTGTAGCACGGCCTCTTACAGTAACAAAAGGGAATAAATGCTTATTTATACAGTAAAATATGCATGAAACTATTTTTCTGCTACAAATTTCCTTTGGAAGAAGTGTGTGATGTTCCTCACTTCAGACACCTCAGTTGTGTAGACTGTGTTAGTGCTCATATACAACAATGATTTAGATACAAGCTTGATTTACAAACCTCTAATCCTGACTATCTTAATCCCTCTGCCAGGACTGGGAAGAAATGCACTTATGAGGAAGTTATCTAGCAGGGTTTAACAGTGAAACCTTGTATTTCACTTTATAAGTAGCTTCTGATTGTCTGAATCACTGCCACTGCTGTAATGTTAATTTCCTGTGTTGTGTTTTGGACATTTTCAGTGTTATGTTAGTCCTGTACATCAGTGTACCAGTGTGTAGACATGCAGTAAGAGTAATAACACTTCTGTTTGATTCTTCATTTACTCCTGAACTTTACTGCACTGAGATCCTCTACTTACACTGAATAATACTGCAGGATCGAGTTTCTGCTTTTAAGAGAACACTTTATTAATCCCATGTGGGAATTTCCAGTGTTACAGCAGGAGACAAGAGACAATATAAGACAATGAAAAGACAACAATATAGCAGCAGAAGGGGGTTTAAAATATAAATTAAAAGCAAGAGAAATAAAGTTAACATTGTCTTGGTTAAATTTTTTTATTATTTTTATTATTATATTGGCTCAATAAATGTTTTATCTCCAGTACATCATTGTATAAAAATACAAAATGCTAAAAATGCTGATATTGACAAAGACACAAGAGTTTTCTCAGTGTATTACTTGTACTTCATATGATACATTATTGCTACCAGGTGAAATAATTCAGTGAATTGATAATGATGCATTTATTTAATAGATCAAAACATTTCATCCACAAATCTCCTCACACAACTACAATTAAAATTCACACAGCTGAAAATTCAAACAAAACTATCAACAGTGTCTAACTGAGATTGGAAGTCTACTCCTCGTAATTCAACTAGAGCTAATCTCACACAGAAATAGAAGAAAACACAGCAGTACAAATACAGTAGTGGTAGAACTAATACTGAGAAGACACAAAACACAATATTAGTTCCCACCATATTTCAGACAACAGTCAATGAACTTGTTTTTTCATTGCATACATAGAAAGCTTCACATACTTTAACTCCAGTAACACTGGGCTTTTCACCAAACACTCTGACTGTAGTCATCTATACAGAAAATACAGCCTACACTGGAAAATATTACACTGCACATTTTCATTCTGAAATAATGCAGTTTATACCATATACCAGTGCTTCTCAAACTTTTTTGGTCCTGCCCCCTTTAAACCTGTATTCCCCCCTCCAATTAATTTCACTAAAAGTCACGAAAATTGAATAATTTTTTAACTGAAATTACAAATTTTAACATTTTTGAAATTACAATTGTGTTGCCGTTCAATCATTGAACAGAACAAGATCAGGTGCACATAGTGCATGAAACACACATACGCTGTTAACAAACTGTCCTTGGTACTGTCAGTGGCCTCGTTAACTTGAAGCACAAAGCTTTTCCCTTTTATTTTCTCAATAAACTGTTCCTCCAAGTCATTTGCATTATCAAAAATTAGTCTTGATATGGTATCATTAGACACGGGGATAGTCTTTAATTTCGTGACACTCGCCTCATCAAGCATAACTGACACCATATCTATGGCAGCAGGAAGAATCAACTCTTCTGC
Organism: Pangasianodon hypophthalmus; assembly: GCF_027358585.1. Classification (NCBI taxonomy): domain Eukaryota; kingdom Metazoa; phylum Chordata; class Actinopteri; order Siluriformes; family Pangasiidae; genus Pangasianodon; species Pangasianodon hypophthalmus. The sequence continues at coordinate 4,410,820 of NC_069713.1, forward strand.
AGTCGTGTGTGATTTCTTGCATTGTGCAACGCGATACACAATTTTGTACGAAGCCAGAAGTTGTTGCTGAAGTGGCTTTTACAAAATGCCTATGCTGCCCACAATATTGATCAGGTTTTCTTTTAAAACAGTGGCTTTTGAACATAATTAGGATGTATCGTCTTAATTTTTAAGACATAGGACACACATAGGTCTCTCCTCCTCACCAACCACATTAACAATGAAGCCGAGAGTAAGATATGCCTCACAATATTTTCTGCATTTAGCTTATCAATGACCACATGACCAGCACCTGACTGGGATGTCTGTGTGACCTCATCTACGGCTTTTCTCTTCCCTTTCACAAACCGATCCATCTTCCATGCTACGTCTGTTGGCTGTGTTTTTTTTTTTTTTTTTGATATCCGGTGCCCCCCCAGCAGTACCTGTGCACTCCCTCAGGGGACGCGCCCCACACTTTGAAAACAACGATTGTGTTAACAGAGGTCCAGCAACTGACAGAGTAGAGTATCATTCTATATTTTCTGGACTTAATGCAACCATTTTGCACAGATTACTGTGCTTGCTTAAACCTCGTTACAGTTAGATCAAAAGTTTTGAGGTTTTAATGTGCAGGTCACCATGTTGGGATTAAACTCACTCCAATAGCAGACACATTTATTTCCCACATGCCAGGTGTTATTTTGCAGAAGCACAGCTCAACCCTCAGACAATGCATCAAAAACTTCTCCTGACCGATAAATATTTTTAAAGAATATTTGTTCATTTTTACTCTGTTTTGCATTAGCAGGATATAAGTGTTATTAGAAACTACACGAATGGTAACTTTCACCTCATGAGGAGGTTTGCAGGCTTTAGTTAAACAAATCCAGTCAGAACAACGAGGGTGTCTATAAGATGCAGAGCAAATAACAGCATGACATTAAAATGAAAAATCGGTATTATTTAAAATCCCCACAAAGTCCTAAAAAACAAGAAATTATGAAATTATTTTTACAGTAAATGCATCCTCTTTTGTTAGATGAACTTTGCTCACTCCTCTATGACTGCATTCTCAATTCTCTCTTCATCAGTGTGAGCTGTTAAAGAAATTAAAGTGTCATTTGTTTCATTTCAAAGTTTATTCCAGGTGTTTATGGCAGAAAAGCAACCAACCTGCATTTGATCTCATCCTAAACACAGTTTAAAGGGTGTTTGTTTTAAGGCTTCTGAATGACAGTGAAGTGACAAGTGACAGAGCTTCAGGAAAAGATGTGTTAGAAAATGAACATCATTCATTCAGTCATCTTCAGTAACTGCAAAATGTAGGTCAGAGATTCATCAATTATTACAAACAATTTATTAACATTTCCTTTTGTGTTATTAAAATGCTACCTCTTCCTTTTAAACCCTAAATTACACAGATTATCTAACACCTGTTACTATGATGGATAAGTCAGCACATCTACTTATGAAATACATTTCTGCACTATTTTTAGTATTTTTACTTAATAATGTACATTATTAGTGAAGTTAAAATGTAACTCCACTTGAAGCGTCTGTCACATGTAAATTCACCCTCAGACCTCAGCAGAAACAGATGTTGTGTTTTATATCATATCCTACTTACATTTAAATCTTACTGTAAGTGCATTTTAGAACAAGTGCTTTAACTCTCAGATGTGGATTTTTGCTTTTAAAATGAGAATAGTGAATCACGTACTTACTACTTCTTCTAAGGTGAAAATGTTTTTCTTGCGTTAAGTAAAGTTATTGTGCTCATTATGTGAAACGTAGTGAAAGAGTTCTTACCTCGAGCTCTGTAACATTTGACCAGCAGAATGATGGTCACCAGCAGATACGGAGAGGCCGTCACTACACTACTGATCAGCATGAGCACTGAGAATGGAGCGTCTACACCTGATGGACCTGACGCTGAATAAAATAATCATTATAATAACACGTTGTTAATGATGACGTGTTTGTAAGTTTTAGCTCAATCTATGTACAAATAAATTAATTTACACTTGTGTGCACATGCATAACATAGGATATTGTACACAGAGTTACATAAATTAAGGACTATAGATTACATTATGTAAAGCTACAGAGTTCAAGTCACAGTTGTATTTAAATGACTATTTAAATGATTTCTCACGTCTGACTGAGAGCCAGCTTTTCAGTGACTCTCCTCTCTCTGGGTGTTTACAGTGGTAGAAACCTTCATCTGACTTTGAGACAGTTCGGATTATCATCTCTCCTGTAGTCTGTGTCTGGAGAACTGCTCCATCTTCATAGAAATCAGCTCGGAGGTTTGAAGAATTTGTGTTGTGATATAAACAGTGTAGAGTCAGAAGATGTCCCTCACACACAGGATGGACAGGACTCTCCAGGATCACGTCACCATCTAGAACACAGAAAATCACAAACAAGGAAATCCACACACTACGATGTTTGTGAAGATAATATAAATAAAAGTTCTACTACTAGCATACATGTCTCCATACTCAGAATTATAGAAATGTACAGGTAATGTACTGAGGGAAAAAAAATAGTTATCTTTTTTCTTCCGGAACAATGTCAGAGTTCTGAATATTCTGTAATTAATCATTTCCCTTTTCCTTTAACAGTAAACACATTACATGAAGACTCACCATGCACTGTGATGTTGACAGGATTACTGTTTTCTCCAGATTCAGACTCACACCAGTAAACTCCAGTGTGGGATGTGGAGAGGAAGCTGATTTTACATGTAGATCCTGTATCTGATCCCCACCGTGAACAATCTAACACTCCCTCACTGTGTGTGTATCGTCTCACTGTCCATCCAGTAGAGTTACTCTGGTCCTCACAGCTCAGTGAGAGAGAGTCATTAGTAAAGTGTTGAGTTCTGCTGGGATTGATGATCAGAGAGACTGGAGGAGATTCACCTTAAACACAGAAAAGAGAAATTTTAATAAAAAAAAAAGAACAGCAATCATATAATATAATGTGACAGAACCCAAGTAAATTACTGTAACTTGTACAAGATTGAGGAGACTAATGAGCCAATGTACTGGATTATGTTTTATTTTATATTTACAAGTATTTTGTTTCCAGAATTTACAGTATATTACTGGAAACATACAGGAATAATAACAGGAATTATCTGTAAAGATATTAGAATACTTTACAGTAAATATGTTTATGGTTATTTACTGCCATTTGTTCTTTACTACCAGTGATTTACTGTAAATATTACAGCAAATGTTTTACAGTGAGGAACAGGTGCACACAATCAGGGAATCACATCAGTGGGGGACATTACGCCTCTTCACCACCAGATGTCACTGTCGCCTGAGTATTAGTCTAGCTCTATCCGGGTCACTTCCTCATTGTAGAGTATATTAGGCCAGCACATGGTCTTATATATGATGTAAAGTCTTGCCAGTTCCAGGGTTTGTGCAAGTTCAGAGCCATGTTTAGTTTGTGATTGCCATTGCCCTGTTTAGACTCTTTACCTTGTCTTTTGATTAGTCTTTTGGATTTGTCCTCTGATTTCTTGTACGGTGCTTCAGTGTGTTTGACTCTTGCCTGCTTTACACCTCTGTTATCTGCATTGTGTTTACTAACAGTGTAACATAATGACATCATCTGTACCTGCATCTGTTTTTGCTCTGAATAGCCATATCTGTATCTGTATTTGGATTTAAACAAGATTTGGGAATGTTCTTGCATTTTTGGCAAGCTTTCTAAGAGAAAAAATCCATAATGTTAACCTGCTCTGCCGTTCCTGCTTTTAAAATAAAATCCTCCTGCACATAGATCCTCAACCATCTCCTGAGTCCTGTATGTTACCCAGAAAAATTACCCAATGACAAGGGGCAGAAACATCACAAAATACAGAGGAACACAAGGGAAATCGTGACAATAAGCCTCTACCAGCACTTAGGGCTCTTCAACTGCCTTATAAATATAAAAAAATGTTGCATTAATCTGATCTTACATTCACACTTTTGTATTCTACACTTCAACACAACAGTTAATTTTCCCCACCAGTGATCCGTAGTGGCTGTGGATTGCTGTACTGTGTGTGAACGGCTGGTTCTCCTCTCTCTCCTCTGCACATATAAACTCCTGTGTGATGAAGAGCAGCAGGACTGAGAGTGTAGTTGCCTCCAGATCCTCTGCTGCTGTCTGAGAGGAGCTCCACATACATGCTATAGCCATGATTATTTTTTATTTGAGTTAAGCCGTCTCTGTAGGGAACAGTTGTGTACCAGCTGAATGTCCAGTCTGTAGAGGAGTCTGTAACCTCACAGCTTAGAATCACTGAGTCTCCTTCAGTCAGCCAGCTCTGTGTAGATACACTCAGTACTGCCCGTGGTCTCTCTGTTACACAGGAAATAAATTTTTTTTCTTGATTTATTTAATACATAGTAAGAAGCTTTTCATGAATGTCTAATTGCACATTTTCATGTGTCCCTAAAAACCCTCACACATTCACCTGATACAGTCAGTGTAACAGCATCACTGAAGTGTGAGGAGTCTACAGGTGTATTTACCTGTGTGGGTCACTTCAACACCACTGATCCTGTACACCTGTTCACTACTGACAGGACTGTGTGAAGCATCTTTATACCAGCTGTACTGCCAGCTAGAGACACTTTCATCCTGTATGTCACATCTCAGAGTGACGGCGTCTCCACTGAACACCTGTTTATCAAGATTTATTCATGCCACTGGTTAAGGGCTTGCTGTAGAAAAATAATAGATCATCTAAACTGTCATGAAGAATTTGTCATCATAGGTGTATGATGATGATATAGGAATAGTGGAATAGTGAATGAAACAGTTTGCTTTTATCAAATCTATCAGCTAATTTACAGCATATATATATATATATATATATATATATATATATATATATATATATATATATATATATATATATATATATATATATATATATATAGGAATTACAGCCAGTTTAAGCAAAGTACTTCCATTTTCAGGGGCTCAAAGATATTTGGACAATTGACTGACAAGATGTTAAATTGACCAGGTGCGGTCCATTCCCTTGTTACTTCAAGACAAACGAAGCAGATAAAATGTCTGGAGGTGACATCAGGTATTGAGTTGGCATTTGGCAGCTGTTCGACTGGAGCTACCAATATGAAGTCCAAGGAGATCTCAATACAAGTGAAGGAGGCCATCATTAGGATGAAAAAAACAAAAGAGCCCTATCAGAGAGATAGAAAAACCTTTAAGAGTGGCCAAATCAACAATTTGTTACATTCTTAAAAAGACGGAATGCACTGGTGAGCTCGGCAGCACCAAAAGGCCTGGAAGACCACGGAAGACAGCTAAAGTGGATGATCGCAGAATCCTTTCCTTGGTGAAGAAAAACCCCTTCACAACCTCAACAGAAGTCAAGAATACTCTGGAGAAGGTAGGCGTATCTTTGTCAAAATCTACAATCAAGAGACTCCTTCATGAATGTAAATACAGAGGGTTTACATCAAGGTCCAAACCACTGGTAACATTCAAGAACAGGAAAGCCAGATTAGACTTTGCCAGAAAACATCTAAAAAAGCTTCCCATGGTCTGGAATAAGATTCTTTGGTCTGATGAAACCAAGATTAACTTGTACCAGAATGATGGGAAGAGAAAAGTATGGCGAAAGAAAGGAACAGCTCATGATCCAAAGTATACCACATCATGTGTCAAACATGGTGGAGGCAGTGTTATGGCATGGGCATGTATGGCTGCCAATGGAACAGGCTCACTGGTGTTTATTGATGATGTGACTGCTGACAGGACTGATAGGACGCCGCTTCACAGTGCAGGTGGATAATGACCCTAAACATACTGCGAAAGCAACTCAAGACTTTTTGAAGGCAAAGAAATGGAATATTCTTCAATGGCCAAGTCAGTCGCCTGATCTCAACCCAATAGAGCATGCTTTTCACTTACTGAAGACAAGACTGAAGGCAGAATTTGAGTTTTGAGAACATGGGCTCCAGACTTCAGGCAGTCATTGACTGCAAAGGATTTTCATCCAAGTACTAAAATTATGGTTATATTTACAATGATGTCACTTTGTCCAAATACCTTTGAGCCCCTGAAAATGGAAGTACTTTGTTGAAAATGGCTGTAATTCCTAAATGGTAAATGCCATGTTTTTGTGGAACCTCTTAAAATAAAGCTGAAAGTGTACACTTTGATCACATCTTGATTGTTTTATTTCAAATCCATTGTGGTGGTCTATAAAAGCAAAATCACAAAAACTCGGTCATTGTCCAAATACTTCAGGACCTGACTGTACATATATAACAAACTGTAAGTCTACTAATATTAACTCTGATCCAGTTAAATCTAGATCCAGTTAAACTGTACTGGACAGTGTAGGCTGTAGTCTTTATGGGACTGATGATCATCATTGCACTTCAACATTTGTGATTCTGTTACAGGTAGAAGCAAGCAGAACAGGATTGTGCAAAAAAAAGGATAAATTACTAATAATATGTATTTAGATGAGTGTAACTATATGTCTAAATTGCAGTGCATATTTTCCCACAAAAACCCAGTCTTCATTAGTAAAACAGTTTCAGTATGACTCACACACACAATAATTTGTACAAATTTTCAAAGGTTAACTGAAATATATATTTAATATAATTAAGATTACAGCATGGGGCAGGTTTGTGTACTATTTTATGTTTTTAATTACAGTAAATTTGTGCTTAACCCTTATGACTTTACAACAGTTTGTGGAGTTCAGGTGTTTAGTTACACACATGTAACCATGTTATAATTATTTACAAGATATTTCCATATATAGTATTTGTAACTACTTATTATTCTATTCAATATAGTATGTTGAGTTTAGACTGTAAAGAAGTGAAGATAGTTTCTTACATTTCTCACACATTGGAGACTTCTAGCTTCAGATGTAGTGAATACATTGTGAATTTTTGCCTTCTTTTAACAAAGTTTAAATAAGTAATAAACACTCTGTCTCACACTTTTATAGAAAAACACTGAATGATGTCGTCATGGTATAAAGTGAGTTACTGTTTCCACCACAAAGTACAGATTATTTTCCTATAACAGCATGTCCTCATTTGTTTTATTCCTTTTAAACCACAACAATTTGCCAATGATTACAATGTTTAATTTATTAATGAATGACACATTGTACTTTTCATCCATTTTTAGTTACATTTATTGTTGTGGAATGTCTGCAAAACAAGTTAGTTCCTGTTCTCACTTACATTACAGCAGCTATAAACAGTCATTTCTTCACAAGCCTCACATTTTTCTGACTCTTTTAAGGAATAATAATAGTGAAAAAAAAACAGCTTGTCATGTTACAGGGGAAAAGCAAAGTATAACCTCCTCTGTCCTGAAGACTTTTCCACGTTTTCCACGTTCTTTGTTAAATAACGTTTTTAAACTTTTGTATTGGATCTCAGCAGCCACAAATGACAAATACTTTTAAAACATGCATTTCAAGATTATTTTGAACATTCTGGAATAACAAGGAATTACAATAGTTAAGCAATATTTTTTCTTACCCCTTCTAACAAAACTGTGATGAAAAGAGGAAAAAATCATGACATACCTCTCACTGTAATCCTGACGGGATCACTGAGCTCTGTGTAGTAGTAGCCGTAGTAGTAGTCATTGTAGGTGTAGTAGTAGTTTCTCCTGCGTGTGTGACACTGGTACATTGTTTCTCCTGCGTTATCGACTGTCACTTGTGTGTGTGCTTGTTCACTGTTCAGAAGCTGTAATGGCTGATTATTTTTGTACCAGAGAAACTCCCATCCAGTCGACTGCTGCAGCTCACAGCTCAGAGTGATGGTGTCTCCAGTGTAGATGGAGCTCTGAGGATTCACTCTCACAGTCAGTTTGGGTTTTGCTGTTGGTATGAAATGATGAAGGTGTCAGAGCTGCTTTTCACTTTACAACATAAGCAGTAGATTCACCATGCTTTAATATATGCTTTTTGTCTAAAACAAACATTCATATTTACCATTTGAGACAGGATGTTATAATTGTATGTTTTCTTACATGGCTGGTATTCAGTATATTTTCTATGTAACAAAAACTCTGTATTTGAAGATTTTAGATTGTTATTTTATAGATCCTGCACAAATCCTGCACCACCATCTGAACATATCTGCATTTTCTTAAAAATTAGCAAAAGCATGATTTTATTCAAGCATCTGAAAAGCATGATTTCCTGCAGTAAAGCCATGACTGACGACTTTTTTCTACAGGCATTCTGTAGCTAAACATAATCATCTAGCTGACAAACATTAATTATCATTTTCAATTCAGTCCAACCATAAAAGTAGGATCAGCCTGGCTTTTTAGTGAAGACAAAATATGTTTTGTATGCATGTGTAAACAGTTTAAAAGGTAAATATAAAAAGTACCTAAATTACCCTTTAGAGTAACTCTATACCTAAATGAGTCTTGAAAGAAAATGTGTTTGTGTGTTAAGGGGAAGATTTTGGGTTAGGAACAACCAGTCTTTATCAGAGCATCCTTTTTGCACTTGTAAAAGTTGATCTGGTTTCTTTGGGTATTATCTCACATACTGGATTCAGAGATTATCGATTGTGCATGTCTGTTTAGGGTGAGTTGTCACTCTCGTTGTGTCTCTTCTCATTCACCATAAAGATGCAGAAGAGACGACACCCAGTTGAGAGTTCATTATTTAATTATCTTCCTTTACAGAGTCACTGCACATTTCAATTCAGGTACCCGAAATTATATAGTTCAATCTGACTTTTGTCTTTTATTTTTTGAATGAATTAATGTAATAAACCTGCTATTTTCTGAACATATGTGAGGCAATATGGAAGAATTCATTAGACGTCGCTATACTGGTTTCTGGAAAACAACCAATCGTGGTCAAAAGTCAAGTTTTTACAAGTATACATATACACTGATCAAAAAAATTTAAGAAGCACTTTTTAATCAGAGTATAGTATCAAGTCAATTAAACTCCTGTGATATTGATCTGGTCAGTTAAGTAGCAGAGGGGGTTGTTAATCAGTTCAGCTGCTTTGGTGTTAACGAAATTAACAACAGGTGCACTAGATGGACAACAGTGAGACGACCCCCAAAACAGGAATGGTTTTACAGGTGGAGCCCATTGACATTTTTTCCCTACTCATCTTTTCTGACTGTTTTTCACTAGTTTTGCATTTGGCTAGGGTCAGTGTCACTACTGGTAGCATGAGGCGATACCTGAACCCTACAGAGGTTGCACAGGCAGTCCAACTCCTCCAGGATGGCACATCAATACGTGCCATTGCCAGAAGGTTTGCTGTGTCTCCCAGCACAGTCTCAAGAGCATGGAGGAGATTCCAGGAGACAGGCAGTTACTCTAGGAGAGCTGGACAGGGCCATACAAGGTCCTTAACCCATCAGCAGGACCGGTATCTGCTCCTTTGTGCAAGGAGGAACAGGATGAGCACTGCCAGAGCCCTAGAAAATTACCTCCAGCAGGCCACTGGTATGAATGTCTCTGACCAAACAATCAGAAACAGACTTCATGAGGGTGGCCTGAGGGCCCAACGTCCTCTAGTGGGCCCTGTGCTCACTGCCCAGCACCATGGAGCTCGATTGGCATTTGCCATTGAACACCAGAATTGGCAGGTCCACCACTGGTGCCCTGTGCTTTTCACAGATGAGAGCAGGTTCACCCTGAGCACATGTGACAGACGTGAAAGGGTCTGGGGAAGCCGTGGAGAACGTTATCCTGCCTGTAACATCGTTCAGCATGACCGGTTTGGTGGTGGATCAGTGATGGTCTGGGGAGGCATATCCATGGAGGGACGCACAGACCTCTACAGGCTAGACAATGGCACCCTGACTGCCATTAGGTATCGAGATGAAATCCTTGGACCCATTGTCAGACCCTACGCTGGTGCAGTGGATCCTGGGTTCCTCATGGTGCACGACAATGCCCGGCCTCATGTGGCGAGAGTATGCAGGCAGTTCCTGGAGGATGAAGGAATTGATACCATTGGCCCACACGCTCGCCTGACCTAAATCCAATAGAACACCTCTGGGACATTATGTTTCGGTCCATCCGACACCGCCAGGTTGCACCTCAGACTGTCCAGGAGCTCAGTGATGCCCTGGTCCAGATCTGGGAGGAAATACCCCAGGACACCATCCGTCGTCTCATTAGGAGCGTTGTCAGGCATGCATACAAGCACGTGGGGGCCATACAAACTACTGAGTACCATTTTGAGTTGCTGCAATGAAATTTCAGCAAAATGGACTAGCCTGCTGCATCATTTTTTCACTTTGATTTTCAGGATGTCTTTGAATTCAGCCCTCTGTAGGTTGATAATTTTCATTTCCATCAAACGATGTGGCATACTTTCGTTCCTAACACATTACCTAGTCCATATCAGTATAGATATCCAGCATGATATTTTTCCCCATTGAGATCTGATGTGTATATATAAAGTCAGGTTTTTACCAAAGATGAGGGTTTTTGTTTGTTTGTTTGTTTGTTTGTTTGCTAGTACTATACTTTGACAATTCTAATTTATGTAAAAATGTTTACATAAATATAAGTATATTTTACTGAAATGACAAATAAAACCTCTCTAGCCAAGTTTGCTTTTCTAAGGATTTGAGAAAAACTTTGGATAGTTACATATAAACAGACAGAAGTCTAATCAATTCAGTTTGTAATCAGATAGTGGCTGTCAAAATGTCTGCGATGCTCCTGTGCCATCACATCATCATTAAAACAGGGAGAAGTGATTACACATTTTGTACAGACGACAGCAGACAAAGTTATATAATATTTAAATGAACTAATACAAAGACATTAATAACTAGAAATATAGTCAACAGAACAGAAGTGAATCAGGGATTATTTCCCCAGCGGTGTTAGTGTGAACAGACATCAGTCAAGTGAAGAGAAGATAATGAGGCTCGTATTTAAATGCTGCGAGTGACTTCTACCTCAGGTGATGAGACAGAGACTGATGTTCATGATGCTGATAATCAAAATCTCTCAAAATTACAGAATTCTCAGATAAAACCTTATAATTCCAATGCCTCAAATGATCTTCTAATAAATCAGATAATGGCAGAGCCAACACAAGGTGAGATTTACTGCCTTCTTTCTTAATGTTCACTGTGTACTATTAATCAGACTGACTCACCACAATTCTACTGCAAACTTAATATAAAACCCAAATGCTACTGCAAAACACATGGTGATGATTCCTGTGAAAGAAATTGGTGTCTACTAGACAGGGAAGTGAAAGTCAACATTAAACAAATAAATATGGAATTGATTACTGACAGCTCAAAATCTGAACCCTAAAAATAATATTATCATATTAAATAAGAAATAAACACTCACAGACTCACCTGATACAGTCAGTGTAACAGCATCACTGACCTCTGAGTTTTGAAAGTAACTGCTCTGTCCTCTGCAGGTGTAGTCACCACTGTCAGAGTTTCCAACAGAATGGATTATGAACTCCTGCATTGTGCTGTCTTTGAGTCTCTTACTATTATTATACCAGCTGTATGTCCGCTGAGTCCTTCCTCCTCACATCTGAGAGTAACACCCTCTCCAATAAACACATGCGTATCAGGCCTTATGGACACCACAGCTTTAGGACTCCCTATAAAACATTCTGTTGTTAATAAACCTTACATAAACTAATTCCAAACTTACTATTAAGAAATCAGATGCATCATGGAACATTTTATTTAGCACTATTTATGTCAGTTGTTCCCATGTGCTGCTGTTATTACAATTGTGCTGTTTTATATCTCATGTGTTAAGGCATTTAAGCAGCATAAAACTGTTTATTTCTTTTGTAGGTAATCCTTTTCTTATATCATAACATTATTTATCTAAGAACTAAGATGTTGTTGACTAAGAACAAATTGATAAATTGTGTACAAACTTATTAGCCCCAAAACAAATCAAATATGCACACAATATAAATAATAAAGTATTTATAAATCACCTTGAGCCTGGGCCACTGGTATAGGTGAAATCAGCACTAAAAAGGTAACAGAAACAGACCATGACATAAATATGGAAAATATTCAGTCTATTAATGAAAACAGCACATTTTAGACACAACGAATCCATAAGATTAAACCTTATTCAGGAAATCTAAACTACCATCTGTAAGAAATACATTTTCAGCTCCCTTAATAATAAAAAAAACTACAATAACTCATAGAATGGTCACTATTCTGTTCATTAAGGTGATTGTTTCACTTTATTGCACAAAGCAACTGGAATAGAAGTCTGAGATGGATGCAGTTGTTCTTTTAATGAGAGGCAGACAAATCCAAAAATGTCAGGCAAGATCAGGGTGAAAAACAGGCTTAGGTTATGCAATCAACAAACAAAGTAAACTGGGCTAAGGCAAAACACAAATACCAGGAAGCTTGCAAAAGTCAGGTAACCAGAACAGCAAACACGGAAACAGAAGGCTTGGCAAAGTCATATGCACTAAACAAACTCAGCATTTACTTCACAACGTCTTTGTGAGCTAAAGTCACTTTTAAAGAGTGTGTTTGTGTGCGAATAGGTGCATGTGATCAAAAGTCCGATGGTTGGAAGCAGGTTAGCAGTAGCGGATTCTGGGGCATGCAGTCCGGGGCAGCCATGATTTTAGGCCGAGATCTGTTCAGGGAAGTGGAGCTTGTGGAGTTGTGGACTGATTTAACCAAATATGCAGCAGACATTAGAGAAGTGTGATAATATTAGCTCTGGGACATAAAACCAGCAAACTGTCATGCTGTAGTGTTCTTACAGAAAGAGTGAGCAAGAGAGAGAGCGGGAGAGGATTGACAGATACAACTTCTATTTTATCACAATTTTCTTGCATGATATTTTCAGCAGCGTGGAACGAGAGGGTAGAGAAGTGTGACCAGACGGGTGGCAGCCTGCAGTTGAAAAGTGAAACTAAAATGACTTTGACGCAGGCTACTGGTAACTGCAGTACATTTTTAATCCTGACCTCATCCACGCTGTAATAGATTTAAACACAACTGTTTAAATAACTCTCATCACCTTTCAGTCTGCTCGTGTACACTGAGAACAGTCTGTACACATCTGTTTTGATGAAGTTAAAGCACTGTAATATTTCCAGCATTATAATGCACCATATCACAAAGCACAAGTCATCTGAAACTCGTCTCATGAATAAGACGATGAGTTCAGTGGACTTCAGTGGCCTGCCCAGTTACCAGATCTGAATCCCACAGAGCACCTTTGGGATGTGGTAGAATGGGAAATTCACAGCATGAAGGTTCAGCTGAAAAAATCTGCAGCAATTATATGATGCAATGATGTGAGCATGGACCAGAGTGTCAAAGGATTTTTTACAACAACTTTGGTAAGGGAGTGGGGGTGGGGGGATGGGGAGTAGTATAGTAGTAGTATAGTAATAGTATAACAAATCCAGTAATTTTAATAGTATTAATGAAGTGGCCAGTGAGAGTTCTTATCACTCTGAATAGTCATTTTGTTTCCAACTGGCCCTGCTGTGGAGACTCTGGCTTCAAATGATGATTTCCATCTGGGCCAACTTTTGGCTCTAAAAGAGCTCAGTGAGTGTCAGTGGAGTTAAATTTGCCCATCATATCAACAGTTAAAAAGTTAAGTGTTAGTTACTGCTTTCACACGCCCACCTTCACACCTCCTCCCCTTCTTCACTGCTGAATTTGCACCACTACATAAAAATAGAAAATAAACCACATCCGCGACCTGCTCTCTGTTCTCAGGCCTCTAACACTGTCAGTGCTCTGTGTGTGTACAGGACTAATGAGAAGTGTTTGTTTCTGCACAGTTATTGCTCTTATTTCTAACACAGATACGTAAAGAATGATTACTGATTATTTAAAAAAAAGTGCTGTGCTGTGTGACTCATTTGTACTCATTAGATTATTTAAACCCTGCGTTTTAAACTTGCTCTACTTGTACTCTTACCTGTTGAACTATCATAGTTACTGAGAGTAGTTACACATCACACTAAACCATTCTCATAACAGATATGGATACACTGATCCACCTGAGCAGTCATGCTGAAGTACACACAATGTCCTAATCACACAATAAGCTCATCACTCAGGACATTCAGACTGCAGATGAACAACTTTATACCCCACCACTCACTCTAATGAAGACACAAAGAGAACATTTACTCACAGAGCATCACAGGGAGTGGACTGAGCTCCATCCTGTCTCTCTAATGACTGACTGACTGACAGAGCAGAGGAGTGTGTTAAAGCCTTACCACTTCCTGTGTTCTCTTTAAGGGGTGGATGCACACTTCTATTTTAGTGGACACAGACACTGCAACTTCCTGTGTTCTAACAGAGAAAGAGAAAAAAAAAGAGAGAGAGAGAGAGAGAGAGAGAGAGAGAAGAGAGAATGTACATATACGTCACTTCAACATTTTAGTGGACAGATGTGGTTCCCTTATTTTTTCACATTAAGACTGTTTTAAGACTCACACTCTAAAACCTATAATGTTTCACTTTACTAGGATTAAAATCATTTGTATTAAAGAATAACACACTGAGTAACAGGGCTGCAAATAGGCAAAATATCTATATGTACATTATATTCTCACTGTCCACTTTATTAGGAACACCTGTACACCATAATTCATAACCTCATGCAGTAAATTGTATTTCAGAAATCTCCTGGGATTTTCACACACAACAGTCTATATAGATTACACAAACAAAAAGACAGAAAGAAACAGCTTGTTGATGAGAGAGGTCAGAGGAGAATGGCCAGACTGGTTGGAGCTGGCAGGAAGGCTGCAGGAACTCAACATGTGGTGGCCAGTGATTGAAAAGTGAAACTAAAATGCCTTTGACTCCCTCTAGTGGTAACTGCAGTATAATTTTAATCCTGACCTCATCCACACTGTAATAGATTTAAACAGAACTGATTAAAATATATCTTATCACTGTTCAGTCTGCTCATGTACATTGAGAACAGTCTGTACACACCTGTATTTTGAATTCTCTCATTCAAGTTTTAATCTTTTAAAATGAAATCTAACTCCATAACCAGAGGCTTTTCTGTTATTGAGTTAAAAAAAAATGCAGTGTGCTGCGGAGATGATATTTAACTACTTTTCGCACGTGTCATCATTAATGAACAGTAGTGTTCCTGTTTTACTATGAACATTGTTTAGGTGCTGAAATGCATGAGTGACTGTGAATCTGAACTGTCTATTAATGGTATATTCCAGATTAAGGTAAGCAGTTAATAACTCACTACATTTTCCACCCTTAGCTAGCTAGCTAGTGTGTTTAAGTTGCATTTACTAATGAACACAATAGCGATAAACTAGTTATAGCTAGTGTTGGTATCAATCAGGGCATGTTCAGGGCTCAGTGAAAATGGAAACTTTATAATATTTTAGTGTATGAGTTATCTCACTTATCTGGAGGAGAAACAGCTACATACACTGACTGTCTATTTTATTAGGAACACCTGTAAAACTGCACATTCATGCAGGTATCTAATCAGCCAATCATGTGGCAGCAGCACAATGCAAAAGAATCATGCAGCTACAGGTCAAGAGCTTCAGTTAATGTTCACATCAAACAGCAGAATGAAGAAAAAGTGGGATCTCTGTGACTTTGATCATGGCATGGATATTGGTACCAGAAGGGCTGGTTTGAGTATTTCAGAAACTGCTGATCTCCTGGGAATTTCACACACAACAGTCTCTAGAGTTTACACAGAATGGTGAGAAAAACAAAAACCACTGAGTAAGCAGCAGTTCTGTTGATAAGAGGTCAGAGGAAAATGGCCAGATTGGTTCGAGCTGCTATGAAGGATCTAGTAACTCAAATAAGCACTCTTTACAACTGTGGTGAGCAGAAAAGCATCTCAACATGCACAAAATATCGAACCTTATGTGGATGGGTGTGACACTGCGGGACCGTAGAAGGCTGCACACACACACACACACACACAGAAGCAGTAAGTGCGAGGGCGAGTCGTGTTCTTTATTATCCTTGAAAGTGAAAGTGAAACTTATAGTGCAGGAGGAGAGTGGGGGAAGGGAGGCTTGGCGCGGCGAACTTGCAGTGCGGTGGTGAAACTGTGAGGATACAACAGGCCGGTTTAGGCAGCGGAGGGATCGTCCTCATTTACGTCTGCGTCTAGAAAACACACAAACACAGGGAATAGAAAAGCAATGATTTTCACTTTCCTCTCCCCCGCTAGTGATGGGTCGTTCTTGAGCGATTCGTTCATTTTGAACGAACCTTTAATGTGACTCGGGAAGAACGAGTCGTCTCGGGGAGTGATTCGTTCAATCGCGCATGCGCAACATCCTATAGGTTCTGTACTGGAATGAGTTCACCTGTTTCGAGTCTTCGAGTCTGATTCGTTCGTTCATCACGTGACAGCCCCATAAGCTTAACCAGTGCAGTCTGAGCCGGAAAGAGAATTGATTAGTTCATCTCTCGAGTCTTTCGAGTGACTTTTTGCACGTGTCGTCATATCCGGTAATTAACAGTAAGGTAAGCATTTAATAGCTCACTACATTTTCCACCCTTAGCTAGCTAGCTAGTTTGTTTAAGTTGCATTTGCTAATGGAACTAGTTATAGCTAGTGTTGGTATCAATCAGGGCATGTTCAGGGCTCAATGGAAATGTGTCAGAGTTTTGGTCCTTTTTTCTGTGCTTTTTGTTGTGTTATGTTTTTTTTCCCCACTAGATGTCGCCCAGCCTTAGTTTTTCTTTGTTGTAATTGGTTTCATTGCTTTCACCTGTGTCTTGTTCCCGTTGTGTATTTAAGCCGTCCCTTTTGCCTTTGTTCCCCGCTTGGTTATTGTTGTTTCCTAAGCCCCTGTTGTCTTTATCGGTGCCTCTCTCGAGTTAATATCTTCTGTGTTTTTTCTAGAGCCCTTGCCTTTTTTTTTTTTTTGTCTTTTTTCCTGTTTCTCTTTTTAGTTTTTGGCGGTCTTCAGTTCCCCTGCCTCGTCTTCGTTTTTGAGATCCATTGCCTTCTTGTTTCTCCCCGTTTTTGCCCTTGTGTTATTTCCTTGATTTTTTTAATAAATATTTTTGTGCGCTACCTCGGCGTTTGCATCGTGGCTTTTCTACATCCCTGTGGCTCAACGGTAAGATATCCATCCTCACGCTGGACATCCGGATTCGATCCCCGGTCCTGACAAAATCATCACTTTATAATATTTAAACTTTATCTCACTTATCTGGAGGAGATACAGCTACTGTATGTATAATATATATATATATATATATATATATATATATATATATATATATATATATATATATATATATATATATATATATATATATATATATATCAATATTATATACAATTTTTAAAAAAAAAAACTGAAACATCAATAAAGGAGAATGACACTGTAGGCTACATTTTTAATTTGCAGGGTATAATGTGGAATAACATTCACAGCCTAATACTCACTACTCATTACTCTGGAGTATTTTTAAAAGGGCTACTTTTTACTCGTACTTTAAGTAGTATTTAGGACGGGTACTTTTACTCTACTCACACTACATTTTTTGGAAAGTAACAGTACTTTTACTTGAGTATGATTTTTCAGTACACTTTCCACCATTGATTATAACCTACATTTCCATTTTTGTTACTATTATGGTTTGTGCAGGGAAACATCTCAGTACAGCAAGTTCACTCTAATACACAAATACCAAACTAATGCACAGTACTTTTAAAAAAAAAAAATAATCCCTAATCATTATTTACCTATCTGTGTTAAAAATAAGAGCAATACCAGTGCTAATTAACCAAAAACATGAATCAAGTGTAACCAGTCATGTGACATGATCATGTGCGGTGCCTTAGCTCATGGGAATTGTAGTCTAATGCTAGTTTCAGCATATCCATGACAGAATCCCCATAATGCACAGCTCCTGGAGGATGAAAAAAGTTCAGGTGGAGGTCCTGGACACCCAGACAAGATGTTGCTCAGCTGATCAAAGTCCTTTTGAGTACTACCATTCATGAGGCCAGAAGGACGTGTGATATCCTCCCTCTGAGAGGGAGGCGGGGAGGTCTCCTCTGCACAGCCGAGGGATGGTGCAATGTCCCAGGCCGAGCATGAGCGTGGAGCATCAGCCACCGCTCAGCCAGCAGGGGGAGCTACACTCTCCGTGAGACCAGAGGGGGGAATCAACGTTCTCCGCGAGCTCAGAGGGGGGAGTGACATTCTCTGCGAGGCCAAGGAGGGGAGCGACATTCTCCACGAGGCCAGAGGGGGGAGTGATGTCTTCAGCTGAGCATGGAAGTGAAACGACATCCCCAGTGGAGCAGGATGGCAGAGAGACATCCTCAGCTGAGGAAGGGAGCAGGGCGATGTCCTCAGTTGGGCAGGTAGACTGAGCAACGTCCGAAGTGGGGCAGGGAGAGTGGAAGATGGTTTCGATTGAGTCAGTAATCCCCCGTTCAAAAAATTTTCTGAAGGCGCATATAGCGTCGAGCCATTCCTGAGTGGCCTTTACCCTCGTACCTTTCCCCTGGTGCTCGCACAGTAGACGGGTCCTCTCTAAGAACTCTTCCTGAACGGTGAAAAAATCCACTGCATCCATTTGTAGGTCTTGCGATCTGTAATGTAATGAAGGCTTAGACAGATGCAAGTGCAGATTCATGTTAAAGATGAAAACAAAGCAAACATAACCATGAGACATGAAAGCATAACAAGCAAAAGAAAGACAAACACAAGACAAAAGTGCTGTGCTAAACATGACTTAAATACCAGTGCTAATGAACCAAAAACGTGAATCAGGTGTAACCAGTCATGTGATGTGATAATGTGCAGTGCCGTGGCTGATGGGAATCGTAGTCTAATGCTAGTTCCGGCATATCCATGATGGTGGATAGCCTCTGGTGGTCTTTTCTGTGCACAGAAAAGTTTAAAAATAAAACATGATAACATTAACTAGACTGAGTGTCAGCATCCTACCTCCTGTAGTTGGTCTCCGTGCCTCTAGAGGCCCCCTGTGTTCCCCTCTGCCTTAGTTCTTCCTCGTGTGTCCTTGTTAGCATTATCCAGGTCACCTGTGCCTTGTTTCCCCTAGGGTATTTTAGTTGTGTTTTTTCCCCTTGTTCCTCACTTGGTTTTTGAGTCTTGGCTGTGAGTTTCCTACTTTGTTTCACCAAGTCCTTCCAAACTACCTCAAGTAAGGTGTTCTTAGTTATTTGTTTGTTAATGTTCTCTAGTTTTGTTTTCTCCCCTCGTGGAGTTTTTATGTACTGTTATTAATACCTCTGTCTGAGAAGAACTTCTGTTGGATTTTTTTTTTTTTTTTTTTTTTTAATAAATCTACATTGCCTGGAGTACTGCCTTGAGTGTTTCGTTTGGGTCCAACATTACCACCTCTGTGGCTAAGTGGTAGATCTCTGAACCACCACACCAGAGACCCATGTTTGAGCCCGGCTTGTAATACTGAGAAAAGGATTAATAACCTACATTTCCATTTTTGTTACTGTTATGGTCTGTGCAGGGAAACATTTCAGTACAGCAAGTTCACTCTAATACACACTAATGCCCAAGGCATTTAAAAAAATAAAAACACTAATAATTATTTACTTTTTTTGTCAAAAATAAGAGCAGAAATTGTGCAGAAACAAACACTTCTCCATTAGTCCTGTACACACACAGAGGAGTGACAGTGTTAGAGGTCTGAGAACAGAGACCAGGTCGCGGATGTGGTTTATTTTCTATTTTAATGTTGTGGTGGAAATTCAGCAGTGAAGAAGGGGAGGAGGTGTGAAGGTGAACGTGTGAAAGCTGTAACTAACTTTTAGTTCTTAACTGTTGATATGGTGGGCACATTTAACTCCACTGACACTCATTAAGCTTTTTTAAATCCAAAAGTTGACCAAGCTGAAAATCACATAAAATATTACAGTGAATTATTTAGGGAATTTCTCCTTCACGTTCCCGACTTCAGGTGGAGAGGACTGTAGCAGAAGAGGAGAGAAAAAGGGGAGGGAAACCACTTCTAAATGAGAAAATGGACCAAATAAATCTTACCCCAACAAGAGTATACAGAACTTTAATAAAATTAAATGCTTTACACAAAATAGCCTCATAAATGAACAAGTGAAAAAGTAAGATAAATAAATTTCTGCCTCTTTTAAATTCAATTAAGTGAAAGTTGACCACTTTAACTTCATCAAAAAAAAAAAGATGTGTACAGAATGTTCTCAGTGTATATGAGCAAACTGAAAGGTGATAAGAGAATAGAAGTTACATATAAAAACACATGTTCATCCTCTCTCTCTCTATCTTTTTCTCTCTCTCTCTCTCTCTGTCTCTGTCTGTGAGAGAACACAGGAAGTGGTAAGGCTTTAACACACACCTCTGCTCTGTCAGTCAGTCATTAGAGAGACAGGATGGAGCTCAGTCCACTCCCTGTGATGCTCTGTGAGTAAATGTTCTCTTTGTGTCTTCATTAGAGTGAGTGGTGGGGTATAACGTTGTTCATCTGCAGTCTGAATGTCCTGAGTGATGAGCTTATTGTGTGATTAGGACATTGTGTGTACTTCAGCATGACTGCTCAGGTGGATCAGTGTATCCATATCTGTTATGAGAAGGGTTTAGTTTGATGTGTAACTACTCTCAGTAACTATGATAGTTCAACAGGTAAGAGTACAAGAAGAGCAAGTTTAAAACACAGGATTTAAATAATCTAATGAGTTTAAACGAGTCTGTATTGTTGGAATCTGTAGCTGATCTTCTGTGTCCTGCTGTCATCTGCTGCTCAGTGACAACCTCTCATGATCATCTGATCTGCTAAAAGAAAATGACTGGACGGTGTTTGTACTTTCACCAGTGGAAGTCATAGTTGTGACTAATGAAATGTCTTTAGCTGCTGTGGTGAGACTCTGGTGGTCTTTCCTGTGAACAGAAAGGTTTTAACAAAACCATGTTAGCATTAACTAGACTTACTGAGAAAATGCCTTATAACCTACATTTCCATTTTTGTTACTATTATGGTTTGTACAGGGAAACATCTCAGTACTGCAAGTTCACTATAATACACACTAATACCAAACTAACGCACAGTACTTTTTTAAAAAAAATAATCCCAAATCATTATTTATCTATCTGTGTTAAAAATTGTGCAGAAACAAACACTTCTCATTAGTCCTGTACACACAGAGCAGTGACAGTGTTAGAGGCCTGAGAGCAGAGACCAGGACGCGGATGTGGTTTATTTTCTATTTTAATGTAGTGGTGGAAATTCAGCAGTGAAGAAGGGGAGGAGGTGTGAAGGTGAACGTGTGAAAGCAGTAACTAACACTTAACTTTTTACCTGTTGATATGGTGGGCAATTTTAACTCCACTGACACTCACTGAGCTCTTTTAAAGCCAAAAGTTGACCAAGCTGAAAATCACATAAAATATTACAGTGAATTATTTAGGGAATTTCTCCTTCATGGTCCTTACTTCAGGTGGACAGGACTGTACCAAAAGAGAAGAGAAAAGGGGGAGGGAAACCACTTCTAAATGAGAAAATTGACCAAAGAAATCTTACCCCAACAAGAGTGTACAGAACTTTAATAAAATTAAGCGCTTTACACAAAAGAGCCTAGCCAATGAACAAATGAAAAAGTAAGATAAATAAATCTCTGCCTCTTTTAAATTCTATTAAGTTAAAGTTCACTACTTTAACATCATAAAAATAAAACAGATGTGTACAGACTGTTCTCAGTGTACACTAGCAGACTGAAAGCTGATAAGAGAATACACTTTACATATGAAGATACATATGTCCATCCACCCACTCTCTCTCTCTCTCTCTCTCTCTCTCTCTCTCTCTCTCTGTGAGAGAACACAGGAAGTGGTAAGGCTTTAACACACATCTCTGCTCTGTCAGTCAGTCAGTCATTAGAGAGACAGGATGGAGCTCAGTCCACTCCCTGTGATGCTCTGTGAGTAAATGTTCTCTTTGTGTCTTCATTAGAGTGAGCGGTGGGGTATAAAGTTGTTCATCTGCAGTCTGAATGTCCTGAGTGATGAGCTTATTGTGTGATTAGGACATTGTGTGTACTTCAGCATGACTGCTCAGGTGGATCAGTGTATCCATATCTGTTAGGAGAAGGGTTTAGTTTGATGTGTAACTACTCTCAGTAACTATGATAGTTCAACAGGTAAGAGTACAAGTAGAGCAAGTTTAAAACACAGGGTTTAAATAATCTAATGAGTGTAAACGAGTCTGTATTGTTGGAATCTGTAGCTGATCGTCTGTGTCCTGCTGTCATCTGCTGCTCAGTGACAACCTCTCATGATCATTTGATCTGCTAAAAGAAAATGACTGAATGGTGTTTGTACTTTCACCAGTGGAAGTCATAGTTGTGATTAAATGAAATGTTTTTAGCTGTTGTGTGTCACGTAATGAAGGCATAGATGGATGCAAGTGCAGATTCAAGTTTAATGAAGACGAAAACAAAATACAAAACAAGAATTCTGAACTTGTGGCAAAATGCAAGGACTAAAACATTACCAATGAGACATGAAAGCATAACGAGACAAAGAAAGACAAACGCAAGACAAAAGTGTTGTGCCAAATGTCACTTAAATACCAGTGCTAATTAAGCAAAAATGTGAATTAGGTGTAACCAGTCATGTGACGTGATAATGTGCAGTGGGAATCGTAGTCTAATGCTAGTTCCGGCATATCCATGACACTGTGGTGAGCCTCTGGTGGTCTTTCCTGAGCACAGAAAGGGTTAAAAAAAAAAAACGTGTTAACATTAACTAGACTGAGAACACGGCTCCTAACCTACATTTCCATTTTTCTTGCTCTAATGATCTGTGCAGGGAAACATCTCACTACAGCAAGTTCACTTTTATACACACTAATACCAAACCAATGCCCAGCACTTTTTTAAATAATCACTAACAATTATTTACCAATCTCTGTTAAAAATAAGAGCAATACTTGTGCAGAAACAAACACTTCTCATTAGTCCTGTACACACACAGAGCAGTGACAGTGTTGTAGGCGTGAGAGCAGAGACCAGGTCGCAGATGTGGTTTATTTTCTATTTTAATGTAGTGGTGCAAATTCAGCAGTGAAGAAGGGGAGGAGGTGTGAAGGTGGACGTGTGAAAGCAGTAACTAACACTTAACTTTTTAACTGTTGATATGGTGGGCAAATTTAACTCCACTGACACTCACTGAGCTCTTTTAAAGCCAAAATTTGACCAACCTGAAAATCACAATTTGAAGCCAGAGTCTCCACAGCAGGGCCAGTTGTAGACAAAATCAGAGTGATAAGATTTCTGAACATACCCTCACTGGCCACTTTATTAGGAACACTATTCTATTACTACTCCCCCATCCCCCCACCCCCTTACAGAGATGTTGGAAGAGGTATTTAAACAGTTCTGTTTAAATCTATTACAAGTCAGGATTAAAAATGTACTGCAGTTACAGTAGCATGAGTCAAAGTCATTTTAGTTTCAGTTTTCAACCCCAAGCCACCACCAGTCTGCTCACACTTCTCTGCCCTCTTTTTCCACACTGCAGAAAATGCTGTGCATGAAAATCACACTAAAATAGCAGTTACATTTGTCCATCCTCTCTCTCTCTCTCTGTGTGTGTGTAAAATGAAGCGTAGAGACTAAAACACACCTCACTCTCGATCTCTCTCTTTAAGAATGTTACAGTGTGAGAGTCCATTGGTTTTATGTCCCAGAGATAAGATTATCACACTTCAATAATAATATCTGCTGCATATTTGGTTCTTTGTGCAATAAAGTGAAATAAAGTGAAACAAACACCTTAATGAGCAGAATAGTGACCTTTGTATAAGTTACTGTAGTTTTTGTTTATTAAGAGAGCTTAAAATGTATTTCTTACAGATGGTAGTTTAGATTTCCAAGATTTAATCTTGTGGGTTTGTTGTGTCTTCAATGTGCTTTTTCATTAATAGACTGAATATTTTCCATATTTGCATGATGCTCTGTTTCTGTTTCCTTTTTAGTGCTGATTTCACTTACACCAGTGGCCCATGCTCAAGGTGATTAATATACAGTTTATCCTTTATATTGTGTGCATATTTGATTTGTTTTGCGGCTGAGAGGTTTGTGTACAATTTGTCAATTTGTTACTAGTTTATTAATGCAGTTTTTTTTTTATCTAAACAAAAGACATAACTTTTAACTCGGTTATTTTCATTCTTTGTTCTCGTACCATCTCATGTGTAGATTCACTTTGTGATCTTGGTAAATTCACCCACACTGTGTGGCTCTTCATTTACTGTTTCCCTTTTTACGAGAGTTAATTTCACTTAAGATAAATAGTATAATATAAGAAGAGGATGACCAACAAAACTTTTGATGTGAATAAATAGTTTTATGCTGCTTAAATGCCTTAACATATTAATTATAAAGGCAAGTTTAATGACAGCAGCACATGGGAACAACTGACATAAATAGTGCTAAATAAAATGTTCCATGATGCCCCTGATTTCTTAATAGTCTGTAGGTTACACATATCAGTATCAACAAAAAACATGTACTCATGCTCAGTCTAAAAAAATTATGCTAGTAGTGTACTCTTAGAAATTACTTGTGGAATTACTTTATGTAAGGTTTATTAACAACAGAATGTTTCACAGGGAGTCCTAAAGCTGTGGTGTCCATAAAGCCTGATACACATGTGTTCACTGGAGAGCGTGTTACTCTCAGATGTGACGTACAGAGAGGAGGAAGCACTCAGTGGACATACAGCTGGTATAAAAATAATAACAGACTCACAGACAGCACAATGCAGGAGTTCATAATCCGGTTTGTTACTGACTCTGACAGTGGTGACTACACCTGCAGAGGACAGAGCAGTGACTCTCAGAGATCAGAGATCAGTAATGCTGTTACAGTGACTGTATCAGGTGAGTCTGTGGGTGTTTATTTCTTATTTAATATGATAATATTATTTTTAGGGTTCAGATTTTGAGCTGTTAGTAACTGAGTCCCTGTTTTTTAATCCTGACTTTCACTTCCCTGTCTAGTAGACACCAATTTCTTTCACAGGAATCATCATCATGTGTTTTGCAGTAGCATTTGGGTTTTATATTAAGTTTGCAGTAGAATTGTGGTGAGTCAGTCTGATTAATAGTACACAGTGAACATTAAGAAAGAAGGCAGTAAATCTCACCTTGTGTTGGCTCTGCCATTATCTGATTTATTAGAAGATCATTTAAGGAATTGGAATTATAAGGTTTTATCTGAGCATTCTGTAATTTTGAGAGATTTTGATTATCAGCATCATCCACATCAGTCTCTGTCTCATCACCTGAGGTAGAAGTCACTCCCAGCATTTAAATACGAGCCTCGTTATCTTCTCTTCACTTGACTGATGTCTGATGTCTGTGAGTTACTCTAAAGGGTAATTTCGGTACTTTTTATATTTACCTGTTTAACTGTTTACACATGCATACAAAACACATTTCATCTTCACTGAAATCCAGGCTGATCCTACTTTCATGGTTGGACTGCAGGAAGTCATGCTTTTGCTATTTTTTTTTAGAAAATGCAGATATATTCAGATGTTTGTGCAGGATTTTACAGGATCTATAAAATAACAATCTAAAATAAGCAAATACAGTGTTTTACACTTCAGTCTAATCGTACATTTTGTTACTGTGGCTGCTGGGAAAATACACACAGGACCAACTAAGACTAGTTGGGGTCGTTTTATTCCTATTTATTAATCAAGATATTATTCCTATCAAAGGAAGGTCTATGAAATAAAATACAGAACCAAAATGTTCTCTGCTTGGCTAAACATGGTCTGAATAAATAAATAAAAGAAAAGACTCTCATGGTCACAGAATTTAAAGCTAACTTCATGGTGTGCAGGTTTTTTTCTTTTTTTTTTTTTTTTTAAGAAAACTCAACCACAAAAACAAGAGAGAATCATGCAGGAGAAAACAAGGAAATAATGCGGAATCGGGGGAAATAATACGGCAGTGGCAATTCTAAAAGAAAACACATACACCTTAGAATTCCACAGACAATTATTCTGGCATACATTCAAATTAAAATACACTTTGAATGTCAGTGTGAAATCTACTCACTTCTGAAGCATGCGTTAAACACCTAGGGTTAGGGTTAGGGTTAGGCCAATCACACCACGAGAACTCGCCTCACTCTCAGGTGCTGACAGGTTAGCTTGGCTCACAGTGCTAACTCTCACAATGCCACAATATCCTGTGTCTCCAAATCACTGAAAATCGCTACACCGCTACACACACAGCCTATTGCCCTCATGACTTCCTAATCACCTGCTCACTTGCGATGCTTCATTTGCATACTAGATGACGTCATCAGTTGACTCTTAAAAGCCCCATTCTCTACAGATATGTGTATTCATACATTACAAGGATTAATGCCTTTAACCATCACCCGGTTAGATTACATAGAAAATATACTGAATATCAGCCGTGTACGAAAACATACAAATGTAACATCTTGTATCAAATTATAAATATAAATGTTTGTTTTAGACACAAAGCATATGTTAAAGCACAGTGAATCTGCTGCTTATGTTGTAAAGTGAAAAGCAGCTCTGACCGCAAACCGACTGTGAGAGTGAATCCTCAGAGCTCCGTCTACACTGGAGACACCATCACTTTGAGCTGTGAGCTGCAGCAGTCGACTGGATGGGAGTTTTTCTGGTACAAAAACTTTCAGCTGTTACCGCTTCTGAACAGTGAACAAGCACACACACTTAATCTGACAGTCGATAACACAGGAGAAACAGTGTACCAGTGTCTTGCACGGAGGAGAAACTATGACTACTACACAATGCTCAGCGATTCTGTCAGGATTACAGTGAGAGGTATGTCATGATTTTTCCCCCTTTTCACGACAGGTTTGTTAGAAGGAGTAAGAAAAAATATTGCTTAACTATTGTAATTCCTTGTTATTTCAGAATGTTTAAAATAATCCTGAAACATGTTTTAAAGGTATTTTTCATTTGTGGCTGCTGAGATCCAATGCAAATGTTTAAAAACATGTTATTTAACAAAGAAAAATAAGAAAAGAGCTAAAGCTATAACTTTAAGTTTTCCATCATGGAAAAGTCTTCAGTACAGAGGAGTTTATGATTTGCTGTTTCCCTGTAACATGACAAGCTGCAATTTTTTTTAATTCATTAAAAAAAGTGAGAAAAATGCGAGGCTGGTGAGGAAATGACTGTTTATAGCTGTTATAATGTAAGTGAGAACAGGAACTAACTTGTTTTGCAGACATTCCACAACAATAAATGTAACTATAAATGGATGAAAAGTACAATCTGTCATTCATTAATAAATTAAAAATTGTAATCATTGGCAAATTGCTGTGGTTTAAATGGAATAAAACACATGAGGACTCGCTGTTATAGGAAAATAATCTGTACTTTGTGGTGGAAACAGTAACTCACTTTATACCACGACCACATCATTCAGTATTTTTCTATAAAATTGTGAGACAGAGTGTTTATTACTTATTTAAACTTTGTTAAAAGAAGGAAAAAATGCACAGTATACAGTATGTCTGAAACCAGAAGTCTCCAATGTGTGAGAAATGTAAGAAATTATCTTCACTTCCTTACAGTCTAAACTCAACATACTATATTGAATAGAATAATAAGTAGTTACAAATACTATATATGGAAATATCTTGTAAATAATTATAACATAGTTACATGTGTGTAACTAAACACCTTATTCCACAAACTGTTGTAAAGTCATATGGCTTAACCACAAATTTACTGTAATTAAAAACATAAAAAAGTACACAAAACCTGCCCCATGCTGTAATCTTAATTACAATTTTCCATTTCAGTTAACCTTTGAAAATTTGTACAAATTATTGTGGGTGTGAGTCAAACTGAAACTGTTTTACTAATGAAAACTGAAATGGAAAATGTATAATTAAGATTACAGCATGGGGCAGGTTTTGTGTACTTTTTTAATTACAGTAAATTTGTGGTTAACCCTAATGACTTTACAACAGTTTGTGGAGTTCAGGTGTTTAATTACACACATGTAACCATGTTATAATTATTTACAACATATTTCCCTATATAGTATAAGCACAAATTTATTGTAATTTAAAACATAAAATATTACACAAAACCTGTCCCATGCTGTAATCTTAATTATACATTTTCATTTCAGTTAACCTTTGAAAATTTCTACAAATTATTGTGGGTGTGAGTCACACTGAAACTGTTTTAATAATGAAGACTGGGTTTTTGTGGGAAAAAATATATTTCTAAATATGAATAGTAAAGATGACTGTAATTTAGACATATAGATAAACTCATCTAACTACACATTATTAATGTTTATCCAAAGTTACTTTTTGTAACTATTACTCAGTCCTTAGTTGGAACAGTTTAACTGGATCTAGATGTGATTCAGAGTTTTCCGATTTCAGAGTTAATATTAACAGATCTCGCAGTTTATTAAAGATAAAAAAAAGTATATTTGTAAATTAGCTGAGAGTTGATAAAAGCAAAGTGTTGCCTTCATTATTCCACTATTCCCATATTATCATTATACACCCATGATGATAAATTGACAGTTTAGATGCTCTATTATTTTTCTACAGCAAGACCTAAACCAGTGGCATCCATAAATCCTGATAAACAGGTGTTCAGTGGAGACGCCGTCACTCTGAGATGTGACATACAGGATGAAAGTGTCTCTAGCTGGCAGTACAGCTGGTATAAAGATGCTTCACACAGTCCTGTCAGTAGTGAACAGGTGTACAGGATCAGTGGTGTTGAAGTGACCCACACAGGTAACTACACCTGTAGAGCAGCAGAGAGAGGAGGCTCACACTCCTCACACTTCAGTGATGCTGTTACACTGACTGTATCAGGTGAGTGTGTGAGGGTTTTTTGGGGACACATGAAAATCTGCAGTTAGACATTCATGGAAAACGTCTTATTGTGTATTAAATAAATCAAGAAAAAAAATTATTTGTATTTCCTGTGTAACAGAGAGACCATGGGCAGCACTGAGTGTATCTCCACAGAGCTGGCTGACTGAAGGAGACTCAGTGACTCTAAGCTGTGAGGTTACAGACTCCTCTACAGACTGGACATTCAGCTGGTACACAGCTGTTCCCTACAGAGACGGCTTAACTCAAATAAAACATAATCGTGGCTATATCATGTATGTGAAGCTCCTCTCAGACAGCAGCAGAGGATCTGGAGGCTCCTACACTCTCAGTCCTGCTGCTCTGAATCACACAGGAGTTTATATGTGCAGAGGAGAGAGAGGAGAACCAGCCGTTCACACACAGTACAGCAATCCACAGCCACTATGGATCACTGGTGAGGAAAATTAACTGTTGTGTTGAAGTGTAGAATACAAAAGTGTGAATGTAAGATCAGATTAATGCAACATTTATTTATTAATATGTATAAGGCTGTTAAAGAGCCCTAAGTGCCGGTAGAGGCTGATTGTCACAATTTTCCTTGTGTTCCTCTGTATTTTGTGATGTCTCTGCCCCTTGTCATTGGGTAACATTTCTGGGTAACATACAGGACTCAGGAGATGGTTGAGGATCTATGTGCAGGAGGATTTTATTTTAAAAGCCAGAAAGGCAGAGCAGGTAAACATTACGGATGTAACCAAGTACAAATATATTATTCTGTGTGAACAGAAAATGTGTTCTAAACAGATACAGATCCGAATAGGAGGTGCACTATTGAGGGTTTGTTTGTTTGTTTGTTTGTTTGTTTGTTTGTTTTTAGAAAGCTTTCCAAAAAGGCAAGACCATGCCGACATCTTGTTAAAATCCAAATGCAGATACACATATTTAGAGCTAAAAACAGATGCAGGTACAGATGATGTCATTATGTTACACTGTTAGTAAACACAATGCAGATTACAGAGGTGTAAAGCAGGCAAGAGTCAAACACACTGAAGCACCGTACAAGAAATCAGAGGACAAACCCGAAAGACTAATCAAAAGACAAGGCAAAGAGTCTAAACAGGGCAATGACAATCACAAACTAAACACTGCTCTGTACTTGCACAAACCCTGGAACTGGCAAGACTTTACATCATGTATAAGACCATGTGCTGGCCTAATATACTCTACAATGAGGAAGTGACCTGGAGGTGGTGTGATAGAGCTAGACTAATACTCAGGCAACAGTGACATCTGGTGGTGAGGAGGCATAATGTCCCCCGCTGATGTGATTCCCTGACTGTGCACGTGTTCCTCGCTATAAAACATTTACTGTTATATTTACAGTAATTTACTGGTAGTAAAGAACAAATGGCAGTAAATAACTCTAAACATATTTACTGTAAAGTACTCTAATACCTTCACAGATGATTCTTGTTATGTTTATTGTATGTTTCCAGTAATATACTGTAAATTCTGCAAGTAAAATACTTGTAAATATATTTATGGTATAAAATAAAATATAATCCAGTATATTTGCTCATTCATTGCATGGCTGATGCAGGATGCAACTGAAATGAGGGTTAAAGTTCTTGCTCAAAGACTCAACCATAGCAGCTTAGCAATGCTGGGACTTGAACAGACGACCTTCTGATCTGTAACTTAAAGCCTGAAACACTTTAAACTCAAGCTTGATACAAGGAGAAATTTTACAATCTTACCCCTGGCAAAAACATTAGATATCCCGCTATGAAATGGATTTTCTGCTAATTTACTGTAAACCTGTGAAATAAGAAAACAGTATTTTGATGTAAAATAAATAATGTACATTTACAGCAATTTCCTTGTGTTCTTCCTCATTATATCACACAATTTCTCTTTAATTTTTATTTACGTGGCTTTTTTCTGTGTTTAAGGTGAATGTCCTCCAGTATCTCTGATCATCAATCCCAGCAGTACTCAACACTTTGCTCATGACTCTCTCTCACTGAGCTGTGAGGACCAGAGTGACTCTACTGGATGGACAGTGAGACGATACACACACAGTGAGGGAGTGTTAGATTGTTCACGGTGGGGATCAGTTACAGGATCTACATGTAAAATCAGCTTCCTCTCCACATCCCACACTGGAGTTTACTGGTGTGAGTCTGAATCTGGAGAAAACAGTAATCCTGTCAACATCACAGTGCATGGTGAGTCTTCATGTAGTGTGTTTATTGGTAAAGGAAAAGGCAAATTATTTAATTACAGAATATTCAGAACTCTGAGTTTCTAATTGAGAGACATTATTCAGGAAGAAAAAAGACAACTAGGTTTTTTATTTCTTAGCACATTACTTGTAAGTTCTATAATTCTGAGTATGGATATGTGTATGCTAGTAGTAAATAATGGTTTTATTAGTACCAGTAAATGAGCATGGAATCAAATCAATATTCCATATTCATATATATCTGTACTGCTGTATCCATAATTCAGCTGAATTTTTTTTCTCATGAGCTAGTGTAGGCAGTTTTCTGCAGACTTAAATGAAATACCTGCAGACTCCACAGGTTTAGAGGGTTTTAAGTTATATACAGATAAAAGCTGGCTCTCAGTCAGAGGTGAGAAACCTTGGAAGGATTTCTTCATATGCACAGTGTTTAAATACTTAAATTCTGCTCTCTTTCTCGCCTCAGTCTCAGGTTCTAGATCCGGTGGTGGAACAGTAGGAGTGGCTGTGGGTTTGGGAATTTTGTTCATCGCTTTACTGATCTTAATGATCCTGCTGTGGTCCTACAAAAGAAAAAAAGGTCTGACATCTGCTTTAGCTATATTATGTAGAATATACTCAGAGTTTCTAAAAAATAAAGCAAATTTTGATGTATCACGTAATTGTGGAAAAATAACTATAGGTTACTTGAGTAACTAAAAGTGTTCTTTGGAATATTTCACACTTAAGTCATTATTATGGTGTGAGATATCGTCCTGATTACAGTGTAAGAAACAGCTTAAATACAATGTAGATTACAAAATAAATAAAAAGTACTTGCACATACTAAATATAGATATACTAAGTGTAATGTGGTAATTAATACATATTCATATTATTCATTAATATTATTATATTATAAACCCAAAACCTGTTGTAAAGTCATATTTTCAGCTAAAAAAATCGATTTCAGAAAATATGGTGAAAGATGTGATGAAGGTTAACAACTAATTCACTCTAAAGAAAATATGTGTATTTAATTTAAATAAATTTAAAGTTTTTTTCAGCAATTTTTTTGGTTTTTTTTTGTAAATTCTTACAAATTATTCTGTGAGGTCTGTTGTGTCATATTGAACCCACTATAATAATGGAATCTGAGTTTTTGTGAAATCATTAGGTTTAGTTGTAAATATAACTTTACTACAGGTTGTGCAGTTCAGACGTGTAGTTACACTCATCTAACTACATATTGTTATTAGAATTATATCCATAATTAATAATTGTACCTATTCCTACTGTATTGTAGTATCTCTGGTTATATTGCTGTAATCAGTTCTGTGTAAAATAAAATGTTTCTGTAACTATTTACACCCTGTTCAGATGTAGAATCTGTCTCCCTCTACAGAAAAGCAGCAGAAAACCAATCAGACATCAGAGCAGAATCAGAGCCGGTCAGGAGCTGAAGACTCTCAGTCAGGACACACACCACTTCAGGCTGGTCAGACACTGTCTCAATCACTTTATTACTATATTTATTAGAAGAATAGAAACACATCTTTCTTTGAAATTTATTGTAAAATTAGTACATCTTTCATACATGTTGTAAACAGTTTGTAATAAACGTAGTTGTTTTGCTTTATTTGTTTGAAATCCATTTTGTAATCTACAGTAGCATTTATAACAAATTCAGTGAACACTTTTATGCCACTGTGGATCAGGCAGATACAAGTGGAGCAGGGAGCTTTATTTCCTGTTGCTTTAGGAGACTTAACTATAGATTAACTCTATACAGTAAAGTACAGAAGTGTCTTGTAGTGATTAACACACTGCACTGTGTTCAGGTGAAGCTGCAGCTGAGTGTGAAGCCACTTACACACAGGTCATGAAGAA
The DNA here is from genome assembly GCF_027358585.1 of Pangasianodon hypophthalmus. Lineage (NCBI taxonomy): Eukaryota > Metazoa > Chordata > Actinopteri > Siluriformes > Pangasiidae > Pangasianodon > Pangasianodon hypophthalmus. Next base: position 4,443,846 of record NC_069713.1, read on the forward strand.
AAAGAAGAGAAACAGGAACAATGGTAGAGAATTTTTAATGCTGGGACATTTCATGGATTTATTAAAAAACAAAATCAGCAAATAATATTTGAAATCTTCAGCACATTCAAACATTTATTACATTAACAATCTTCATCCAAGCATCTGAGTTCATAAGCTACAATTTTCCTCCAGATCAGACGAGTCAGTTCCATCACAGGCTCCATTAAAAAGTCAAAGATCTACTCTAAAAAAGCAGCTAGAGTTCAGTGAGGTTTTGGCAGGAGACTGATAATGACTTATGTTTATGTTTATGAGTTATGACTGATGTATTACAAGGCTAAATATCATTGGGATGGTTTTGTTCTCTGCTACTGCAGGTGCTGATGCTGAAGCTGGTGTTAGTAATGTGACTTATGCTGAGCTCGAACTAAAACCAATGAAAAAAGCAAAGAAAATAAAAGGTAAAGCAAAATGAAGTAATTTTATTTTGTGTCATAGATCGCTTGCACCCTACTCTTGTTTTATGTAATGAATAAAACACTCTGTCGTGCTGTTATATGAAAATAATCAATGACAGTGTGGTGTGATGAAGCAGAGCTACTGCTTCAGAGTTCCTACCCTGAAGGTGATTATTTTCCTATTACAGCACATCCCAAAGTGTTTTACCACAGCAACTTCCCTATTTAATTCATTACAGAATGATATGTCATACTTTTCATCCATTTATTGTTGTGAGATTTCTGCAAAAGTTAGTTCCTTGGGTTTCATGACTTATAAACAATCGTTCCTTTATCAGCTTCTCTTTTTTCTCTTAAAGTGTTAAAGCTTAGAGTCCTCTGTCTTGAAGTCTTTCCCATGTCAGAAAATTTCCTGACTGTTACACAGCGTTGACACTGGAGACTCCTTCCATAAATGTTAAATAAACTTCTTACAGAAAAGTCCATAATAACACTTACATGTTTCTTTTTTTTTGTTAAATAACAACAAATCCCATATTCTGTTTATCTACATAATCTGTCACTTTATTTATGTAATCTGTTACTATAGAAACGGTAGTATATTAAAACAATGGCATTAATATAAACCTGTGATTTGCAGCTGCACTACTGTCAGAGCTGCTGTTGTAGAAAATTAATCAACACCTGACCAATCAGAATCCAGAATTCAACACTGCTGTAGTCTAATGTATTTTACTTGTGTATAATTTAATATCCAAATCATTTTCTATTTAATATTTTAGATGAGTTGTAATTTTTTGGGAGATTAATTCAGGATATCTTGACTCCCACTAGAAAAGGCCAGTGTGGGTGATGATACTGTCTACTCAGAGCTTAAGCACAACATGGAGGTAAGACTCATGACATTTACAGTATAAATCTTAAAAATCAAACCAAACACCATGAAATGAGAAATAGTTTTAAAGGTGCATTGGGTAGAACTTGGCATCTAGCAGTTATAGTATCCATGTACACAAAACCCCACCTCACAGAATCTGCAAGAGTTCATCCATGTTAGATTGGTAGCTGTCTAGATAACTTTCCATCATCTCATTCTACTTGGACAGTTATGACATAGTTAGCTATGAACATGCAAAATACTGACACGCCACATAACTAACTGATTTCTTGCTACAGTCACGGATTCAAAAAGTTAATTAGTTTGTAACATCAGTGATAGCAGTATGAGGAGACATGTATTTATAAAGATATTTATTGCAATCTTTTTCTTTCTCTCTGCAGTGAGCCGTGTGTCTGTGTCCACTGATGAAGCTACAGTTATCAAACAGATCGCTGGGAAACTGTGAATTGTGTTTCTCTTCTGTTTTTCCTAAAATGCTCAGAAAGGAAAGTCTGCTCATCCCCTTCCTGTACGCAGGAACATTACTTATTATTTTTTCTTTTACTGTGTTCGTACTACTTTTATTTTTCTACTGTGCGCTTATTATTAAGTTCACAAATACAATTAATTTTATATACATGTGGCTCATTTGCATATTTTGGCACAGTAAAAAAGAAATTCATAATGTAGCTAATTTTATTATTGCACTTTCAACTGGATACATATACAATTAAAAGAAAAAAAAATGTACTTAAGGGTGAAAAAAATACTTGTTCAAAATTATAAAAATAGTTTCTTCCATTTTTAAAGCATTATTTAAGGTCAGACACAGCACTCTAAAATACTTTTTTTTTTTTACTTATTTTTTACTCATATGCTAATTCCATTGAACGTATATTAATACAAATAATTTAATATGCATGTGGTTCATTATACTCAATTTTCTTTTACTCATATACTTGCACTTCAGTGCTTTTGGTTGGTTTTTGGTTGAATATGAACACTTGGTATCTGGTACTGCACACACCAAAGAAGAAGAAACATGAATGAAGTATGTAAGTCTGTCACTGTTTTCTTACACAAAGTGAGTTATTCTCGTTGATGTACAAAATTTCACTGATGAAAGAATGAAATTAACATGAAAGTAAAGTTGGCTGGGATGAATATTTATAATTTTGGTTCTGCAACATGCTGTCCTGGATCATTGCTGCGGTCATCTGATCTGTTGATCCACACGCACACACACACACACACACCTTCTAAATAATGTTGTTTTTTGAAATTTTTTTTTTAAACATTTTTTATTGTTCATATTTATGCCTTTACAAATGACCTGATGCTTTGTTAGTCATCTCATCACGTTGAAAAATGTCACCTGAAATGACTTTGTGGCTTAAACAGTGTTTTATGCATGCACGAGGTACAAGACAAAGAGGAGGCTTACGTTAGAGAACTTGTTCATAATTCAGCAATGTTTAGATAAAATATCAATAAAGATGTACAACTCTGAATGAAATGTAGGTTATTCTTCATATGTATTTTATGTCTTTCCATTCTGTTGTTAAATTTAGACAGGTTAAGCAGTGATGTTGATGGCAGTCAAGCAAAACAGCAGCTTTCCACAGGTAATCTACATTTAAAACCAAGTTATTGGTAAATATGTTTTATAAATAGTGTCTTCTGAGCTCTAGACACTTACTGCTTTTATCACAGGAATGACTGCAGCTCAGAAGTCGCTTACTGCTTTTATCACAGGAGAAACAACACCACAGCTCTGTTTATAGCACTGATCACTGTTCAATTCCATATTTGGACAAAATCTATTCGTGCATACCAAATGTACATCTGAACCAACATGATAGATCAGGCAGGTTCTTCAAATCTGGTCCTTGAGGTCCACTGTCCTGCAGAGTTTAGCTCCAACCCTAATCAAACACACCTGAACAAGCTAACCAAGGTCTTCAGGATTACTAGAAAATTATAGGCAGTTAAGTTTGGAGGTTGCAGCTAAACTGTTGCACAGTCTGGCTGTGAGGGCCCGAATGCTTCGGTACCGTTTTCCAGATGGCAGAAGGGTGAAGATTTTATGTGAGGGGTGCGTGGGGTCATCCACAATGCTGGTGGCTTTGTGGATGCAGCGTTTGGTGTAAGTGACTGTGATGGAGGGAAGAGAGACCCCGATGATCTTCTCAGCTGTCCTCACGATCCGCTGCAAGGTCTTGCGATCTGAGTCGGTGCAATTCCTAAACCAGACAGTGATGCAGCTGCTCAGGATGCTCTTGATCCAGTTGCAGAGGTAGGTGTTCAGCAGGTTCAGCTTGTGGTTGAGCAGGTTCAACTCCAGGTTTGGGTGTCCAGCAGGTTCAGCTTTTTAATCAGGTGCTGAGGAATGATTGTGTTGAATGCTGAACTGAAGTCTATGAACAGCATTCGAACATATGTGTCTTTTTGTCCTGGTGGGTGAGGGCCAGATGAAGGGTGGTGGTGATGGCATCATCCGTTGATTGTTTGGGACGGTATGCGAATTGCAGGGGATCCAGTGAGGGGGGCAGCAGGGTCTTGATGTGCCTCATGAGGAGCCACTTGAAGCACTTCATGATGATGTGTGTGAGTGCCACAGGAGGGTAGTCATTGATGCAGGACACTGGAGACTTCTTCGGCATGGGGACAATGGTGGTGGCCTTGAAGCACGTTGGAAGGCATTGTTGAAATCTCCGGCAACAATAAACAGTCCGTCAGGGTGTGAATTCTGTAGTTCACTAATAGCCCCATACAGGTCACAGAGCGCCTCCTGAGCGTTACCACTGGGGGGAATGTATACTCCGATTATAAGGACAGTGGTGAATTCCCTTGGTAAATAAAATGGTCTGCTTCTAACAGTCACAAACTCCACCAGCGATGAGCAATAGCTAGAAACTACTACCGAGTTTGTGCGCTATTCTGTGTTGATGTAAACACACAAGCCACCGCCGCGAGCCTTACCGCACAGAGCTGTGTTTCTGTCTGTGCGAAACGAAGCTAGCCCATCTAGCTGAATGGCGGCATCCGGAATTCTGTTCCTGAGCCACGTCTCCGTGAAAACAAAGACGCAGCAGTCTCTAAACTTGTGTGCGTAATTTTCTGGAGTCGGATGTAGTCCAATTTATTGTCCAGGGAGCAGACATTGGAGAGCAGGATGGACGGCAGTGCCGGCCGGCTAGGGTTTGTTTTTAGCCTAGCACAGACTCCTGCCCTGTTGCCGCGCTTCTGCTTTCTCACACACCACTTACGGTGTCCCCTCCCCTGGCCACCGGCATCAGGCTGGGGGCTGGAGGTCTGGTCCCCGCAGCAAGACGAGATCGCATAGCAGATCATCGTGCAGGTCAGTTGTTGCCTGACTTTTGTAGCTTATTAGTGTCTGGTGATGGTATACACGAACACCGATCACTCCGATGTCCAGGTGCCATTGAAAAGTCAGGCTAAAAACAAAAATAGCACCATTTTAGATCCGGGCGGCCGCTGTGTGCCACTGCCACACCGCCATCTTGGATGTATATTTGAGAGATTCTATAGATCATAAATTGTAATTTCCAACCTCTGACCAGGAAAAGCCATAGAAAACACCCCGTCAACTTGAAATTACTACTTTTGAACCCGTGGTAGTCTTGTGAAATAATGACGTGTTCTCTTGAAAGCAGAAACTCGATCCTGCAGTATTATTCAGTGTAAGTAGAGGATCTCACTGCAGTAAAGTTCAGGAGTAAATGAAGAATCAAACTGAAGTGTTATTACTCTTACTGCATGTCTACACACTGGTACACTGATGTACAGGACTAACATAACACTGAAAATGTCTAAAACACAACACAGGAAATTAACATTACAGCAGTGACAGTGATTCACACAATCAAAAGATACTTATAAAGTGAACTACAAGGGTTCACTGTAAATTCCTGCTAAATAACTTCCTCATAAGTGCATTTCTTCCCAGTCCTGGCAGAGGGATTAAGATAGTAAGGATTAGAGGTTTGTAAATCAAGCTTGTATCTAAATCATTGTTGTATATGAGCACTAACACAGTCTACAAAACTGGAGAGAATTTTTGGTAGGTGTCTGCAGTGAGGAACATCACACACTTCTTCCAAGGGAAAATTGTAGCAGAAAAATAGTTTTACGCATATTTTACTGTATAAATAAACATTTATTCCCTTTTATTACTGTATGAGGCTGCGCTACACCACCAGCAGCCAACAGAGGGCAGCAGTGGAGCACAGTGAGAGCAGCCATTCAGAAGAACTCAGTTACCCAGAATTCTCCAGGATGATTAACCTGTATTAACTGCACGTGCCATGTAGGATACTTAAGGCCAGTCTTTGACACAGCCCTTTGTTACACCTTTGTAAAGTGACCAGTATAGTATGTCAGTGCTTTACTTAAAGTAAGATTAAAAGGGTAAAAGAAAAATAAGAATTTAAAAGAATTTTAAAAAAGGAATTTAAAAGAAAAGCAGAAAGAAAGCAGAGTAAAGAAGTGACTAGACAGAGTGAACCAGTCATGCCCCAAACCCTGCCCTTACCCTTTATTTCACCAAAATATAAACCCTGTTTGCCCAGTTATTTATAAGCAAGCAGGGGTTTTCACTCTGCAATTGGGTCCACACTGAACTGTCCTGTAACAGTTACCATATCATTTGTGTATGAGATTTTAAAACTCGGGTCTCTTGTAGAGAACAGCTGGCTGTTAGATGTCATAAGCTTGTGTTATGAAGGCAACTGAAGTGATATTCAGAAAGAAAACTCGCTCTGGACTCAACTAAAGCTCCACATGCTCCATCCCCAACTCAGCTCCTGCTCCTCTGCACTTACATTTATCATGTCAGCAGTAACAAAAATGAATTCAGTAACATAGCTTCATACTGACAGTTACTGACAAAGTGTCACGAGTCCCTTCTGAACCCCTTCCTTAGACAGTGTGTGCTATAGCGGGCATTACAGACAATGTGCTTTTTATGTGCTTTTGCTTTGCTGTGCAGATTACACACATGGATTATAACTAGAAACACGAAAATATTACATTCAAATCTTATTGTGCATTTATCTTATCTAGGCCCTTTTTATTCCTTGTTCACCATTAGGCATGCACACTGTAAATCAGCAGCAGAAAAAAGAAAACATTTACCATACATTATTTATTAAGATGCAATTTTGGGGAAAGAAAGAAAAAAAAAAAAAAAAAAAAAAAAAAAAACAGCCAGATCCATAAATATTTGGACACTGACTAGGTTGTGTGATGCTGTGAGTAAAATTTCTCTGTGTGTCTTCAGCAACATGGACAGTTGAAGACTGGAAAAAGACCAGGGGATTTTTTTTAATCTTCAGCTGTCCTGTGTCGGTGAGTCTGTGCCCATGATAGCCTCAGATTGCTGTTGTTGGCTGAGAGGAGTGGAACCTGATGTGGTCTTCTGCTGTTGTAGCCCATTGTGACGGCGGACCGACAGCCCGCGCACGTAAAACATCAAACGCTCCTCGCGCGACTGACGGCGTGCTGCTGAAGTTCACTGCCTACACCGAGTCTCACTTCCCACACTCTTCTCCTGCACCATAAGTTTCACTTTCACTTTTAAGGATAATAAAGAGCACTAAGTTTCTGAAATACTCAAACCAGCCCTTCTGGTACCAATATCCATGCCATGATCAAAGTCACAGAGATCCCACTTTTCTTCATTCTGCTGTTTGATGTGAACATTAACTGTAGCTCTTGACCTGTAGCTGCATGATTCTTTTGCATTGTGCTGCTGCCACATGATTGGCTGATTAGATACCTGCATGAATATGCAGTTTTACAGGTGTTCCTAATAAAATAGACAGTGACTGTATGTAGCTGTTTCACCTCCACCTCATAGATTAAAATATTATAAAGTGACCATTTACACTGAGCCCTAAATGCCCTGATTGATGCTAACACTAGCTATAACTAGCTTATCACTATTGTGTTCATTAGCAAATGCAACTTAACTACACTAGCTAGCTTGCTAAGGGTGGAAAATGTAGCGAGTTTACCTTACCTTACCTTACCTGCTTACCTTAATCTGGGTTATACCATTAATAGACAGTTCAGATTCACAGTCACTCATGCATTTCAGCACCTACACAATGTTCATAGTGACAACAGGAACACTACTGTTCATTACAGGATATGATGACGTGCGAAAAGTCTCTGTACCTACCTGCAATTAATAATGTAAATAAAATGAGCATTAGCATTTAATATAAAGAATACATTAATTTTCATCTCTCACCTCACACAAGGACAAATTTTAATTTCATGGATGTTTAACAAAACTCTGTTAAATATCATCTCCATAACACACTGCAATTTTAACTCTATATTGGGAAAAGCATCTGGTTATGGAGTTAGATGTCATTTTAAAAGATTAAAACTTAAATGAGATAATTCAAAATACAGGTGTGTACAGACTGTTCTCAATGTACATGAGCAGACTGAACAGTGATAAGATATATTTTAATCATTTCTGTTTAAATCTATTAGTGTGGATGAGGTCAGGATTAAAATTATACTGCAGTTACCACTAGAGGGAGTCAAAGGCATTTTAGTTTCACTTTTCAATCACTGGCCACCACATGTTGAGTTACTGCAGCCTTCCTGTCAGCTCCAACCAGTCTGGCCATTCTCTTCCGACCTCTCATCAACAAGCTGTTTCTTTCTGTCTTTTTGTTTGTGTAATCTATATAGACTGTTGTGTGTGAAAATCCCAGGAGATTTCTGAAATACAAGTTACTGCATGAGGTTATGAATTGTGCTGCTGCCACATGATTGGCTGATTGGATAATTGCATGAACGAGCATGTGCATAGGTGTTCCTAATAAAGTGGACACTGAGAATATAATGTACATTTAGATATTTTGCCTATTTGCAGCCCTGTTACTCAGTGGTTTATTCTTTAATACAAATGATTTTAATCCTAGTAAAGTGAAACATTATAGGCTTTACAGTGTGAGTCTTAAAACATTTTAATGTGAGAAAAAAGGGAACAGGAGCGACCACATCTGTGTCAACTAAAATGTAAAGGTAACATATATGTACATTCTCTCTCTCTCTCTCTCTCTCTCTCTCTCTATCTCTCTCTCTCTTTCTCTCTCTCTATAAGAACACAGGAAGTTGTAGTGTCTGTGTCCACTAAAATAGAAGCGTGCCACCCCATACCACAATCCCCCCCCTTAAAAGAGAACACAGGAAGTGTAGAAGTTTTAACACACACCTCTGCTCTGTCAGTCAGTCAGTCATTAGAGAGACAGGATGGAGCTCAGTCCACTCCCTGTGATGCTCTGTGAGTAAATGTTCTCTTTGTGTCTTCATTAGAGTGAGTGGTGGGGTATAAAGTTGCTCATCTGCAGTCTGAATGTCCTGAGTGATGAGCTTATTGTGTGATTAGGACATTGTGTGTACTTCAGCATGACTGCTCAGGTGGATCAGTGTATCCATATCTGTTAGGAGAAGGGTTTAGTTTGATGTGTAACTACTCTCAGTAACTATGATAGTTCAACACGTAAGAGTACAAGTAGAGCAAGTTTACAACACAGAGTATAAATAATCTAACAAGTGTAAACGAGTCTGTATTGTTGGAATCTGTAGCTGATCTTCTGTGTCCTGCTGTCATCTGCTGCTCAGTGACAACCTCTCATGATCATCTGATCTGCTAAAAGAAAATGACTGGATGGTGTTTGTACTTTCACCAGTGGAAGTCATGGTTGTGACTAACTGAAATGTCTTTAGCTGCTGTGGTGAGATTCTGGTGGTGTTTCCTGTGAACAGGAAGGTTTTAACAAAACAATGTTAGCATTAACTAGCACTGACTTAATGAGAAAATGCCTTATAACCTACACTTCCATTTTTGTTACTATTATGGTTAGTGCAGGGAAACATCTAAGTACAGCAAGTTTACTCTAATAGACCCTGATACCAAACCAATGCACAGCGCTTTTAAAAAAAAATAATAATAATCATTCTTTACGTATCCGTGTTAAAAATAAGAGCAATAACTGTGCAGAAACAAACACTTCTCATTAGTCCTGTACACACACAGAGCAGTGACAGTGTTAGAGGCCTGAGAGCAGAGACCAGGTCGCGGATGTGGTTTATTTTCTATTTTAATGTGGTGGTGCAAATTCAGCAGTGAACAAGGGGAGGAGGTGTGAAGGTGGACGTGTGAAAGCAAAAATAACACTTAACTTTTTAACAGAGTCTCCACAGCAGGGCCAGTTTGTAACAAATGACTATTCAGAGTGATCAGATTTCTGAACATACCCTCACTGGCCACTTTATTAGGAACACTATACTACTCTTTCTGGAACACCCTTCTATTACTATTACTGGGTATATTATTATTATATTATTACTATAATATCCCCCAGTGTGGATAAGGATCAGGATTACAAATGTACTGCAGTTACAGTAGCGTGCGTCAAAGACATTTTAGTTTCTCTTTTCAACTGCAGGCTGCCACCAATCTGGCCAGACTTCTCTGCCCTCTCTTTCCACACTGCAGAAAATGTCATGCATGAAAAATCACACTCAACTAGAAGTTACACATATCCATCCCCTCCAGGTTTAAAACACGGGGTTTAAATAATCTAATGTAGTGTAAACGAGTCTGTATTGTTGGAATCTTGTGATCTTCTGTGTCCTGCAGTCATCTGCTGCTCAGTGACAACCTATCATGATCATTTGATTTGCTAAAAGAAAATGACTGGATGGTGTTTGTACTTTCAGCAGTGGAAGTCATGGTTGTGATGAGCTGAAATGTTTTTAGCTGCTGTGTGTCACATAAGGAAGGTGTAGACGGATGTACATGAAGATTCAAGTTTAATAAAGACAAAAACAAAACACAAAACAAGAACTAAGAACTCGTGGCAAAAAAAACGTACTAAGAAACATAACCATCAGACATGAAAGCATAAGAGACAAAGAAAGACAAATGCAAGAAAAAAGTGCTAATTAAGCAAAAACATGAATCAAGTGTAACCAGTCATGTGATATGATCATGTGCGGTGCCTTAGCTCATGGGAATTGTAGTCTAATGCTAGTTTCAGCATATCCATGACAGAATCCCCATAATGCGCAGCTCCTGGCAAATGAAAAAAGTTCAGGAGGAGGTCCTGGACACCCAGACCAGATTTTGCTTAGCTGATCAAAGTCCTTTTGAACACTACCATTCACCGGGCCAGAAGGAAGCATGATGTCCTCCCTCTGGTACAGAGGCGGGGAGGTCTCCTCTGCACAGCCGAGGGGTGGAACAATGACCAAGGCTGAGCATGAGCGTGGAGCATAAGCCAACGCTCAGCCAGCGGGGGAGCTACATTCTCTGTGAGACCAGAGGGGGGAATCAACATTCTCCGCGAGGCCAGAGGGGGGAGTGATGTCCTCAGCTGAGCATGGAGGCGAAACGACCTCCCCAGCGGAGCAGGATGGTGGAGAGACATCCTCAGCTGAGGAAAGGAGCAGGGGGATGTCCTCAGTTGGGCAGGTAGACTGAGCAATGTCCGAAGTAGGGCAGGGAGGGTGGGAGATGGTTTTGATTGAGTCAGGAATCCCACGTTCAAAAAAATTTTCTGAAGGGGCGTGTGGCGTTGAGCCATTTGTGTGTGGCCTTTACCCACGCTCCTTTCCCCTGTTGCTTGCACAGCAGACGGTTCCTCTCCAAGAACTCTTCCTGAACAGTGAAAAAAATCCACTGCATCCATTTGTAGGTCTTGTGTTGTCTTGTAATGAAGGCTTAGACAGATGCAAATGCAAATTCACATTTAATAAAAACAAAAACAAAGCACAAAACAAAGAAACATAACCATGAGACATGAAAGCATAACAAGACAAAGAAAGACAAACGCAAGACAAAAGTGCTGTGCTAAACATGACTTAAATACCAGTGCTAATTAACCAAAAATGTGAATCAGGTGTAACCAGTGATGTGACGTAATAATGTGCAGTGCCGTGGCTGATGGGAATCGTAGTCTAATGCTAGTTCTGGCATATTCATGACACTGTGGTGAGCCTATGGTGGTCTTTTCTGTGCACCGAAAGGTTCCAAAAAACCGTGTTAACATTAACTAGACTGAGAAAAAGACTAATAACCTAAATTTCCATTTTTAGTAGTATTATGGTCTGTGCATTTTTAAATAATGAGTAATCATTATTTACCTTTATTGTCATAAACAAGAGCAGAAATTGTGCAGAAGCAAACACTTCTCATTAGTCCTGTACACACAGAGCAGTGACAGAGTTAGAGGCCTGAGAGCAGAGACCAGTTCATGGATGTGTTATTTTCTATTTTAATGATGTGGTGCAAATTCAGCAGTGAAGAAGGGGAGGAGGTGTGAAGGTGAACGTGTGAAAGCAGTAACTAACACTTAACATTTTAACTGTTGATAGGGTGGGCAAAATTAACTCCACTGACACTCACTGAGCTCTTTTAAAGCCAAAAGTCAGCCAAGCTGAAAATTATTTAGGAAATTTCTCCTTCATGGTCCTGGCTTCAGATGGACAGGACTGTACCAAAAGAGAAGAGAAAAGGGGGAGGGAAACCACTTCTAAATGAGAAAATGGACCAAATAAATCTTACCCCAACAAGAGTGTACAGAACTTTAATAAAATTAAATGCTTTACACAAAATAGCCTGGTCAGTGAACAAATGAAAAAGTAAGATAAATAAATCTCTGCCTCTTTTAAATTCTATTAAGTGAAAGTTCACTGCTTTAACATCAAAATAAAACAGATGTGTACAGACTGTTCTCAATGTACACTAGCAGAATAAAAGGTAATAAGAGAATACACTTTACATATGAAGATACATATGTCCATCCTCCCTCTCTCTTTCTCTCTCTCTCTCTCTCTCTCTCTCTGTCTGTGAGAACACAGGAAGTGGTAAGGCTTTAACACACTCCTCTGCTCTGTCAGTCAGTCAGTCATTAGAGAGACAGGATGGAGCTCAGTCCACTCCCTGTGATGCTCTGTGAGTAAATGTTCTCTTTGTGTCTTCATTAGAGTGAGTGGTGGGGTATAAAGTTGCTCATCTGCAGTCTGAATATCCTGAGTGATGAGCTTATTGTGTGAGTAGGACATTGTGTGTACTTCAGCATGACTGCTCAGGTGGATCAGTGTATCCATATCTGTTAGGAGAAGGGTTTAGTTTGATGTGTAACTACTCTCAGTAACTATGATAGTTCAACACGTAAGAGTACAAGTAGAGCAAGTTTACAACACAGAGTATAAATAATCTAACAAGTGTAAACGAGTGTGTATTGTTGGAATCTGTAGCTGATCTTCTGTGTCCTGCTGTCATCTGCTGCTCAGTGACAACCTCTCATGATCATTTGATCTGCTAAGAAAATGACTGGATGGTGTTTGTACTTTCACTAATGGAAGTCATGGTTGTGACAAACTGAAATGTCTTTAGCTGCTGTGGTGAGACTCTGGCGGTCTTTTCTGAGCACAGAAAGGTTTTAACAAAACCATGTTAGCATTAACTAGACTTACTGAGAAAATGCCTTATAATCTACATTTCCATTTTTGTTACTATTATGATCTGTGCAGAGAAACATCTCAGTACAGCAAGTTCAATCTAATACACACTAATACCAAACTAATGCACAGTGCTTTTTAAAAAAATAATCACTAATCATTACTTACTGACCTGTGTTAAAAATAAGAGCAATAATTGTGCAGAAACAAACACTTCTCATTAGTCCTGTACACACACAGAGCAGTGACAGTGTTAGAGGCCTGAGAGCAGAGACCAGGTCACGGATGTGGTTTATTTTCTATTTTAATGTTGTGGTGCACATTCAGTAGTGAAGAAGGGGAGGAGGTGTGAATTTGGACATGTGTAAGCAGTAACTAACACTTAACTTTTAAATTTTTAACTGTTGATATGGTGGGCAAATTTAACTCCACTGACACTCATTGAGCTCTTTTAAAGCCAAAAGTTGGCCAAGCTGAAAATCACAATTTGAAGCCAGAGTCTCCACAGCAGGGCCAGTTGGAGACAAAATGACTATTCAGAGTGATAAGATTTCTGATCCTACCCTCACTGACCACTTTATTAGGAATAATATACTTTTACTGGAACACTCTTCTAATACTATTACTGAGTATATTATACCATTGCTATACTATTACTATACTACTCCCCCATCCCCCACCCCCTTTCAAGAGGTGTTGGAAGCAGTATATAAACAGTTCTGTTTAAATCTATTACAATGTGGATAAGGTCAGGATTTAAAATGTTCTGCAGTTACCAGTAGACTGTATCAAAGTCATTTTAGTTTCACTTTTCAATCGCACTAAAATATAAATTACATATGTTCATCCCCTCTCTCTCCCTTTCTCTTTAATAATGTTACAGTGTGTCAGTCCGTTGATTTTATGTCGCAGAGATAAGGTTATCAAACGTCAATAATAATATCTGCTGCATATTTGGTTACTCTGTGCAGTAAAGTGAAACTAACACCTTATTCAGCAGAACGGTGACCTTTGTATAAGTTACTGTGGTTTTTATTTATTTATTATTAAGAAAGCTTAAAATCTACTACTTATAGATGGTTGTTTAGATTTCCTGAATAAGATTTAATCTTAATCCCATATTTATATCTTGTTCTGTGTCTGTTTCCTTTTAGTGGTGATTTCACTTATACCAGTGGCCCATGCTCAAGGTGATTTATGTATAATTTATCCTTTATATTGTGTGCATATTTGATTTGTTTTGGGGCTAAGAAGTTTGTGCACTCTTTGTCAGTTTGTTCCTAGTTTATTAATGCAGTTTTTATAGCTCTAAACAAAGAACGTAACATTAACTCAGTTATTTTCATTCTTTGTTCTTGTACCATTTCTTGGTAAATTCACCCACACTGTGTGGCTCTTCATTTACTGCCCTTTTTACAATAATTACTTTCACTTAAGATAAATAGTGTTATAATATAAGAGGAGGATGACCAACAAAAGTTTTGATGTGAACAAATAGTTTTATGCTTAAATAGTTTAATGCTCAGACTAGCCAATATATGTGAAATTGCTGCGGGACTTATAGAAGTAGAGTCTTGAACTGACTTGGGCTCATGATGCATATTTGAATGCTTTCCAGCATTCTGCCTCTTGCTTCTGCGTGGTGCAGCAACAGGAAGATCTATCACGCTAGGAGCTACATCCAACATCTCCTCAGTTTCCAAGGACCTAACAGGCTCAGATATACCATTGACATTGTCAGAATCTACAGATTCTTTACTCAGTTCAACCTCAGTCATTGAGCCTAGGTCTTGTGGACAGGCAGATCTAGTGCCTGTGCCCAGAATTGCATCCCTATGAGACCTCTCTTCCATCAAAACTACATCCTCATCTGAATCCTCTGGCTCTACTTCACTAGAGCGTATGGATTTATCCTCTGAAGTTTTGTGCATTCTCTTGGGTGCAGGAGTAGGAGGATTCACACAAAGTCTCACGTGAACCCTGTTAACCCAATACACTTGGCAGTCTTCTGTTCAGAATACTCCTTCGCTCTGGCATGCGCATCACTTAGACTTTGCTTGTGGACTTCTAACCAGTCAACCTTTGGTCCACTGAACCACATCCTGGTGCATACCCACCCAAAAGCATCTGTCCCTCAACAAGTGCAAGGTACGTTCAAATTCCTTGATGACCCACAGAATTATGTACACACTGCTCTACAACAGCTACTTTCTGAGGGTCTGTGCTGATACCCTTCACCGATATGTGGTGCCCTAGGAATGTCACCTCTGAATTCTCCAATTTGACCTTGAGACCAGGCTCTTGAAGCCATTTCAGACCAGTGTCGAGCCTAGCTAAGTGCTCCTGGAATGTTGAGGAATACACAAGAATATCATCTAGATAGCCAAGCAAAATGTGAAATATCAGATCATTCATAGTGCCTTACATTAATCTCTGATAGGTTGCAGGACCATTGCAAACCCTGAATGGCATCCGTAAGCATTCAAATAACCCAAAAGGAGTGGAGAAAGCAGTTTTGTGCCTGTCTCTTTCCTCCACTGCCACCTGATGATAATCGCTTGCCAGATCAATTGTGGAGAAGTATCGTGCCCCCTGCGGAGCATCAAAGCTCTCATCAATACGTGGTAATGGAAATGCATCCCTTTTTGTCTTCTGGTTTAGTTTGCGATAGTCTACACATAGACTGCCGTTATACTGATACTGCCGTTGCCCTAACAGATGCATAGGCACTGTTACTCTCTTGTATGACCCCTTTCTGCAACAACTTGGAAATATGCTCCTTCACCTCATGGTACTGGTTGGGTGGGATCCGTCGATATGGCTGTGAAAAAGGCTCATCATCCGTTAAATGAATTTCATGTTTGACCTTATCTGTATAACCAAGGTCTTCATCCTCTACAGCAAAGATGTCAATGTACTTTGACAATAACGACCTGAACTGAGCTTGCTTGTCCTCACTCCCCCAGCATTAATTTTATCCAAGATTGCCTGTACACTGTTTCCTTGATGCTCAACCTTCACATCTAGGGTCACGTGTTCAATGTCAGCTGAAATCCGCCGAAATTTTATGTTGCGAACTGTCCACACACTGTCCACCACCGATAGGATACCTAGCCGGGTCCTAGGGGACAGCCACACGTCCTCCTGAGAAAGATTCAAAATCTCAACAGGTATACAAGGACTGTGTGCATCAACAAGTGTGGGAACGACTACTAGACCTCCTGGCATTGGAGTATTAAAGGGCTCTAACAACATAGGACGTCCAGTCCCGATGCCTCTATTAAACCCTTTTGCCATGACAGTCACCACTGACCCAGCAGGTATGCGCTCTGACCATTTCCTAGCTACACACACAACCTGTTTCTTGTCAATATTACATGTCTGTGACCTCTGGAAAACATCCCTCCAATAAGAATCCAATTTTCCCTTTAATGAGGTATCAAATTCTGCATGGACCAGCTGCCTACACCGACTGATTATGTTCATGCCTATGATACATGTCACCATTTTATATGGGCTTGAAATGTCTTTAACAACTAGGAACACACAATCCAGCATCCTGATTCCTATTGCCTCAACCTCCAGCTCTAGGTAGCCCAGATAGGGTATGTCAAGTCCATTGGCAGCAGTGAGCTTCAGCCAACCAGCTGTAGAGATCATATTGTCATCTTCACCACACAGATGGTTACAGTAAAACTGTTCAGTTATTGTGCTCACCTGACTACCAGTGTCCAACAGACATGGGGTAGCGACACCACAAACTGAAAGCTCAACCACAGGACAGGTACCAACAGCACGTTGCATCAACTGGTCACAAGATGGTGGTGCACTTTTTGAGTGAGTATGTCTTTCCCGAATCACTCGACTCACAACGACTTGGGGCTCCCTCTTCCCCTGAGAGTCAGAGGGTACTAGCCTGGCTGCTTTAGTGCCTTGCTTCTGAGGACAATTCTTTGCCACATATCCAGCAGTCCGACACCTGAGACATATGGGTAGCCTTTCTTCAGTGAATTTTGGCTGGGACTTAGGCCTAACAGTATTTACCCCTGTGCTACCACTCCATGCAGCAAGATTCCTCACTGCTTGGGTTAGCTCACTAATTTCTCTGCCTTGCTCGGCTACCAACATAAGGACATCCTGTAAGGTGACATCTTTTTGGTTCTGCACCTGGAGAGCAAAACATTGTGCTAAGCTACTACTACATTGTTACTTAACCGCTTTCATTCTTGCTGTGGACTCCTCCAGACACCACAGCTGAGCTTCATCCCGCACATCAATCATAGTACACTTAGGGTGGTCTCGTACAAATTTACAAAGTTCCCTCTTAAGGGAGGTATCCCAGACCCCCTGTATGAACTGATCCCTTAATGCCACCCTCTTATCAGCTAGAGCATCCGGGGAACATTTCAGAACCAAACTGAGAGCCTGTGCCAGGGCATGGGAGAATTCTCTTATGCTTTCCCCATCTAGTTGTTTGCATCTATAGAAACTATGTAGAAGCTGAGGTATACTACGCTTGTCTCTAAATGCTTCCCTGAGGTATGTAAACAGGTCCCTAACTCCATCATCAGTAGTACTGGGCAGACGTACCTCTTCCAGGGCTTCCCCCTTTAACAGAGACATGATGAAATCATGTCGGTCTTGTTTCAGACTGATGCCTAGCACGTGTTTGACTTCGTTCGACTTCCTCTATAAAATCATCAACAGACCTGCCATCTCTCTCAATTTCACCACTATATGGCGAGATGTGCCTTTCTCTAGGGACATAAACATAAGACCTCTGATTCAGTGCAGAAATGGGTGCCATCGCTTCATTATGTCTACTTTGCAACTCGCTAATATGTGTTTACAAATTACTTTCAATATGATCTCATCTGGTTCTGACATGGTGGGAACTCAAGTCCTTAAAAGTCTTTGTAGAAACTAGAATATAGAATAGAATAGAACAGAATAGAATATGCCTTTATTGTCATTGTCACAGGTACAACGAAATTTAAAAGTGCTCTTCAGTCAGTGCCTAATAATTTAATATGACAACAATGCTAAAATATAATAATTTAAATACTTTAGAATTCCTAAAAATATGAATAAATAAGAATAAATATACCTTAAACTGCACATGAGCATACCCACACACATGCAATATATAAAAGTGTTACCGTTTTACAGATAAAGCAAGATACAGATTGAAATATTGTATGTTATTTTTTAGCAGCATTCAGAGCAGTTATTGCAATTGGATAAAAACTGTGCTTGAGTCTATTTGTCCTTGCATTAATTAACCTGTGCCGTCTGCCAGAAGGCAACAGTTCAAACAGGGAGTGTCCAGGATGTGAAGTGTCTTTAGCTATGTTCTGTGCTTTTTTAAGACAACTTTGTAAGTTGGAGCTGTGTAAGTTTTCTAATGTGGGGAGAGGGCAGCTGACAATCTTTTGGGCGGTGTTGATGACCCTTTGGAGAGCTTTCCTCTGGGCCACTGTACAGCTGGTGTACCAAATGCATATACAGTATGTTAGTACACTTTCGATGGAGGCTCTGTAGAAGGACACCAGCAGTCTTTGTGTGATGTTATTCTTCCTTAGTATCCTCAGGAAGTACAGTCTATGCTGGGCCTTTTTTAGTAGCACAGAGGTATTCACGCACCAGGATAGATTCTCCTCTATGTGGACTCCCAGGAAGCGGAAGTCTGCCACCCTCTCCACACAGTCCCCGTTGATGAGTAATGGTGGGATTTCTGTCTTTTTCCTCCTGTAGTCTATTATGAGTTCTTTGGTCTTTGAAGTGTTGAGGAAAAGGTTATTGGTCGTGCACCATGCCGACAGCTGCTCCACCTCCTCTCTATAGGCAGACTCGTCCCCGCCAGAAATAAGCCCCACCACTGTAGTGTCGTCTGCAAACTTTACGATGGTGTTGCTCTGATGGACGGGGTGCAGTCATGTGTGTATAGGGAGTAGAGCAGGGGACTCAGCACACAGCCCTGAGGGGAACCAGTACTGAGGCTTAAGGCCGTAGAAATATGATGGCCTACTCTAACTCTCTGCCTGCGATCAGAGAGGAAGCTGCTGATCCACGTGCAGGTTGTATGTGGGAGCCCCAGGTCCTCCAACTTGACCACCAGCTTGTGTGGGAGGATGGTATTAAATGCAGAGCTGAAATCCACAAAGAGCATCCGCACATATCTCCCTTGCTGCTCCAGGTGTGATAGTGCAGCATGGAGTGCTGTTGCTATGGCATCTTCTGTGGATCGTTCGATCTGTAGGCAAACTGGTGGGAGTCGAGGCTTGGGGGCAGGGCTGCTGTGATGTGACTGCCGACCAGTTTTTCAAAGCACTTCATGATCACTGGGGTGAGTGCCACTGGTCTGTAGTCATTGAGGCTGGATATGTGGAGCTTCTTGGGCAGGGGGACTATGGTGGAGGACTTCAGGCAGGGTGGGACAGTGGACTGTGCCAGGGATTGGTTGAAAATCCTTGTAAAGACTCCAGTCAGTTGGTCTGCACAATCCCTCAGCACACGTCCTGGGACGCCATCGGGACCAGCTGCCTTCCTCGGATTGATGGCCCGCAGGGTGCGCCTCACCTCATGTTCCTCGAAGGTGAGGATTGTGCTGCTGTGGGGCATGTGGAGTAGCTGTGCCGCCTCTGTTGCAGTGACTTCGAAGCGGGCAAAGTAGATGTTCAGCTCCTCTGCCAGCGTGAGATCACCTTCAGCAGCTCCAAGGTTGGACTTGTAGTTGGTGAGGTGCTGGACTCCCTGCCACACTTGCCGACTGTTGTTACTGTCCAGGTGTTTCTCAATCCTCCTCCTGTAGTCCGCTTTGGCCTCTCTGATGGCTCTCTTCAGGTTGGCTCGGGCTGCGCTGTAGAGATTTCTGTTGCCAGTCCTGTAGGCGGTGTTCCTCTTTCTTAGCAGCTGCTGGACCTCCCGGGTCATCCAGGGCTTCTGATTGGTGTAGATCTGGATGCATTTGTCCACTGTGACAGTGTCTATGCTGTTCTTAATATAGCACAGTACACTGTCTGTGAACATCTCCAGGTTCTGATGTTCAAAGACCTCCCCGTTGGTCCTATCAAAGCAGTCCTGTAGCTGCTGTGAGGCACCGTCTGGCCATGTGGCAACAGTCTTTCTGATGGTGGGAGCAGTTTTCTTGACGGGGGCATATGCGGGAGTTAAAAACTAGGACAGATGGTCAGACTGGTGGTAGTGGTCTGGTCGTGTAGCCCATTTTGATGTTAGAATATACCTTGTCCAAAGTGTTCTCTCCCCTAGTAGCACATTTAACATGCTGGTGGAATTTAGGGAGTGCTATTTTTAAGTCTGCATGATTAAAATCCCCTGCTATGATCTGCACAGCTTCCGGGTACATGCTCTGCTGCTTGCTAATACTACCATGTAAATGACCGATAGCCAAGCTAGCATTAACATCCGGTGGAATGTAAACAGCAGTTAGTAAAACAATGGTAAACTCCCTAGGAAGGTAAAAGGGTCTGCATTTAACAGTCAAATACTCCAGGTCTGTGGAGCAGTGTCTGTCTATAGTCACTGAGTGTGTACACCAGTTGTTATTAATGTACACACAGAGCCCCCCTCCTCTGCTCTTACTGGAGTCCATTGTCCTGTCCTGCCCCTGCATAGTGTAGCCTGCTAGCTCAGTAGCCGGGTCCGGAATAGATGGATGAAGCCAGGACTCTGTGATTAACAGCACGCAACTGTTCCTCATCAGTTGTTGTTGTTGCTGTTGTTGGTTGCTGTCTGTAGTCTCAGTTCGTCCATCTTATTTGCAAGGGATCTGGCGTTAGTGACAAACAAGCTGGGAAGCGGTGGTTTAAACAGCTGCCTCCTTAGTCTCGCTAGCGCACCAGCCCTGCAGCCCTGCTTCTGCTTCCTGTCTCTGCGCTGCCTGCGCCGCCTCACCGCTGGGATAATAATCCACGGCGAGCCGGGAATCCTCGCTATATTGTGCAAGTGGATAAACTCGGCTGTAACACTGCTTTTAAAACAAATTCCATTCTTTGGGAGGTCACTTCGGCTGTAGATGTTGTTCGCATAACAAAAAGTACCCCAGATGAAAAAAACATGTAAATACAAAGCAAAACAAAACACTGACTGTACAAGAACTTAGCCGCAGCAAGTATGTGCGCCGCCATCTTGGCTGAGAAGAAACTCTGAAAAGGGTGACACTTGATGTCCGTTCAAACTGATGTCATGGTTACCATGCAATCTCTTCTAGTCTCGTTGCTGGTGAAATCTAGCCAGGGCTCTGCGATGATCCACGATGATACACAGCTTTCCCACACAGCACCAAGTCTTCTCTCTGATTCACATGAACTTCCAGGAGGCTCTTCACCACTACCGTATTATTTTACCCCTTTTTCTTGCACACACAAAAGGAATAACTGATCCTTCCTTTACATACCCCACTCCTGGTACCAAAATTTGTGGCTGCTGGGAAAATACACACAGGACCAACAAAGACTATTTGGGGTTGTTTTATTCCTATTTATTAATCAAGATAGTATTCCTATGAAAGGAAGGTCAGAAACTAAAGAAAACTCAACCGCAAAAACAAGAGAATCATGCAAGAGAAAACAAGTAAATAATATGGAATCGGGGGAGGAAATAATACGGCCGATTACATTACATAGAAAATATACTGAATACCAGCTGTGTAAGAAAACATACAATTGTAACATCTTTTATCAAATGTTAAATATAAATGTTTGTTTTAGACACAAAGCATATGTTAAAGCACAATGAATCTACTGCTTATGTAGTAAAGTGAAAAGCAGCTCTGACACCTTCATCATTTCATACCAACAGCAAAACCCAAACCGACTGTGAGAGTGAATCCTCAGAGCTCCGTCTACACTGGAGATACCATCACTCTGAGCTGTGAGCTGCAGCAGTCGACTGGATGGGAGTTTCTCTGGTACAAAAATTATCAGCAGTTACAGCTTCTGAACAGTGAACAAGCACACACACTTAATGTGACAGTCAATAACTCAGGAGAAACAGTGTACCAATGTCGCGCACGCAGGAACTATGACTACTACACAGAGTTCGGTGATCCTGTCAGGATTGCAGCGAGAGGTATGTCATGATTTTTTTTCCCTTTTCATCAATAGCTTTTCAGAAGGAGTAAGAAAATAATGCTTAATTTCTGCAATTCCTTGCCATTCCAGAATGTTAAGAATAATCTTAAAGTATATATGTTTTAAAAGTACTTGTCATTTGCGGCTGGGGAGATCCAATGCAAAAGTTTAAAAACATGTTATTTAACAAAGAAAAATAAAAAAAGAAGGAAAAGCTATAAATTTAAGTTTAACACCACATCATTCAGGATTTTTCTATAACAGTCTGAGACAGAGTGTTTTATTACTTACTAAAACTTTGTTAAAAGAAGAAAAAAATACAGTACGTCTGAAACCAGAAGTCTCCAATGTGTGAGAAATGTAAGAGATTATCTTCACTTCTTCACAGTCTAAACTCAACATACTATATTGAATAAAATAATAAGTAGTTACAAATACTATATATGAAAGTATCTCGTAAATAATTATAACATGGTTACATGTGTGTAACTAAACACCTGAACTCCACAAACTGTTGTAAAGTCATAAGGGTTAAGCACAAATTTACTATATTTAAAAACATAAAATAGTACACAAAACCTGCCCCATGCTGTAATCTTCATTATAATTTTCCATTTCAGTTAACCTTTGAAAATTTGTACAAAGTATTGTGGGTGTGAGTCACATTGAAACTGTTTTACTAATGAAGACTGGGTTTTGTGGGGAAATTTCATAAATTTGAGTAGAAAATGTGCCTATGCAATTTAGACATATAGTTACACTCATCTAACTACACATTATTAGTATTTTATCCCTGGTTAGTATTTGTGACTAGTACTCACTCCTTAGGTGGTATTTTGTAGTTAAACAGGGCTGAGTTTATGTATTTATTTATTTATTTATTTATTTATTTATTTATTTTGCACAATGCTGTTCTGCTTGCTTCTACCAGTGACAGAATCACAAATGAAGAAGTGCAACGATGATCGTCAGTCCCATAAAGACTACAGGCTACACTGTCCAGTACAGTTTAACTGGATCTAGATGTGGTGTTTTACGTTAAAACAAAACATTTCAGAGTTAATAGTAACAGATCTAAAAAAACAGTTTATTTGTAAATTAACTGATAAAAGCAAACTGTTGCATTCACAATTCTACTATTCCGATATCATCATTGTATATCCATGACGACAAAATCATCATGACAGTTTAGATGCTCTATTATTTTTCTACAGCAAGACCTAAACCAGTGGCATCCATGAATCCTGATAAACAGGTGTTCAGTGGAGATGCCGTCACTCTGAGATGTGACATACAGGATGAAAGTGTCTCTAGCTGGCAGTACAGCTGGTATAAAGATGCTTCACACAGTCCTGTCAGTAGTGAACAGGTGTACAGGATGAGTGGTGTTGAAGTGACCCACACAGGTAAATACACCTGTAGAGGAGCAGAGAGAAGAGGCTCACGCTCCTCACACTTCAGTGATGCTGTTACACTGACTGTATCAGGTGAGTGAGTGAGGGTTTTTAGGGACACATGAAAATGTGCAATTAGACATTCATGAAAAGCTTCTTATTGTGTGTTAAATAAATCTAGAAAAAAATCGTTTTGTATTTCCTGTGTAACAGAGAGACCACAGGCAGTACTGAGTGTATCTCCACGGAGCTGGCTGACTGAAGGAGACTCAGTGACTCTAAGCTGTGAGGTTACAGACTCCTCTACAGACTGGACATTCAGCTGGTACACAACTGTTCCCTACAGAGACGGCTTAACTCAAATAAAACATAATCATGGCTATATCATGTATGTGGAGCTCCTCTCAGACAGCAGCAGAGGATCTGGAGGCAACTACACTCTCAGTCCTGCTGCTATGAATCACACAGGAGTTTATATGTGCAGAGGAGAGAGAGGAGAACCAGCCGTTCACACACAGTACAGCAATCCACAGCCACTATGGATCACTGGTGAGGAAAATTAACTGTTGTGTTGAAGTGTAGAATAGAAAAGTGTGAATGTAAGATCAGATTAATGCAGCATTTATTTATTTATATGTATAAGGCAGTTAAAGAGCCCAAAGTGCTGGTAGAGGCTTATTGTCACGATGTCCCTTGTGTTCCACTGTATTTTGTGATGTCTCTGCCCCTTGTCATTGGGTAATTTTTCTGGGTAACATACAGGACTCAGGAGATGGTTTAGGATCTATGTGCAAGAGGATTTTATTTTAAAAGCCAGAAAGGTAGAGCAGGTAAACATTACGGACGTAACCAAGTACAAATACATTATTCAGAGTGAACAGAACATTTAACCTGAAGATTGGATTTAACTTGAAGGTTGCATATTCATGTCTTCTTGGAAAGCTTGCCAAAAAGGCAACTACATGACCACTTTAGGTTTAAACCCAAATACAGTTACAGATATGGCTATTTAGAGCAAAAACAGATGAAGTTACAGATGATGTCATTATGTTACACTGTTAGTAAACACAATGCAAATTACAGAGGTGTAAAGCAGGTAAGAGTCAAACACGCTGAAGCACCGTACAAGAAACCAGAGGACAAATCCAAAAGACTAATCAAAAGACAAGGCAAAGAGTCTAAAGAGGGCAATGGCAATCACAAACTAAAAATGGCTCTGAACTTGCACAAACCCTGGGTTTGGCAAGACTTTACATCATGTATAAGACCATGTGCTGGCCTAATATACTCTAAAATGAGGAAGTGACCTGGAGGTGGTGTGATAGAGCTAGACTAATACTCAGGCGACAGTGACATCTGGTGGTGAGGAGGCATAATGTCCCCTGGTGATGTGATTCCCTGATTGTGTGCACCTTTATCTCACTGTGAAACATTTATTGTAATATTTATAGTAATTTAGTGAGAGCAAATAGCAAATGACACTTATTTACTTTTACAGTTTTTTTTTTACAGTTATTTATTTTTAGTCTAAAATAAAACATATTCCAGTACATTTTTGTCATTTGTCTCTGGTAGCAAATAACAAATGACAGTAAATCACTGAAAAGTACTCTCATACCTTCACAGATGATTCTTCTTATGTTTATTGTATATTTCCAGTAATATACTGTAAATTCTGCAAGTAAAATACTTGTAAATATATTTATGGTATAAAATAAAATATAATACAGTATATTTGCTCATTTGGCTGATGCAGGATACAACTGAAATGAGGGTTAAAGGTCTTGCTCAAGGACTCAACCATAGCAGCTTAGCAATGCTGGGATTTGAACAGACGACATTCTGATCTGTAAATTAAAGCCTGAACCACTTTAAACTCAAGCTTGATACAAGGAGAAATTTTACAATCTTACCCCTGGCAAAAACATTAGATATCCCGCTATGCAATGCATTTTCTGGTATTTTACTGTAAACCTGTGAAATAATAAAACGGTATTTTGCCATAAAATAAATACTGTACATTTACAACAATTTCCTTTTGTTCTGCCGTAATTTATTACATGATTCCAATTTTTATTTTTATTTACGTGGTTTTTTCTGTGTTTAAGGTGAATCTCCTCCAGTCTCTCTGATCATCAATCCCAGCAGAACTCAACACTTTAGTAATGACTCTCTCTCACTGAGCTGTGAGGACCAGAGTAACTCTACTGGATGGACAGTGAGACGATACAAACACAATAAAAGAGTGTTAGATTGTTCACGGTGGGGATCAGTTACAGGATCTACATGTAAAATCAGCTTCCTCTCCACAACACGCACTGGAGTTTACTGGTGTGAGTCTGAATCTGGAGAAAACAGTAATCCTGTCAACATCACAGTGCATGGTGAGTCTTCATGGAGTGTGTTTATTGTTAGGGAAATGATTTATTACAGAATATTCAGAACTCTGTGTTTGTAAATGTCGAAAAACGCTCAGGAAGACAACAACAAATTTTTTTTTCTCAGTACATTACCTGTAATTTCTATAATTCTGAGTGTAGATACATGCATGCTAGTAGTATTAACAGCTAGTAGTAGTATAATAGTTTTATTAGTACCAGTAAATGAGCATGGAATCGAATCAATATTCGATATTCAAATATCTCTGTAGCTTTACTGAGCTGTGAGGACCAGAGTAACTCTACTGGATGGACAGTGAGACGATACACACACAGTGAGGGAGTGTTAGATTGTTCACAGTGGGGATCAGTTACAGGATCTACATGTAAAATCAGCTTCCTCTCCACATCACACACTGGAGTTTACTGGTGTGAGTCTGAATCTGGACCATAATTCGGTTGAATTTTTCAGCAAGTACGAGTACATGCTTACTGATACTCATGCTGATAATGATAACAAAATGAATAATTTACTGAGGATTAATCAATCAGGGATAATTCTGAGTATGGAGACATGTATGCTAGTATGTGTCTCATGAGCTAGCGGCAGTTTTTTGCAGGCTTGAATTAAATACCTGCAGACTCCAGGTATACACATAAATTAGAGAACTTTTATTTATATTATCTACACACACATCATAGTGTTTGGATTTCCTTGTTTGTGATTTTCTGTGTTCTAGATGGTGATTTGATCCTGGAGAGTCCTGTCCATCCTGTGACTGAGGGACATCCTCTGACTCTACGCTGTTTATATCGCAACACAAATTCCTCAAACCTCCGAGCTGATTTCTATAAAGATGGAGCAGTTCTCCAGACACAGACTACAGGAGAGATGATCCTCTACAATGTCTCAAAGTCAGATGAAGGTTTCTACCACTGTAAACACCCAGAGAGAGGAAAGTCACTGAAAAGCTGGCTCTCAGTCAGACGTGAGAAACCTTGTGAGAATTTCTTTTTATTTGATTATCTTTTTAATAACACAGTTTATATGCACAGTGTTTAAATGCTTAAATTCTGCTCTCTTTCTCTCCTCAGTCTCAGGTTCTAGATCCGGTGGTGGAACAGTAGGAGTGGCTGTGGGTTTGGGATTTTTGTTCATCGCTTTACTGATCTTAATGATCCTGCTGTGGTCCTACAAAAGAAAAAAAGGTCTGATAACTGCTTCAGCTATGTTATGTAGAATATACTCAGAGTTTCTAAAAAATAAAGCAAATTTTGATGTATCACGTAATTGTGGAAAAATAACTAAAGGTTACTTGAATAACTAAAAGTGTTAAGTGTGAAATATTCCAAACAAGTCATTATTATGGTGTGAGATATCGTCCTGATTACAGTGTAAGAAACAGTTTAAATACAATGTAGATTATAAAATAAATAAAAAGTACCTGCACATACTAAATATAGATATACTATGTATACGATGTAATGTGGTAATTAATACATATTCATATTATTCATTAATATTATTATATTATAAACCCAAAACCTGTTGTAAAGTCATATTTAGAGCTAAATAAATCTATTTCAGAAATTATGGTGAAAGATGTTATGAAGGTTAACAACTAATTCACTGTAAAAAAATATATATATGTATTTAATTTAAAGATTTTTACTTTTTTTCAGTTAATATTTTTTCAAATTCTCACAAATTATTCTGGGTGTGAGATCTGTCATACTGAACCCGGTTTAATAATGGAATATGAGTTTTTGTGAAATCATTAGGTTTAGGTCAGTAGCTGAAGACTCTCAGTCAGGACACACACCACTTCCGGCTGGTCAGACACTGTCTCAATCACTTTATTTCTATATTTATTAGAAGAATAGAAACTCACATCTTTCTTTGAAATTCATTGTAATATTATCATCTCTTTAATACACAGCATGAACAGCTTTTAATAAATTCTGTTGCTTTATTTGTTTGAAATCTATTTTGTAATCTACAGTAGCATTTATAACAAATTCAGAACTCTTCATTCTGTTTTCTCTGGAAAGTGAACATATTTATGATACTGTGGATCAGGCAGATACGAGTGGAACAGGTAGCTTTATTTCCTCTTTCATTAGGAGACTTAACTATAGATTAACTCTATACAGTAAAGTACAGAAGTGTTCAGCGTTCAGGTGAAGCTGCAGCTGAGTGTGAAGCCACTTATGCACAGGTCACGAAGAAAAAGAAGACAAACAGGAACAATGGTAGAGAATTTTTAATGCTGGGACATTTCATGTATTTATTAAAAAAACAAAAGCAAATAATATCTGAAATCTTAAACATATTCAATAATTTGTCACATTAACTATCTGCATCCAAGTATCTGAGGTCATAAGCTGAAATTTTCCTCCAGATCAGCGAGTCAGTTCCATCACAGGCTCCATTAAAAAGTCAGTGATGTGTTCTGCATAGCATTAATCATAAAGTTATCATACATTGAAAAGATGCCTCATGCTGAATGATAAAGGAAGCTGAAGAAAATAAACCCTAGAGTTTAAAAATCTACTTTAAAAAACGAGTTAGAATTCAGTGAGGTTTTGGCAGGAGACTGATAATGACTTATGTTTATGTTTATGAGTTATGACTGATGTATTACAAGGCTAAAGATCATTGGGATGGTTTTGTTCTCTGCTACTGCAGGTGCTGATGCTGAAGCTGGTGTTAGTGATGCGATTTATGCTAATCTTGAAATAAAACCAATGAAAAAATGAAAAGAGAATAAAAGGTAAAGCAAAATGAAGACATTTTAATTTGTGTCATAGTTCACCTGCACCCTAATCTTGTTTTATGTAAATAATAAAACACACTGTTGTGCTGTTATAGGAAAATAATCAGTGACAGTGTGGTGTGATGAAGCAGTAACTCTGAAGGTGATTATTTTCCTATTACAGCACATCCCAAAGTGTTTTACCACAGCAACTTGCCTCTTTAATTCATTACAGAATGACATGTCATACTTTTCATCCGTTTATTGTTGTGAGATTTCTGCAAATGTTAGTTCCTTTTATCACTTGTGTTTCATCACGTATAAACAGTCGTTCCTTTATCAGCTTCTCTTTTTTCTCTTAAAGTGTTGAAGCTTAGAGTCCTCTGTCTTGAAGTCTTTCCCATGTCAGAAAATTTCCTGACTGTTACACAGCGCTGACACTGGAGACTCCTTCCATAAATGTTAAATAAACTTCTTACAGAAAAATCCATATTAACACTTACATTTTTTTTTTGTTAAACAACATCCCTTAATCTGATTATTCACATAATCTATCACTTTATTTATGTAATCTGTTACTTTATTTGTGTAATCTGTTACTATAGAAGTGATATCATATTAGAACAATTGGCATTAATATAAACCTGTGATTTGCAGCTGCACTACTGTCAGAGCTGCTGTTATAGAAAATTAATCAACACCTTCTGACCAATCAGAATCCAGAATTCAACACTGCTGTGGCCTAATGTATTTTACTTGTGAATGATTTAATATCCAGATCATTTTCTATTTAATACTTTCGATGATTTGTAATTTTTCAGGAGATTAATTCAGGATATCTTGATTCCCACTAGAAAAGGCCAGTGTTTTAAAGGTGCATTGGGTAGAACTTGGAGTTCATCCATGTTAGATTGGTAGCTATCTAGATAATTTTCCATCATCTCATTCTACTTGGACAGTTATGACATAGTTAGCTATCAACATGCAAAATACTGACACGTCATATAACTGATTTCTTGCTGCGGTCACTGATTCAAAAAGTTAATTAGTTTGTAACATAAATGAAAGCAGTATGAGGAGAAATGTATTTATAAAGATATTTATTGCAATCACTTTCTTTCTCTCTGCAGTGAGCCGTGTGTCTGTGTCCACTGATGAAGCTACAGTTATCAAACAGATCGCTGGAAAACTGTGAATTGTGATTGTCTTCTGTTTTTCCTAAAATGCTCAGAGTAGTAAAGTCTTGTACCTCGTGTCTTGTTGTGCTTTTTACTGCTTTTCCTTTTCTACTTATTCTGTACACTTATTATTAAGGGAAGAAATATACTTTTTATATATTAAAAATATAACCAATATTTTTATATATAACCAATATTTTTGGTTCTGCAACATGCTGTCCCGGATCATTACTGCCATCATCTGATCTGTTGATCTACACACACACACACACACTTTTTTAAATACATGTTGTTTTTGAAAATTTTCTCTTTATAGTTTACATTTTTCTAACCATTTTTATTGCTCATTTTTATGCCTTTACAAATGACCTGATGCTTTGTTAGTCATCTCACCATGTTCAATAATGTCACCTGGAATGACTTTGTTTGTGGCTTAAACAGTGTTTTATGCATGCACGAGGTACAAGACAAAGAGGAGGCTTACGTTAGAGAATTTGTTTTATACTTCAGCAATGTTTAGATAAAATATGAATAAAGATGTACAACTCTGAATTAAATGTAGGTTATCCTTGCCATATATACAAATAAAACCTTCAACAAATAAAAAATATGTATTTTATGTCTTTCCAATCTGTTTGTTAATTTTAGACAGGGTAAGCAGTGAGGCTGATGGCAGTCAGGCAAAACAGCAGGTTTCCACAGGTAGTCTACATTTAAAACCAAGTTATTGGTAAATATGTTTGTGTGGAATTAGTGTTCAGCTGGGTGTTTTATAAATGAACAGCGTCATAAAACTGTGGTGTCTTCTGGGCTGCAGTCACTTAACATTACAGCAGTGGCAGTGATTCAGACGATCAAAAGCTACTGAGTGCATTTCTTCCCAGTCCTGGGAGAGGGATTAAGATAGTCAGGATTAGAGGTTTGTAAATCAAGCTTGTATCTAAATCATTGTTGTATATGAGCACTAACACAGTCTACACAATTGGGGAGAATTTTTGGTAGGCTTCTGCAGTCAGGAACATCACACACTTCTTCCAAGGGAAAATTGTAGCAGAAAAATAGTTTCATGCATATTTTACTGTATAAATAAACATTTATTCCCTTTTGTTACTGTAAGAGGCCGCGCTACACCTCCAGCAGCCAGCAGAGGGCAGCAGTGGAGCACAGTGAAAGCAGCCATTCAGGAGAACTCAGTTACCCAGAATTCTCCAGGCTGATTAACCTGGATTAACTGCACCTGCCAGGCAGGCTACTTAAGGCCAGCCTTTGACACAGCCCTTTGTCACACCTTTGTAAAGTGACCAGTATAGTATGTCAGTGCTTTACTTAAAGTAAGATTAAAAGAGTAAAAGAAAAATAAGAATTTAAAAGAATTTTAAAAAAGAAATTGAAAAGAAAAGCAGAAAGAAAGCAGAGGAAAGAAGTGACTAGAGAGATTGCACCAATCATGCCCCAAACCCTGCCCTTAACCTTTATTTCACCAATATATAAACCCTGCTTGCCCAGTTATTTATAAGCAAGCAGGGGTTTTCACTCTGCAATTGGGTCCACACTGAACCGTCCTGTAACAGTTACCATATCATTTGTGTATGAGATTTTAAAACTCAGGTCTCTTGTAAAGAACAGCTGGCTGTTAGATGTCATAAGCTTGTGTTATGAAGGCAACTGAAGTGATATTCAGTGAGAAAACTCGCTCTGGACTCAACTAAAGCTCCACATGCTCCACCCCCAACTCAGCTCCTGCTCCTCTGCGCTTACATTTATCATGTCAGCAGTAACAAAAATGAATTCAGTAACATAGCTTCATACTGACAGTTACTGACAAAGTGTCACGAGTCCCTTTTGGACCCCTTCCTTAGACAGTGTGTGCTATAGCGGGCATTACACACAATGTGTTTTTTATGTGCTTTTGCTTTGCTGTGCAGATTACACACATGGATTATAACTAGAAACAAAAATATTACATTCAAAACTTATTGTGCAATCTAGGCCCTTTTTATTCCTTGTTCACCATTAGGCATGCACACTGTAAATCAGCAGCAGAAAAAAGAAAACATTTACCACACATTATTTATTTAGATGCAATTTTGGGGGAAAAAAAAAACAGCCAGATCCATAAATATTTGGACATTGACCAAGTTGTGTGATGCTGTGAGTAAAATTTCTCTGTGTGTCTTCAGCAACATGGACAGTTGAAAACTGGAAAAAGAGCAGGTGATTTTTTTTTAAATCTTCAGCTGTCCTGTGTCGGTGAGTCTGTGCCCATGATAGCCTCAGATTGCTGTTGTTGGCTGAGAGGAGTGGAACCTGATGTGGTCTTCTGCTGTTGTAGCCCATTGTGACGGCGGACCGACAGCCCGCGCACGTAAAACATCAAACGCTCCTCGCGCGACTGACGGCGTGCTGCTGAAAAGTCAGCGTCCTTTCAGCACCGCGTTTGTGTTGGACAGCCGGAGTGCGCGTGGCTGTGGGGCGGAGCGACCTAACTCAGCACGGCTGGCGGCCAATGAGTGGCGCGGCTCCTCTTCACCCTCCCGGAGAAGACGAGGAGCTATAAAAGGAGCTCGCGGCCACTCTAGTTGGGTAGAGGTAAGTGAAAATCATTACTTTTATAGTTTCTGTCTCTGTGTGTTTCCTAGATCCATACGTAAGCGAAGAAGACAAGTTTCTGCCGCTCCACGACCCCTCCGCTGCTTAAACCGGCCTGTTGTATTCTCACAGTCTCACCGCCGCGCTGCCACTGCAAGTTCACCGCTTCAAGCCCGAGAGTTCACTGCCTACACTCTCCTCAGTTTCACTTTCACTTTTAAGGATAGTAAAGAGCACGTGCCCTCCACCCACCCACCCCACTTACTGCGTGTGTGTGTGTGTGTGTGCAGCCTTCTGCGGTCCCGCTGTGTCACACCCAGGGCCTAAAATTAACACTCGCCAAGCGCCAAATGCGAGTAAAAATCGGCGTTGGCGAGTATGTAACAGTAGCTACGTTTACATGGACACTAATAATCCGATCGTAATTGGACTAGAAGCACAATCAGATCTAAAAAGTCACATGTAAACACGTCAATCGGAATGAATTGGGCAAAACCGATTAAAATTTCATTCGGATCGTAAGGGGTGGTTTAAACCTTTTCTAATCCGATGGAGAGGACATGTAAACACTTCATCGGATTGAAAATGAAACCAGATAGTTCTGCGCATGTGCAATGACGTACAAATCACGTAATGACGTATGACGCACGGCTGTCAGCGGTACTGGGGCTCTGACCGTAGCCTCACCAGGTGCCATGTTCCCCTCCACCACTGAGCATAGTGTCATAAATGACTGTCGTGTCATCCTAAAATTCTCCTTCCACTCCTCGTCTGTGAAGTGGTGCAAGACGACGTTGTCCCACCAGTCCTTGCTTCGGACCCTCATCCACAGACGCCTTGTTCTGGGCTCGGGAAGGGGCGTTTTAATTGCTTGATAAATACACGCAGCACCCCACAAACCATCACGCGCTCGTCGTCTTCTAATTAGCAGCTGAAATAGGCAAATGTTAAGTCTGCTTTTTAAAACGAAAAAAAGAAGCAATGGCAAGAGAGTGGCTGCTAGTATCTGCATGTTGGAACAGCGGGAAACGTGTATTCGTGCACTGTGCGCATGTCAGAAGATTCTGTCATGTAAACGCGCATATCAACCCGATTACTTTATTCAGCGTTCTTGTAAACACTGCGATCGGATTAATCAATCTGATTGATTTCATTCCGATTGAAACAAAAAGTGTCCATGTAAACGTAGCTAGTGTCAGTCGCCATTTGGCGCGTAAAACTTTTACGAATTTTAACAATGCAATGTAGTGAGAACAACAGCCAGTTTTTAAAGAGATTCGCTGTTTCTGATGTAAGCGAATAAAATAATCTTTTCTGAAGACGAGATCATCGTGATTGGTTAGCTGTCCTGTCATACGCATCAAGAGCGAATCAAATAACAGAATAGAAACGGACTGATAAGGTCAGAGCAGTGATTGGCTAGCTTGATTGTAGGCACGGTTCTAGTAACTTTTACCTCAGAAAATATTGCTGGTTTATTTAACTTTTCCTTTCTTTAGTCAGCGTAACCCGAGAATGTGGCGACACACACCTGGGGTTACACCGCCAAAACGGAAACATGATGAGCAAACATCAGAAAGTCCTGATGGTTCTCTGAGTTTTAGCGAGAGATGGCGTTTCACTGACGATGGATCAAAGAGAGACTGGCTTGTATTTTATATCGCGACTAACACGATGGCCTGCTCCGTTTGCCAAAAACATGCAAAGGACAAGAATCTCAAAAAATTCATCTGTTTTAGGGACAAAAAAAGAAACTTGAAAACGTTAAAGAACACGAAAAGTCCTGGTGCCACAAACACTGCGTCTTTACCTGCCTTGTCAACTCTGACAGTCCAGGCTCTGACCACACTTCAGGAGCAGACAGCCACAGAGATGAAGAATATGTTTCATGTGAGGATGAGGGGTTATGGGAATGTGTGTGAAAAAGAGAGTAGGCTGATTTGATTGTCTGGCTTTTAGTCAGTGAAATGAATTAATTCAGTATTCAAAGAAACTGAAAAAATAAAAAGTTAATAAATCAATAAATCAGTTTGTTGTTGTTGTTGTTGTTGTTGTTTTCTTGAAAGTAAAGCAAGGATAAATGAAAAACATTTTAAATATGTTTAGTCATTGTAGTAGTAATAACTGCCTGTTTTTGCAAAAAGAGTTTCATGGCAGGTAAAAAAAAATTTTGGCCGGTAAATTTTCTCACGGCACCGGCCATTGGCAGGTGTGGCAAAAAGTTAGTTTTAGGCCCTGGTCACACCGATCCACATAAGGTTCGATGTTTTGTGCATGTTGAGATGCTTTTCTGCTCACCACAGTTGTAAAGAGTGCTTATTTGAGTTACTAGATCCTTCATAGCGGCTCGAACCAATCTGGCCATTTTCCTCTGACCTCTTATCAACAGAACTGCTGCTTACTCAGTGGTTTTTGTTTTTCTCACCATTCTGTGTAAACTCTAGAGACTGTTGTGTGTGAAATTCCCAGGAGATCAGCAGTTTCTGAAATACTCAAACCAGCCCTTCTGGTACCAATATCCATGCCATGATCAAAGTCAGAGAGATCCCACTTTTTCTTCATTCTGCTGTTTGATGTGAACATTAACTGAAGCTCGTGACCTGTAGCTGCATGATTCTTTTGCATTGTGCTGCTGCCACATGATTGGCTGATTAGATACCTGCATGAATGTGCAGTTTTACAGGTGTTCCTAATAAAATAGACAGTCAGTGTATGTAGCTGTTTCGCCTCCTGATAAGTGAGATAACTCAGAGATTAAAATATTATAAAGTGACCATTTTCACTGAGCCCTGAACATGTCCTGATTGATGCTAACACTAGCTATAACTAGTTTGTCGCTATTGTGTTCATTAGCAAATGCAACTTGAACACTATCTAGCTAGCTAGCTAAGGGTGGAAAATGTAGCGAGCTACTAACTGCTTACCTTAATCTGGAATATACCATTAATAGACAGTTCAGATTCACTGTCACTCATGCATTTCAGCACCTAAACAATGTTCATAGTGACAACAGGAACACTACTGTTCATTACCGGATATGATGACACCTGCGAAATGTCGCTGTACCTACCTGCAATTAATAATGTAAAGAAAATGAGCATTAGCATTTAATATAAAAAAAATACATTCATTTTCATCTCTCACATCACACAAGGACAAATTTTAATTTCATTAAATCACTTGATGTTTAACATGTTGGATATCATCTCCATAACACACTGCATTTTTAACTCTATAATGGGAAAAGCCTCTGGTTATGGAGTTAGATGTCATTTTAAAAGATTAAAACTTGAATGAGATAATTCAAAACACAGGTGTGTACAGACTGTTCTCAATGTACACAAACAGACTGAACGGTGATAAAATATATTTTAATCAGTTCTGTTTAAATCTATTACAGTGTGGATGAGGTCAGGATTAAAATTATACTGCAGTTACCACTAGAGGGAGTCAAAGGCATTTTAGTTTCACTTTTCAATCACTGGCCACCACATGCTGAGTTACTGCAGCCTTCCTGTCAGCTCCAACCAGTCTGGCCATTCTCCTCTGACCTCTCTCATCAACAAGCTGTTTCTTTCTGTCTTTTTGTTTGTGTAATCTATATAGACTGTTGTGTGTGAAAATCCCAGGAGATTTCTGAAATACAAGTTACTGCATGAGCTGCATGTGCTGCTGCCACATGATTGGACAATTGCATGAATGAGTAGGTGTATATGTGTTCGTAATAGAGTGGACAGTGAGAATATAATGTACATTTAGATATTTTGCCTATTTGCAGCACTGTTACTCAGTGTGTTATTATTTAATGCAAATGATTTTAATCCTAGTAAAGTGAAACATTATAGGTTTTACAGTGTGAATCTTAAAACAGCCTTAATGTGAAATATAAGGGAACAGGAGGGACCACATCTGTGTCAAATAAAAGGTAGAAGTGACATATATGTACATTCTCTGTCTCTCTCTCTTTCTCTGTGTGTGTGTGTGTGTGTGTGTGTAAGAACACAGGAAGTTGCAGTGTCTGTGTCCACTAAAATAGAAGCGGGCCGCCCCAACCCCAGAGAGAACACAGGAAGTGGTAAGGCTTTAACACACACCTCTGCTCTGTCAGTCAGTCAGTCATTAGAGAGACAGGATGGAGCTCAGTCCACTCCCTGTGATGCTCTGTGAGTAAATGTTCTCTTTGTGTCTTCATTAGAGTGAGTGGTGGGGTATAAAGTTGTTCATCTGCAGTCTGAATGTCCTGAGTGATGAGCTTATTGTGTGATTAGGACATTGTGTGTACTTCAGCATGACTGCTCAGGTGGATCAGTGTATCCATATCTGTTATGAGAAGGGTTTAGTTTGATGCGTAACTTCTCTCAGTAACTATGATAGTTCAACAGGTAAGAGTACAAGTAGAGCAAGTTTAAAACATTAAATAATCTAATACGTGTAAACGAGTCTGTATTGTTGGAATCTGTAGCTGATCTTCTGTGTCCTGCTGTCGTGCTCATGACCATTTGATCATCTGCTAAAAGAAAATGACTGGATGGTGTTTGTACTTTCACCATTGGAAGTCATGGTTGTGACTAACTGAAATGTCTTTAGCTGCTGTGGTGAGACTCTGGTGGTCTTTCCTGTGAACAGAAAGGTTTTAACAAAACCATGTTAGCATTAACTAGACTTACTGAGAAAATGCCTTATAACCTACATTTCCATTTTTTTTACTATTATGATCTGTGCAGGGAAACATCTCAGTACAGAAAGTTCACTCTAATACACACTAATACCAAACTAATTCACAGCACTTCTTTTTTTTAAATAATCACTAATCATTCTTTACCTATCTGTGTTAAAAATAAGAGCAATAACTATGCAGAAACAAACACTTCTCATTAGTCCTGTACACACACAGAGCAGTGACAGTGTTAGAGGCCTGAGAACAGAGACCAGGTCGCGGATGTGGTTTATTTTCTATTTTAATGTTGTGGTGCAAATTCAGCAGTGAAGAAGGGGAGGAGGTGTGAAGGTGGACATGTGAAAGCAATAACTAACACTTAACTTTTTAACTGTTGATATGCTGGGCAAATTTAACTCCACTGACAATCATTGAGCTCTTTTAAAGCCATATGTTGGCCAAACTGAAAATCACCATTTGAGTCTCCACAGCAGGCCCAGTTGGAGACAAAATGACTATTCAGAGTGACAAGATTTCTGAACGTGCCTTCACTGGCCACTTTATTAGGAACACAATACTATTACTGGGTATATTTACTATTCCTGTACTGCCATCGAGCTGCTCCCTGGAGCCACTCCTCCTTTTTTTGACCGACGGCAGATGCTCCTCCCCTTTCCAGGTGACCGGCGGCGACTCCCCCTTTCAGGTGGATGGCAGCGACTCCTCCCCTTTTCGGCCAGATGGCAGCAACTCCTCCATCCTCCTGCAACCGCTCCAGCACCACACTTCCTCGGTGCCCCGATCCTCCTGCAGCGGCGAGGGCTCTCCAACAGCACGTCCCTCCTCCTTCCCAGGTTTTGGCACCAATGTAACAAATGTCAACAATGGGCAAGGAGGAGGCGGGAACCGAGTGAACTGAAACATAATGTTTAATCATAAACAGAACACAAACAGAACATAAAACACAAAACACAGGTGCATCTCTCTCTCTCTCTCTCACCCTTGGCATCTCCAGCCGCTCCTTTAACCCTCTCTCCCACTGATTAGCGTCTTCGCAGCCTAGCCCCTCCCTCCCGCTTGTCACATTCACCCTCTCATATTATATATGAGAAACTCATATTCAACATGTCCGTCAAGTTCTCCAGCGCCTCCTTCAGCAACAGCTGTATGTCAAAGGGGAAAAGTCTGCATTTCATCTAAACACTATCTAATTCCTTGGTTAGATCATTAGCCCCAAGGGCATATCTATGGACCAAGCCAAAGTAGCTGCAGTCATAGACTGGCCTACACCCCGAACAGTCAAGAACTTACAGCGATTCCTCAGCTTTGCCAATTTTTATCATCGCTTCATTTGGGGCTTCAGCTCCATAGCCCATCCCCTCACCACACTACTGCAAGGTGGATCCAAATGCCTAGCATGAACGCCAGTAGCAGACCAAGCTCTGCGACAGTTAAAGACTGCCTTCACCACAGCCCCTATCCTTAAACATCCTGAAGCTTCCAAACCATTTGTGGTGGAGGTCAATGCCTCAGAGACCGGGGTGGGGGCTATACTCTCTCATAGATTTGGTGAGAAGCCCAAGCTACACTCTGTCGCTTTCTATTCAAAGAAGTTAACCCCAACTGAACATAATTGTGGTATTGAAAACCGTGAACTGGTGGCCATAAAACTAGCCCTAGAGGAATGGAGGCACTGGTTGAGGGGGCCGAGCACCAGTTTACAATATACACAGATCATAAATATCTTGAATATCTCTGTACAGCCAAATGGTAATACCACGATCCTAGTGATCATTGCTTCATTCCTCTACCTACTCTGCCATCCGCCTTTATTACTGCTGAACTCTTATTTTACCATGTATTCAGGTATTTCGTAATACCAGAAGATATTGTAAGCGACAGAGGGCCGCAATTCACATCAAGAGTGTGGACCAGTTTTATGGAGAAAATGGTAACAGTAAGTCTCACATCTGGTTACCACCCCCAATCAAATGGGCAGGCAGAATAGGCTAACCAAGAAATAGGCCATTTCCTGCACACCTACTGCGCGGCCAACCCAGGAGACTAGGTCCAGTTCCTGCCCTGGGCTGAATACGCACAAAATTCTCTGCAACATGCTTCCACCCTTTCCAGTGCATGCTCATATATCAACCACTACTATTCCACTGGAATGCCGACCTCACAGACTCACCTGCCAT
Source organism: Pangasianodon hypophthalmus (assembly GCF_027358585.1). NCBI lineage: Eukaryota > Metazoa > Chordata > Actinopteri > Siluriformes > Pangasiidae > Pangasianodon > Pangasianodon hypophthalmus. Next base: position 4,482,922 of record NC_069713.1, read on the forward strand.
GGAGGACTGGTTTTGGTGCAGTGAGCAGGTTTGGGAAAGCACTCATCAATGCCTTGAACAGGTAGTGCAATCTAACAAGTGTATACCTCGGTACAGGTTAATTATTATTTAATTTGCAATAAAGCCCCTGCAAATTTGATCCTATTTACATTATTTTCAATGCTTTTGATATCCAGATAATTTAGTATGATGATAAATCAAATGCATGGTTCAAAAAAAAAAAAACAACAACTGCAGGTTAAACATTTGCATTAATGTTCTGGTTATCTATAGTAATGATGGTGCCAGAAAAGCAGAAAAGCAGACATGCACATAGAGTATTAATATTGTAGTCTACAATTTCAAGTACTATCCAGCTTTACATGGGCACTGGGGATAATATACAGTATATGCATTATTCTCAGTTAAAAATTGAGGTTTCATAATTTTTTTCCCATCATCTTCAAAAACCATTTTATCCTGGTCAGGAGCCACAGTGGCAGCCTATGACAGGAATACTGTCAACACGGGGTATAATTAATTAGAATGATTTTATAAGGGGGAATGCAGGTGCAGAGGGCACTGTGGCTTAGTGGTTGTCACTGTTGCCTCGAACCTCCAGGGTTAGGGGGGTAGAATCTCGCCACTGCCCTGTGTGCGTGGACTTTCCCCATGCTTCGGGATTTTCTCCGGGTACTCTGGTTTCTTCACCCAATCCAAAGACATGCATTGTAGGCTGATTGGCATTTCCAAATTGTCCATAGTGTGGCAATGGGTGTGCAGTTGCACACTGCAATGGATTGGCATCCAGGGTGTCCCCTGCCTTGTGCTCCAAGTCCCTTGTGATAAGCTCCAGGCTCCCCACAACCCTGTGCAGGATAAGTGGAATGAAAAATGAATGGATGGAATGCTGGTGCAGCCAGTTGCATTATCTCTAGTAAAACTGTAACAAAAACATAATGGGGTGCAAATGGAAGAATACATACATATGCAGTTTTGTACAGGATCACTACTGATATTCTTCACATGAGAAGAATCTAAAAACATTGGAGCTGTGCTGTGATCGACTCATAAAATCATTAATCCATCTTCAGTGACCACTTTATGCTGTTTATGGTTGCTATGAAACTGGAGCCTATCCCAGGAACACTGTGTGACACCATGGGACCACGATGGCTACACACACACACACACACACACACACACAAAGGCAGGTCGTGCGGGGGAACGTGCTCTTTATTCACTTTGTTGTGGATAAGAAAATGAAAGTGAGGAGTGCCGGGAGTGCGGCTTGGTGCAGGCAGGAGGTCTAGTTCGAGGCACGGCGAATGGGCAGGGGCAGCTCAACGGTGAGACGTGAGGGACACAGTAAGCTAGACTAAACAGCGTTGAGATCGCAAAGCAGCAGAGGTTCTTCTTTCTCGCTTACATCGGCGTCTACGAGGCAGAGAGAGAAAAGTGTTAGTGAAATAATAACTTTCATTTATCATTCTCCCCTTAGAGTGGCCGCGAGCTCCTTTTATAGCTCCTCGTCTTCTCCGGGAGGGTGAAGAGGAGCCGCGCCACTCATTGGCCGCCAGCCGTGCTGAGTTAGGTCACTCCGCCCCACAGCCACGCGCACTCCGGCTGTCCAACACAAACGCGGTGCTGAAAGGACGCTGACTTTTCGGCAGCACGCCGTCAGTTGCGCAAGGAGCGTTTGATGTTTTATGTGCGCGGGCTGTTGGCCCGCTGTCACAACCGGGAAAAAGCACACGACATCCAGGAGCATATCCAGGACATCCACATTCAGGAAGAAAATGTGAAACTCCAAACAGAGAAAATACCTTATAACCTACAGTAGTATTTTTCTTACTATTATGGTGTGTGTTGGGAAGCAGCTCAGTGCAGTAAGTTCAGTCTCATACACACCAACACCAAACTATTGTCTAGGTTTTTTTTAAACAATAACAAAATCATTATTTACTTATTTGTGTCAAAAATAACAGATGTAATTATGCACTTAAACAATTCTCATTAGCCTTGTACACACACAAACACAGGGCAGTGACAGTTTTAGAGGCCTGAGAGCAGACACAAGTTGGCAGTTGTGGTTTAGCTTCTTTTTTTAAATTCGGTGATGTGTGTTCAGCAGTGAAGAAGGGGAGGAGGTGTGAAGCTGGATGTGTTGAAGCAATAACTGACTTGTAACTTTTCAACTGTAAATACTGATGGACAAATATAACCCCACTGACACTTTTGTGTTGTTGTAAAACCAAAAGTTTTCCAAGATGAAAATATTTGCACATTGCCTGGATTCATGTTGATGCCGATTTCTGAGCCTACCACCTGCATCATGCAGCAAAAATCAAGATGTATTTAACCAGGTGTCCTATTTTCAAATGGCCAGTTTGTCTGAGCTTGTGCCCACTTTAGGCTCAAAATCCTTTTCCCAGGCTCCTTTTCATAATTTTAAAAAAAGCAGAAGAAAAGGAGAGAAAGGTAAGGAGTGAAGTGGGGCCCAGATGATTGTTTCACAACTATTTAAATGAAATATTTAGTAGCATGTTCGTTGAACATCTGCGCTTACTTAAATAGCAAGCCAACTAGGTAAGCTAGCTCATTTTAGCTGCTGTGTATGCTCATGCTAATAATAGTAGGTACTATTAATTGTTTCAAATCTCTGTTCTTCGAGCCTGTGATGGCGTGAACTGAGAGCACACATGAGGAGTTAATGAGGAAATGGCTTTGCTGCCAAGAATCACAGAGGATTCAAAACTTTAAAATTTCTAATAATAATACATTTTCTCTATTGGATTTGCCTATATGTTTGTTTGTTTTTTTAGGCCTACTGCACTATTCTTCCAGAGGGCCCAGAATTCCTGGCTATGGCCCCACTTGTATCTGCATGATTTTATACACTGTGCTACTGTCACTTGATTGGATGACTGGATAATTGCATGAATGAGCAGGTGTTCCTAATAAATTGTTCTGAGAGTTTCTGTCTTAGCTCCCTCTGTAGTAATGATGATTGATTTGCACACCATGAGTGATCTGTGCTCATGATGTACACATGGTCATCACTCTAAAACTTCCATGTGTAATTACACAGACCTTATTACAGACATGATCATAACCTGTATGTAGGCCATACCTGTTCTAAGAACTCAGTAATCAGCAATGGCTAGTGACAGGTTTTGGTGCAACAGGATTGCATTAATAAAGACATAACCTCTCTTTTTTTATTTTGTTCCAGGCTATGACACTTATGCTCTAGGCTACTATGTAGTGAATTTTTAGAGTAACTGCATAATGGACAGTTGAGTCAACAACATCCAGTCTAGGAACTTGTATCGATTTAGAAGTACGTTTGTTCAAACCTGTTTGAGGTAATATCATTAAACAGGACTGACAGGTTTTAGCAAAATGTCCAGCCCAACTACATTTCAAAAACAACACAAAATGCCTGAAACTAGCAAGAAATTGTAAAAAAAAAAAAAATCTAAAACATAGAACAATTTTCTCCTTAGGGTAGCGAATATCTTGCTCCAATGGGCCTCTATTAGTGCTTGTAGTAGTTTTCATTTTTTACCACTAGGTGCAATAACAACTCTATGGAAGCTGAGTGGCTGCGATCGCACATCACTTAGAAAGCTGAACAAATCAATGGAACATCGGCTTATATCTGTCAAACAGTGACATTTTTTTTTTATCTTTGGTGACTCAAAATAGGTTATTAGTATTTAAATGGATCTGAAAATGTATGGAGTTGTGAATGAGGATTTTATGAAGATTAATATTTGAATAGCTTATATAAATGGTGGGCTCTGCCCTATGAACTGCCCTATGCTCTCCCCTTGCATGAGCCACCACTGTCTGTAACTTTCCCAAATACCCAGAATTATCGCTTCTCTGACACAAAATATATTTTATTATTGTGCATTTTAAACTTGACCAGCACTTTGTTTCATTTGGTTTCAGTGGAAGATCTTAAAAATGATTGAGTACTTCCTGATGTGTCTTTATAGTGAAGAAAAACTGCAAAATGTTTTTTTTTTCCCACAGGATATAATGCAATCTTTACCAACATCTCAGTTCAGATTTCATTTTATAGCAGGTAAAATATAACATAATCTTTCCAGATGTGTGCAGTCCATATAAAATTACTGACAGCACTTCTTCTGGCTAAGGTGTCTATGGCAGAACTGTCTGGTAAAAAGTTGTGAAATTTGGCACACTGATTGGGGAGGATCTAAGGAACATTCTGACCAAATATAAGCCAATAAAATGCTAAAAAATGCTTACAGCTAATTCCCTTTTTTGCTATTCCTCCTCCGAATTTTGCTCAATCTTTGCCAAATTTGGCTTACATTATATTGACACCTGTCTAAACAATGCTGCAACAATGTCACCCTGCTGCCAATTTGTTCATCTAGACCTTTCCTCCTACAGTCAGAGAATTCCACCACTGTCCGTGGTCAAAACATACACACCATGAGTGAAACTACAACTCACTCTTGAATGCCTTTGCCTAAAGTTACGGCTCTGCTTTCCGGTGAGTGCTTAGGCAACAATTGTATCATGTCTGTGAATGTGTGGCTCACCGAGTCTGGGTGCTTTGCACCTGAAAATGCTGCTTGCAGCTTTAATTAGGGGGCAAGCGCCAAAGGTGCATAGGCACCATATTGTTATTCTATGTTTTCTTCTTCTTCTTCTTCTTCTTCTTCTTCTTCTGGCTAGGGTGTCTATGGCAGCCCATAGAACCATCTGGTAAAAAATTATGAAATTTGGCACACTGATTGGGGATGGTCTAACAAACATTCTGACCAAATTTGTGCCAAGTGTATGCCAACACTCTAGTGCCACCATAATTTAAATTTGAGCCTAATTCGGAAGTGCATTTATGGTTAAAACTTTTGAACTGTGTGTCCAAGTTTTAAAAGGGGTCCCTGGATTCCTTGGGTCGAGACGAGTTCAATGCATCCTATGAAGTCAATTTCCAATTAATTAGATTTTCTGCCATCTTGGATTTTGTCAAAAACATTTTTTTCACTATTCCTCCTATAAATTTTGTCCAATCATCACCAAATTTTGCCCACATAATCTTCTGAGTTTTTGAATAGTCCAAAGGATTTGCTTGTAATGGGCTGACAAATCTGATGGCGAAGCCGTCAAACAGGATGTGAGGCTGTAGCTCAGCAAAGACTTTGGGCACTGACACAAAACCTGACAGGCCTCTTCAGGACCATGACCTGAGGCTATGCAACAAATTTCTAGATAGCACCCCCTACTGGTCAAAAGTTACATGTCAAAAATGCTTACATCTAACTGCCATTTTTGCTACTTCTCCTCCAAACTTTGTCCAATCTTCACCACATTTGGCTCACATCATCTTGAGACCTGTCTTAACAAAAACTTTCAAAGGAATTTTGATATACAAACCCTGTAACATGCTGGCAAAAAAAAAAACAGGATGTGAGGGTGTATCTCAGCAATGCATCTATGTATCATCACGAAATTTGATAAGTATCTTCAGGACCATGCCCTGAATGTACCCAAGAGGTTGTGTGACTGCACCACCCCGTGGTCAAGAACTGTAACAATTTTCATTTTTTCCCTTATATCATTTTAATAGTTTGTGATAAGTTCACAGTTCATTTTTCTTATAATTCCCTGGAGTATGCTGAAGTGAACACACACCAACGTCTGAAATTCAAGGGCACTTCCTGTCGACCATCTTGGATTTTGTTAAAAACATTTTTTTTGCTACTCCTCCTACTAAGTTTCTCTAATCATCACCAATATTTATCATCTCATCTTCAGAGTATGCCTCACGAAAGTTAACAAAAGAATTTTGAATATTCCAAGCAGTGTATTGGAATATTCTGTAAAATGTCTGTAATGGGGGAATTAATCTGATGCTCAAGCCCCCAAAGAGGAATTGAGGCTGTGTCTCAGCAATGTCTTTGTGCACTGACACAAAACTTGGTAGACATCTTCAGGACCAAGACCTGAGGCTAGGCAACAAATTTCGTGTCAGCGCCACCTACTGGTCAAAAGCTACAATAACATGCAAAAATGCTTACATCTAACTGCCTTTTTTTGCTACTCCTCCTCCTCCAAATTTTGTCCAATCTTCACCAAATTTGGCTCACATCATCTTGACATCTGTCTAAACAATGCTGCAGCAATGCCATCCTGTTGCCCCTTTGGTCATCTAGACTTTTCCTCATACAGTCAGAGAATTCCATCACTGTCCATGGTCAAAACATACACTACAAACTACAAATAAAACTACAAATCACTCTTGAACCCCTTTGCCTAAAGTTATGGCTCTGCTTTCCTGTGATTACTTAGGCAACAATTGTAGCGGGTATGTGAATGTGTGGCTCACCGAGTCTGGGTGCTTTGGCCCCCAATAAAGCTGCAAGCAGCATTTATTCTTATTCTTATTATTATTCTTATTATTATTAAAGAATCAAGGTTCAGTAATTTTGGATTCATTCATTTATTCATCTACAGTAAGCACTTCATCCTGTTCAAAGTCAGGAGTTGAAGAGATCAGGAGCCTGGGATCATTGACCACAGTGGGCATAATTAATTAGACTGACTTAATAAGGCTGGCACGATGCCATCTCAAAGCTCCATTGTATCCGGTTTGATCCTGAGCTTGGATTACTTCCTGTGGAGATTTCGTTATGTTCTCATGTCTCCTCGAGTTTCCTCCTGACAAATGCCACTAGATACCATTTTTCAACTGCTGTCTCCCTTTCTCCTCTCCTCAGCATGTGGGGCAAGACGCAGGAAAAAATGTTAACTATCCCCACTGTTGGAACTCTAAGAAAATATTATTATCGTCTCCAAGATGAGAGTACTATGACCCCTAATCAGTCACTGTCCTTTTTTGTATGTGGGTGTTGGAGTGTAATAGGAAGTTTTGAATATTTTTCTGGAAAGAAGAAGAACAGTCTGTATGTACTAAAAGATAAGTTAAAGATCTTAGATAAATTAATTGTCTCTTTCTTTCCTAGTAGTGTAAGCTGACAGCGAGAAAACACAGGAAGTGTAGAGACTGTAAAACACACCTCTGCTCTGTCAGTCAGTCAGTCATTAGAGGTAGAGGATGGAGCTGAGTCCACTCCCTGTGATGCTCTGTGAGTAAATGTTCTCTTTGTGTCTTCATTAGAGTGAGTGGTGGGGTATAAAGTTGTTCATCTGCAGTCTGAATGTTCTCAGTGATGAGGTTATTGTGTCATTAGGACATGTGCTCAATGTTACAGTGTGACAGTCTGTTGGTTTTATGTCCCAGTGCTAAGATGATCACACTTTAATAATAATATTTGCTACATATTTGGTTACTTTGTGCAATAAAGCAAAATGAATACATTATTGAGCAGAGTAATGAGTTTTGTATTTGGTAGTTTAGATTTCCTGAATAAGAATGAATCTTGTGAGTATGCTGTGTCTACAATGTGCTGTTTCCATGAATAAACTGAGTCATTTTCATATTTACGTCATGTTCTCTGTTTCTGTTCCCTTTTTAGTGTTGGTTTCACTTATACCAGTGGCCCATGCTCAAGGTAATTTATATATAGTTTATTCCTTAAGGTATAAGAAAGGTTGTGTAGAATTTGTCAATTTGTTACTCATTTATTAAATACCATTCACTTTATGCCCTTGGTTAATTCACAAGCATTATTTTCAGTTAAGATCAATAGTTGTAATAAAATATGAAAAGAATGACCAACAAAACTTAAGATGTGAATACATAATTTTACATGAGTTTCACTGTGGTTCTTTGATTAGACATAAAAAACCCTCTACTTTAGAGATGCATCAATACTGGTGCTAGTATTTGTTATTGGTCCATTACAATGCTCATTTACTCATTCTCATAAAAATGCTCCAATTCTAATATACAAAGCCATGTGATACTATGTGACATAAGCTTAGTGTATGTTGTTGTATGTTGTATGTTGCACAAATGAACAGATGATGCGAAACAACAATGATCTGGACGTATTTTACAAATTATGATCAAAGCAAAGCTGATGACTGTATATATGGGTGGACACAGAAACAAGGATTCAAAAATAAAGAAAAAATATCTCTGAGGCCTTCTAATGACTGGCTACAGTACAATTTTAACCCACCCATTCCCATGTTCCTCAATGAGAAATGTGGCAAATTTCCATTTTAAGTTACATATCACTCCAATTATTGTTTTCAGGAATAGTGTTCTGTCATTTTTGCAAGTTCAGTTGACCCTGATATCTCCCCCAAAATCTTTCCTCATGATAAATGTATTTGTATAAATGAGTTATTTGGTGATAAATAAAAGGGCATGGTTGATGAGGTGATTAACAGTTTTGAACATTACAGTCGAGCCTCATGAACACAGCATTCACTTTCCAAGGCACCCCTGATGCTTTTGACAGTTTTGTAGCAAATTCATGTCCTGTTCTGCTGTAAACTCTTCTAACAGACCCTCAGCAGGGAGTTCTTTCCGGTATGTTGCTCATTTGGATGTCTAAGCTAGCAAACCAACGTGAATGAATGAAATGATGGCTTAAACCAAGGCTAACATTAGCTAAATTTCATAACAATTTTTGATTGACCATATGACATTAGCAAAAAAACAAAAAGTAACCTGTTAAGGTCAAAAGGTCATTACAAGCCATCTGGATTTTCTAGATTAATAAATACACTATATTATAATAATAGTAATAATAATAATAATAATAATAAACTTTATTTTATATAGCGCCTTTAAAAAGGCCTCTCAAGGCCCTTTACATAAGAGTATATAACAATAACAATGATTTAATAACAAAACAAAGTAATCAAATAAAAGCAATCCTAAAAAAATAAGTTTTAAGAGAAGATTAAATGTACTAAGAGATTGGGCTTCTCTAAGTTCAGACGGAAGGGAGTTCCACAGTTTTGGAGCGTAAGATGAGAAGGCCCTATCACTCATAGTATGCAAACAAGTCTGAGGGACAGTTAAAAGACCAGAGTTGGAGGAGCAGAGATCACGTTGGACAAAAGTATGGACAAAAGTATTGGGACACCTGACCATTACACTCATTTGTGCTTGTTGAACATCCCATTCCAGATTTTGCCCAAGCTTTGCTGTTATAATAACCTCCATTCGTCTGGGAAGGGTTTCTACTAGATTTTGGAGTGTGTCTATGGGGATTTGTGTTCATTCAGCCACAAGAACATTAGTGAGGTCATACACTGATGTCAAGCGAGGAGGCCTGGTGTGCCGTCTGCATTCCTGCTCATCCCAAATGTGTTCAGTGGGGTTGAGGTCAGTGTTCTGTGCAGGTCACTCGATTTCCTCCACTCCAACCTTGGCAAACCATGTCTTTATGGACCTCACTTTGTGCACAGGGTGACTGTCATGCTGAAACGGACTAGACCCCTTAGTTCCAGTGACAGGAAATTGTAATGCTACAGCATACAAAGATATCCCATACAATTGTGTGCTTCAAACTTTGTGGCAACAGTTTGGGGAAGACCTACATATGGGTGTGATGGTCAGGTGTCCACAAACTTTTGACCATATAGTGTACTTTTGGTGTACTTTTGAATATAAGATCAGAATTTTAGATTTGAGATGCAGCTCATGACAATAATGACAGCAGCAGAAAGTTTTGTTAGAGACAGAACTCATCAGTGTGTTTAATGTCACTGTGCAAAAAAATCGCTAAACATTTTACAGTTTGACTTGGAAACCTGATGGACAGGGATGTTTTGCCTCTGATGTGCCATCTAGTGAATGTCATTTTTAAATATTCTGGATGTACATAAGATACACAATAAGTGTGCCACTGCTTCTGAGGGTGCCAAGTATAATACAGACCCCTGTGCTTCACATCAGGACATATCACACCACCCCAGAGTGGATTATTTTTTCTATAACAACAGCTCCCACTTGACTGGTAAGTCATTGCAAGGAAGATTTCTTTAGTTTTTACTCAGTTATTTTACACATACACATGTTACTGATGTAATAAATGTCAAATGTTACCATAGGTCTTTGTTATAAATTTAGATATTTAAAAAAATGTGGGTGGTCAAGGCTTGCAGGTACAGAACATTGTTGATGCCCATTTAGATTTGTTTGCCCAAAAAAAGTTTGGAAACCCCTGGCTTAATACTAAGTAGTTAATGAATTTCAATGTTTGCATCAAGAAGTACCAAAACTACGTACTCATACTCGGTCTGAAAAAAAATGGTACTGATGCATTTCTAGTTTATGTCTAATTAAATTATTCATAGTTTTGTTTAAAATGACTATGTCCACCTCTGTATACTTGGGAATTACTTTATGTACATTTGTTTTATTTTATAGGGAGTCCTAAAGCTGTGGTGTCCATAAAGCCTGATACTCACGTGTTCGTTGAAGAGCGTGTTACTCTCAGATGTGACATACAGGGAGGACGAGACACTGAGAGACCATACAGCTGGTATAAAAATAATAGAAGACTCTATGAATATGGAAACAATTCAGCCATCACAGCGCAGGAAATCATTATCCGAGCTGTCACGAACTCTGACAGTGGTGATTACACCTGCAGTGGACAGTATTCAGAGATCAGTGATGCTGTTGCACTGACTGTATCAGGTGAGTCTGTGTGTTTGTTTTTGTTCTTAAAACCTTATTAGTTTGAGGTTTTGGATTTTGAGCTGTCAGTAACTGAGGTTTGTTCAGTGTTGATTTTCACTTTCCTATGTGATTGGTGCTATTTTCTTTCACAAGAATCATCATGACTTGCAATATCATCTGAGATTTATATTATGTTTACAGTATAATTGTGGTGAGTCAGTATGAATAATTGTACACAGCAAACTGTTAATCAGACTGATACACCAGATTAATATGAAGAAAACAATTATATGAAATTATAAGAAGGTAGTAAATCTCATCTTGTCTTATCTCCGCCGTTATGCAGAACATTGGAAGATGTACCGAGACCTTGGCATTATCAAGTTTTAGCTGAGAATTCTGTAATTTTAAAAGATTAAGCCATAAGGTTTGGCGAATTTGCATTTAAAGATTTCATTCCAGTTTCACTGAAAGATGCCATGCCTCCTTCTACTCATTTATGACCTAATCTACTGACAGAAAAACATTACTACCAAATATTAAAGAATTATATGTTTACAATGGTAAATGATTTCTTACTATGATTACTAGAATCATCCATATCAGTGTCTCTCATCACCTGAGGTAAAAGTATCTCATGGCATTTAAACACAAGCCTCATCATCATCTCTTTACTCCACTGATCTCTGTTCATGCTAATATCAACAGGGAAATAATCACTGATTCATTCACTCACTGTTCTGTTGACTATATTTTTTGTTATTAATTTCTTTGTATTAGGTCATTTAAATACACTATATGGTCAAAAGTTTGTGGACACCTGACCATCGCACCCATATGTGGGTCTTCCCCAAACTGTTGCCACAAAGTTTGAAGCACACAATTGTATGGGATATCTTTGTATGCTGTAGCATTACAATTTCCTGTCACTGGAACTAAGGGGTCTAGTCCGTTTCAGCATGACAGTCACCCTGTGCACAAAGTGAGGTCCATAAAGACATGGTTTGCCAAGGTTGGAGTGGAAGAAATCGAGTGGCCTGCACAGAACCCTGACCTCAACCCCACTGAACACCTTTGGGATGAGCAGGAATGCAGACTACACACCAGGCCTCCTCGCTTGACATCAGTGCATGACCTCACTAATGCTCTTGTGGCTGAATGAACACAAATCCACACACTCCAAAATCTATTGGAAAGCCTTCCCAGAAGAGTGGAGCTTATTATAATAACAAAGCATGGACTAAATCTGGAATGGGATGTTCAACACCACATATGAGTGTAATGGTCAGGTGTCCCAATACTTTTGTCCATATAGTGTATTTTATAACTTCATCCGCTGTTGTCTGTACAGAGTGTGTAAGTGCTCTTTTCTGTTTTGATGATGATGTGACAGCACAGAAGCATCACAGACATTTTGATGGCTGGGATCTGATTACAAAGCAAATTGATTAGGCTTATGTCTGTTTCAATACAGTATGTAGCTCTCTTACTCGATCAAATCATGAAGAAATCACACTTAGCAAGGCTTTAGACACCTTTATGAAGAGTGCATTTACCACTGTGTTTGTTAAACTGGCTCAGTGTTCAACATGACCGTTGCAGAAAGATGCCAAGGCATGGTTAGAAAATAATCTAAATAAAAACATAATTTCAGAAAAACTCGTTTTTTTTCAAAATCTAATTTTTCATACATTTTGGCTGTTTTCCAGAATTCAGCTATAGTTACTTCTAACGGATTTTTGTTTGATAATGTTAATGTTTCTCAGCTAAATAATTATATCCAACTACAGAACGCCTGTAGAAATTTTGGCAAAAGTCCTCTGTCATTACTTTGCTCTAGAAAGTCATAATTTTGCTGATTTTTAGGAGAATGCAAATATGTTCAGAGGATTTTCAAAAATTTTTCAGCATCCATAATATAACACTCTAACATCAGCGAACACAGTGTTTTTACACTTCAATCCAATCATGAATTTTGTTACATAGAAAATGTACTGCATACCATCCATGCAAGAAAATATACAAATGTAATAAATGTACAACATAGATTTTGTATCAAATGTTATCTCATTTACCAGAGGCCAAAAAAATTTCTGCCTGTTTTGGCGGTGCTCATGTTCAGCATTGAATATATTTGTCATGTCAAGCTCCATTATATTTGTCCATAAGCATACAAAATTTGAAGGAGCTATCTTCAACCACTAAAATTCTGTGTAAGGTTATCCAAATAGAGATAAAATGTCTCCAAATGGCACAAATCCTTTCCCAAAGGCATAATGCCTCTAGAAATGGCACAAAGCCTCAAAAAAACAAAACAAAACAAAACAAAAAAACAAAAAAAAAAACAGACAACTTCTAGAAATATCAATCATTGCTAAAAAAATTGCACAAACACACAACAAACCGCATAGACCACCAACCAATACCACGAAAAAATGTCTCAATGGCACAAAATGAAATAACAAATTGCATTAGCATGAAACTGTTATTTACAAAATGTGCAATTTCACAAATAAAAAGTTTGAAACTTACTCATTTCTTTTAGCCTTTATTGAAATGAGCACCAGATCCCTCTTAGCACTTTCACGTATGTAATATTGGCATGCAGAAGGTACTGTTTCCATATCCTATGACATGGACATGGGGCTGGATTTTAGGAGGCAGAATTAACTATTTACAACAAATATGAAAGTGCAAAATATAAACTAGTAAATGCAAAAGTGCAAAAAAAAAAAACTGAATGAAAAAGATTCAAGACTCGGAGCCAAGTGCACATCACTGAGCTTGGCTGTCCTTGACATCATCACTACTCAGTGAAACAAAGACGGTTCACTATAATACACAAGGACACATCACAAGACCTGCATTTGTAAATAGTCTTGCTGTTCTTCTTTCTTTGAAGGCAGAGTACACAGTGTTTTCTCCCAGCTGAGAATCCACAATTCTAGACCATTCCTTCATCGATGGCTATGTTCTGATGAAGCTGGTAGTATGCTCTGCATGTCACTAAGAGCTACTTCCTGAGAGGCTTCACATGAAAGAGCCAATCATAACCATTGCTGCCTTTAACTGGTCATTCTGCTCATCGTCTTTGACATTGCTCATGTGCAGGTTCCAGAATATTGCCTCAAATCTGTAGCCTGCCATGACTGAAGCTGGGAATGGAAAATTATGAAGCTTATCCTTTCTCCACAAATCTCAAACTCTTGATGGCTTTATTAGACTTTAGTAGTAAATGACTAGGCCTAGGAATTTGCACATCTTCAGGCTAGTTTCAGGACTCCACTGTGTCTACATGCCATTCTTCTGCTCGTACTCTGAATACAGGATTGTGTTGTTGCAGAGACTCTTGACTGTGGCTTTACCAAAAAATAACTGGGACAGCTCAAGAGAAGTGTGTTGCTGGTGGCTATCAAGCTGTACCCCAGTAGTGTGGGCAGGAGAAAAGTGATATTGAATGGGAGGCACATCATCCTTGTTAATACTGTGCCACCTGTCCTGTTCAGGTTGTGTTGCAGACGCAGGAGCACTGGCTCTCCTAGTGGCTCAAATGGGTGACACACAAGTGCTACCTCTTCTCTGGCTTCTCTGTGAAAAAATGCAGTGCTATCCACATCTGAAAAAAAGCAGTGCCATGGTACATGTGAAAAATTATATTTCTATACTACCTTCAAAAAAAACATACAAGCAAAAACTGAAAATAGAAAGCAACATAGCTTCACACATTTCGAGGAGCGGGTTCCAGAAAAACTCTGAGAGCATGCAAATGCTGCAAAACATTCCAAAACTTAACTTTTGGGGGAGGACAACCCGGCCAGAACAGCCATCAAGGTTGCTTGCACACCAAACCTGACTTGTGCTACAAATTGATTGGCCTGTACCTGCTGACTGACGGCTCCAGAGCATGTGTAAAAGTGGGAAAGGGGGAGATTACACAATTCTGTTGCTCTGTCTCTCAATGGTCAGTCTTGACAAGTGAGGTCTTGTTTGAAAGCTAAAAGTTTCTACAATTGGTTCATATGGATGTCAGTCAAGTAAGACTGACCTATTAAAATTTATATCACGGTTTGTTCAGCATAGCCAAGGTAGATAGTGCTATTTTTGAATGTGTATCACTACAATGTATGGCTAATTACTAAAATCCAGAGGAGTGGGATATCAAAACACTTAATGCATTCGAAGGTGACATCTCTAACTAAATGTGGAACTTTAGTTTTTTTTCTTCAATAATGCGGATGGACTGTTGTAACAAATTCAAGGATGGGCAAGGAGGCGGCGGGAACCAAGTTAACTCAAACGTAATGTTTAGTCATAAACAGAACATAAACATAACATAAAACACAAAACACATGTGCATCTCTCTCTCCCCGTCGGCATCTCCAGCCTCTCCTTTATCCCTCTCTCCCACTGATTAGCCAACTCAGTGCCAGGCATGCATCCTCCAGCCTGACGTAAACCCCCTGCCCTCCTCTCGGGAGGAGCGGCCCATGCTGTAAATCAGCCGCAAGCTCTCTGAGCGAGAGATGAAGTACAGCATGATAGAGAAGGAGTCTCTGGCCATCAAGTGGGCGGTCCTTACCCTCCAATACGATCTGTTGGGACAGGCCTTCTCCCTCTGTTTGGACCACGCTCCTCTCCAGTGGCTCCACGGCATGAAGAATGCCAATACTCAGATCACTCTTTGGTAACTTCAGCCATTTAGGTTTGAGGTGGTCCACAGGCCGGGGGCGCAGATGGCTGTGGCAGATTTCCTCTCTCTCGTTGGGAGGGAGGATGTCAGGCTGGGTAGCTCCCCGGCCTGAGTCGGGCGGTGGGGGTATGTGGAAGTGGGGGCATGGTCGAGTGCCGATTTGTGAATGGAGGGCTGAGCCGGAGAAAGTGAGTGGGAATGCACACCTGGGGGAATTTTACTAACGAGGATTCTGTGTTGAAGTTAGCTGGGGCGAGGACAAAAAGAGAGAGAGAGAGCACGACTCAGCACAAAGCCATATGCGTGCGGACGTATGTGTGTGTGTAAATAAGAGACCGCTGAAAGTGGAGGAAAAAATTGGACAATAAGTTGCCTTTGAGTTGTTCTAAGCCTGCCTCCTGCTTCCTCATTTCCGCTCGAACTTGGGAGATTGCAGCAACTGTATACTGATGGAAATGTGATTTATAAAACTGGGAACAAACTGGATTTTTTTGTCTTTGTAGGTAATGTAAGGAAGTTAACATTTATAAAAGTCTGATATTGTGTTTAAATTGTATAATTTTATTGTGGCAGTTGTAGACAGTGTTTTACAATCAATAAAGCTTTAGTTGTGCTATCAGTTTTATCTCTGTACCAAAGTGGTTGTGGAGAGGTGTGAATTATTTCCCCAGCGGGGGGCTCACACCCCTCCCCTTTTCCTTCACCCTGCTCACCAGCAACTAAACACAGAGTCATGGTACTCTACACACAGAAACCCAACAGTGTCCTGACGAATATTATAACAGGCTTGTGGCAATAAAATAATTCATTTATTTATACTGATTGAAAATGTCCGATAAGTCGATTTCGGCATGGAGCACCAGTGTAGCGGTAAAAAGGGTTTTAAGTCTACTGCTTATGTTGTAAAGTGAAAAGCAGCTGACACCTTCATCATTTCATTCCAACAGCAAAACCCAAACCGACTGTAAGAGTGAATCCTCAGAGCTCTGTCTACACTGGAGAGACCATCACTCTGAGCTGTGAGCTGCAGTCAGCTGGATGGAAGTTTCAATGGTACAAATATAATGAGCAGTTGCAGCTTTTGAGCACTGAAACTGTACCCAAAAACAAATTCCGTGTGACAGTCGGTAACGCAGGAGAAACAGTGTATCAGTGTACAGCATGGAGGTATAACTCGTGGACAGACACATACTACTACACAGAGAACAGTGATCAAGTCAGGATTACAGCAAGAGGTACGTCATGATATCTCACTTTTTTTTTTTACCAGGTTTGAAATTAAGAGGGGTATGAATAAAATATTGCATAATTACTGCAATTCCACATTATTATATAATGTTTTAAATCTTTACAGAAGTTTTTTTTTTAATCTTTAAACATTTTTTCGTTTGTGGTCATACAAGGCTAAGTATAGTAGGTAAAACAGTTGAGATTCACTCTCATATGTGAGATACAGATTAGTAGATGCAAGTGTTAAAATTATTTAGCAAAAAAAAAAGACCACTCAGTGATAAAATGATTGAACACATTCCTAATCTCTTATAAAGGTGTTTATACCTGTAGGGATACAGAGAAGTGCAGAAATGCTATAACATTATACCACATAATTGTGGAATTCTGGATGCTGATTGGTCAAAAGGTGTTGATTAATTTTCTATAACAGCTGCTCTGACAGAGAACTCATTCTAAAATCATTGTTTCTGTAGTAACAGCTCATTCAGAGGGACTTACTGCTGATACATCAATTTAATCACATTAAAGCAAATGGAACTGGTCACATCATGGTCACCACTTATTGCTTATATTACTTTTGTTTTTTTTAGACTACAGCCTAGATTATCCAGTTAAGTTTGGAAACAGGTGATACCTGTTAATAAGTACAATAAAAATCTTACATTAACAGATTTTGTAGTTTATAAAAATGTTTCTTTGCAAATTAAATGATAGATCTAATAAAAAATGAACTGTAGTACTGTAGCATGTTCTTAAATCATCGTTATATATGCATGATGACAAATTCATCATGACAGTTTAAATACTTTATTATTTTTCTACAGCAAGATCAAAACTTATAACATTTATAAATCCTGATAAACAGGTGTTCAGTGGAGACGCTGTCACTCTGAGATGTGACATACAGGATGAAAGTGTCTCTAGCTGGCAGTACAGCTGGTATAAAGATGCTTCACACAGTCCTGTCAGTAGTGAACAGGTGTACAGGATCAGTGGTGTTGAAGTGACCCACACAGGTAAATACACCTGTAGAGGAGCAGAGAGAGGAGGCTCACACTCCTCATACTTCAGTGATGCTGTTACACTGTAAGATGTGGGGGTGTGAGTTTGCTTTGGTGACACATTAAAAATGTGCAATTAGATAATCTTAGACAGATTCTAATTGTGTATTAAATAAATCTACAAATGAATCATTTTGTATTTCCTGTGTAACAGAGAGACCATGGGCAGTACTGAGTGTATCTCCACAGAGCTGGCTCACTGAAGGAGACTCAGTGACTCTAAGCTGTGACGTTACAGACTCCTCTACAGACTGGACATTCAGCTGGTACACAGCTGTTCCCTACAGAAACGGCTTAACTCAAATAAAACATAATCATGGCTATAGCATGTATGTGGAGCTCCTCTCAGACAGCAGCAGAGGATCTGGAGGCTCCTACACTCTCAGTCCTGCTGCTCTAAAACACACAGGAGTTTATATGTGCAGAGGAGAGAGAGGAGAACCAGCCGTTCACACACAGTACAGCAATCCACAGCCACTATGGATCACTGGTGAGGAAAAATAACAGTAGGTTTAGGTTAAATAGAGTAGAATGTGGATGTGTGACTAAAGAATAAGCTTCATGCAACATTTATTTATTAATATGTATAAGGCAGTTAAAGAGCCCTAAGTGCTAGTAGAAACTGTTTTCCCCTTTGTGACATTGATGACAAAAGCCATGTGCTGTCTTATTGCACTGGGCACGCACCTGATCTAGTCACTGGTTTATTTTCCTGAAAACAAAGAGGACTAAAGGGTGTATTTAGGATCTCTGGGCAGGAGGATGTTATTATAAAAGCCAGAAAGCCAGAGCAAGTCAACACTAGAAATGTAACTGAATATGAATGCAGTATATTGTTCGGAATGAACATATAACTAACCCTGTAGATGATAATATAATAATATCAGATCAACAATTACAATGTTTTACTCCGAACTAATTTCACTAATTTCATCATCAAAATCATCAACCTGTGTACTAGATCCTTTACCTACTTGTTTCTTCAAACAGATAATTCCTGAAACAATCAAACCTCTTTTAAAGATAATAAATTTTTCCCTTAGCATTGGCTATGTACCTAAATCTTTTAAACTAGCAGTTATCAAGCCCTTGATTAAAAAACCTGACCTTGACCCCTGTCAGCTGTCTAACTATAGACCGATATCAAACCTCCCCTTTATCTCCAAGGTCCTAGAAAAGGTTGTAGCACAGCAGCTATGCTCATACTTACATAGAAATAACATTCATGAAATGTATCAATCAGGAGTTAGGCCTCATCATAGCACAGAGACAGCGCTGGTAAAAGTTGTAAATGAATTACTACTGGCCTCTGATCAGGGTTGTGTCTCCTTGCTTGTGCTACTTGACCTTTGTGCAGCTTTTGATTCCATTGATCATGCTATTGTCCTCGATAGACTGGAAAATGTAGTAGGCATTAAGGGAACAGCCCTTTCCTGGCTCAGGTCTTATTTGACTGATCGTTATCAGTTTGTAAACGTAAATGGTGACTTCGCATACTAAGGTAAAGTTTGGTGTCCCGCAAGGCTCTGTTTTAGGCCCACTGCTCTTTTCTTTATATATGCTACCTCTGGGCAAAATTATCCGTAAACATGGTATTAGCTTCCACTGTTACGCTGATGACACACAGTTGTATGTTTCATGAAAGCCAGATGACAGACATCAGCTTAATAAAGTTGAGGAATGTGTAAAAGACATTAGAAACTGGATGTTTATTAACTTTCTCTTACTTAATTCTGACAAGACAGAAATACTTGTACTAGGAACACATGCAATTAGAAGTAAGCTCATGTGCAGCAGTAAAAAACCTTGGTGTGATTATTGACTCTAGTCTTTCTTTTGAAGCTCATGTAGATAATATAACTAGGATCGCTTTCTTTCATCTCAGAAATATTGCTAAAATAAGAAATATATTGTCACTACACAATGCAAAAAAATTAGTTCATGCTTTTGTTACCTCTAGGTTGGATTATTGTAATGCCTTACTGTCTGGATGTTCCAGTAGATGCATAAACAAGCTCCAGTTAGTCCAGAATGGAGCAGCGACAGTCCTTACTAGAATCAGAAGATCTTATCCACACTGCACTGGCTCCCAATCAAATTTCGTATTGATTATAAAATACTACTATTGACCTATAAGGCACTAAATGGTCTCGCGCCACAGCACCTGAGCGAACTTTTGGTCTTTTATGATCCGCAACGCCTACCTTTAGATCAAAAGGTGCAGGCTATTTGTTGGTGCCTCGAATAGTGCGGGCTACAGCTGGGGGTAGATCTTTCTCTTACAAAGCCCCACAGTTATGTTTAAGTCTAGGCTGAAAACATATTTGTTTAGTAAAGCCTTTTGTGAATAGTTTTTTCTTAGGTACAGGGGCAGGTCTGGAGGGTTCACAGGCATAGAGTGTTGTGGTGAACTGAGATGTTTGGATGCTGTCGCCCCCCCACTCTCACACGTTCAGTCAGGTTTGTCGACGGTGGAGTGGCTGGCTGCCTTCTAATAGAAGGGATTTATTTATAATTGCACTATCCATTGCACCCAGATGAGGATGGGTTCCCTTTTGAGCCTGGTTCCTCTCAAGGTTTCTTCCTCATATTGTCTCAGGGAGTTTTTCCTTGCCACCGTCGCCTCTGGCTTGCTCATTAGGGATAAATTCACATATGTACAATATGTTTTTTGTGAATCCATTTATTTCTGTAAAGCTGCTTGACAATATCCATTGTTAAAAGCGCTATACAGATAAAATTGAACTGAATTGAATATAATGAGTTCTAAACATATACAAAATATGTCAATAGGAGGCACAGTATTCTGGGGTTGTTTTGTGTTTGATTGTTTTAAGAAAGACATGACCATGCCTACTTCTGGTTTAAACACAAATACAAATACAGAAATGGCTTTTAGGAGAACTACACAGTTGCAGATACAGATGATGTCAAAATGTTACACTGATGGAAAACACAATACAAATAGCAGAGCTGTAAAACAGGCAAGGATCAAACACAGTAAAGTACAATATAAGATACCAGAGGGAAAATTGAAAAGAGTAATCAAAAGCAAAGGGTCTAAACATGGCAATGGCAATCACAAACTAATCATGGCTCTGAATTTAACATTGAGCAAATGCATGTGCTGGCATGATGTAATCTCCAATGAAGAAGTGACCTGGAGGTGGAGAGCTAGAGCTAGGCTAATAGTGAGATGATGGTGACCTCTGGTGGTCATGTGATGTTGATGTGATGCCCTGATTGTGTGCACCTCTTCCTAGTTTCAAACACGTTTTATATTTATATCCTCTGTGTTTCCCCGTGTCTCTGCCTTTTTTTTTTTTGCCTGCAGCAATTGCAAGACTTTCCTGTGTACGTAGCCCAAGTTTTGATTTTGTTTCTTAGCTTTTACCAATGCTATGGACTGTGGCTTTGATTGCTAGATTAATAAACAATTCTGAATGCACATGTACATTTATACTCATTGTACTGCATATTGCACTTATTCTTATTTATGTGGATTTCTTCTCTGTTTAAGGTGAATCTCCTCCAGTCTCTCTGATCATCAGTCCCAGCAGAACTCAACACTTTACTAAAGACTCTCTCTCACTGAGCTGTGAGGACCAGAGTATCTCTACTGGATGGACAGTGAGACGATACACACACAGTGAGGGAGTGTTAGATTGTTCACGGTGGGGATCAGTTACAGGATCTACATGTAAAATCAGCTTCCTCTCCACATCACACACTGGAGTTTACTGGTGTGAGTCTGAATCTGGAGAAAATAGTAATCCTGTCAACATCACAGTGCATGGTGAGTCTTCATGTAGTGTGTTTAGTGTCAAAGGAAAAATGACCATTTCTTTCAGACTGTATACAAGTATGAGTGCTTGCTTACCGATGCCCATACTGGTAATCGTGTGGCCCTCCTATCTCAAGGATTAGCAATCTTGCCAATTTTGGCACTAAATTTTAGACTACGCCACCCCAGAAATTTGGCTGGGGACCCACAAGCACATCAAGTACCCAATACACAGATTCATTGTGGCTGATACAGGTATCAAACAATGATTAAAGGGTTCACACAATTTATTCAGAACGACATACAATAAACTGCAGCATTGATCTCTTTAATATATAAACATTAAAACACCTCACTCATAACTTTATACACATGCACACTTTACCACTTCAGAACTGGGGATATCGGCTTGCCTATCCAATAAACACAGCAACCACACATGCCACCACAGCATCGAATCACCCGTTGTGAACACTGCAAACCGACATCCGCACCACCACCACACATGGAGGACTCTGGCTAATGCTAGCCCCCCAATTCTGAAGGGAAAAAAAGAACAAAATATAAGACACAACCACACATACACTTAAAGAATATCCTCAATAAAGGAACATTTATCTTGGGCTGTTGAAGCAAAAGGGCAAGTCAAACTGCTCACAAAAAAAAACCATTTACAAAGAAAAAAAATTCTAAATACACAACCACATACACACACAAAAAACACAACCAAATAGTACTGACAAACACGTAGCTATTCGCCTCCTCAAGTCCCACCGTCACCGGATACCTGAAACCATAAAATTTGAATGAATCACCTCAGGCCGCAGCGATCGCTCCGATCGTCCAAACAAACCCTTCTTGCTGAAATGAAATAGTCATCCAGTTAGCCCCGAAGGCATCCACAACCCATGCGTGGTTCTGGTAAAAAGCAGACGGTTGGTCGAAGCGTACAACTCATAGAAAAGAAGCAATCCAGTCTGTGCAGGTGTTGCTAAACAGCCGGCGAATAACCCATGCTCGTAGCTGCAGCTCATACAAACGAACTGCGTCGCACCGAATCTAGCAGCGCCCCACAAAAAGCCTGCAGCAACACCTTCCAGCCCCCGTATCACTACTAAAATAAAACAATGATTAAGTTTAAGAAAAGGGAGTTATTACCACTTTGCCCAAACACTAAAGCATTACATACCTGCGACTAGCAACGCACCCCGCCCAACGTGCTCGGCGGCGTGCATATTGAACTCTCGCGAAGATCAGCCTTCACTCGATGCCTCGCTATTAAATAAAACAAGTCTCAAATAACCCCGCATAACAAACACAGACCCATTGTAGCTACCACCAGCAGCTCCTACCTCCTGAATGTGCACCCGGCGCACCAAAATTGACGTCACCAACTGGACGCACTTAGGTAGGCGTCAGTCCTATCTCCTTTTATATCCACGAAGCGTACCCTATATCCGCCCCTCATACAAAAATGGCAGATCACATCACCACAGTTGTAATGAAATGAATAACTTTCTGAGAATTAATCAATCAGGGATGTCATAGAACAATTTATTTCTCTCTGTTATGTTGTCTGCTGCTGTGTGCAGCTAACCCCATGTGCATAGTTACATTTAACATGCTAAGGTGTCATTGTCTTTAATAGAGAGTGCAAGTTTGCAACCTGAGTTGTATCAGTGAGTCTGGTCATTAAAAATCAGTACAAACTGCTATGAATTTCATCTTCACTCACAAGCAAAGTGTTGACTGTGCGGAGCGAGGAGAAAGGAAGTGCACATGGCTCAGTGCTCAGTGCTGTCATGTGTGACAGTTTCTCTGCACACTCTCGTCACTGCTCCACTCTTGTGAAATCTTTGTGTGCACAATTAATGGCACCTTGAGCTCATTTTTAATGGCCATGTTAGATGATACTGTTCTGCACTCTCAGGTGGGTCACCCTCACACTCTCTATTAAACATAATGTTTCAGCAGCATAATGTGTTTATCAGGTTACTCGTATTGCAGGAAGATGCTGTAGTTTCTCCTCCTGATATTTTCACAGAGCCCAGTTTGCAGTCTGCTTTACATTGATCATTAATCATGAAATACTTTCAGATCACTTTCATTTTGTGTCGTCTGTTCATTAGCATGACAACATACACTAGGCTTATGTCACATAGTAGCACATCAGATGCTGGTATCAGCAAGCACCAGTAAATGAGCATTATTATTAAATCTATACCTGATACATGTATTGGTATCGATGCAGCTATAATTCAGACACAGAATTTTTGTTAGTCGACACACAAATTGTGTGGGTTTCCTTATTGGAATCATATTAAATTGTACATGTGATATCCTCTGTTCTAGATGGCGATGTGATCCTGGAGAGTCCTGTCCATCCTATGACTGAGGGACATCCTCTGACTCTACACTGTTTATATCGCAGCAGAAATTCCTCAAACCTCCGAGCTGATTTCTATAAAGATGGATCAGTTCTCCAGACACAGACTACAGGAGAGATGATCATCTATAACCTCTCAAAGTCAGATGAAGGTTTCTACCACTGTAAACACCCAGAGAGAGGAGAGTCACTGAAAAGCTGGCTCTTAGTCAGAGGTGAGAAATCATTTAAATACTCATTTAAATACAACTGTGACTTGAACGCTGTAGCGTTACATAATGTAAGCTATAGTCCTTAGTTTATGTAACTCTGTGTACAATATGCTATGTTATGCTTGTGCACACAAGTGTAAAAGAATTTATTTATACAGCAGATTGAGCTAAAACTTACAAACACTTGAGCATGAACAAAGTGTTATTCTAATTATTACTTTATTCAGCGTCAGGTCCATCACGTGCAGAAGCTCCATTCTCAGTGTTCATGCTGATCAGTAGTGTAGTGACGGCCTCTCCGTATCTGCTGGTGACCATCATTCTGCTGGTCAAATGTTACAGAGCTCGAGGTAAGAACTCTTACTGTACGTTTCACATAATGAGCACAATAACTTTATTTAGTGCAAGAAAAACATTTTCACCTTAGGAAAAGTAGAAAGTATTTGACTCACTATTCTCATTTTAAAAGCAAAAATCCACACTTGAGTGTTAAAGCACTTGTTCTAAAATGCACTTACAGTAAGATTTAAATGTAAGTAGGATATGATATAAAACACAACATCTGTTTCTGCTGAGGTCTGAGGGTGAATTTACATGTGACAGACGCTTCAAGTGGAGTTGCATTTTAACTTCACTAATAATGTACATTATTCAGTAAAATTACTAAAAATAGTGCAGAAGTGTATTTCATAAGTAGATGTGCTGACTTATCCATCATAGTAACAGGCGTTAGATAATCTGTATAATTTAGGTTTTAAAAGGAAGAGGTAGCATTTTAATAACACAAAAGGACATGTTAATAAATTGTTTGTAATAATTGATAAAGAATCTCTGACCTACATTTTGCGGTTACTGAAGATGATTGAATGAATGATGTTCATTTTCTAACACATCTTTTCCTGAAGCTCTGTCACTTGTCACTTCATTCATTCAGAAGCCTTAAAACAAACACCCTTTAAACTGTGTTTAGGATGAGATCAAATGCAGGTTGGTTGCTTTTCTGCCATAAACACCTGGAATAAACTTTGAAATGAATCTAATGACTCTTTAATTTCTTTAACAGCTCACACTGATGAAGAGAGAATTGAGAATGCAGTCATAGAGGAGTGAGCAAAGTTCATCTAACAAAAAGAAGATGCATTTACTGTAAAAATAATTTCATAATTTCTCATTCTTTAGGGCTTTGTGAGGTTTTAAAATAATACATATTGATCAAGAGAAAATTGTGATGTATTGTCTGAGGGTTGAGCTGTGCTTCTGCAAAATAACATCTGACATGTGGGAAATAAATATGTCTGCTATTGAAGTGAGTTTAATCTCAACATGGTGACCTGCACACTAAAACCTCAAAACACTTCATCTAACTGTAATGAGGTTTAAGCAAACACAGTAATCTGTGCAAAATGGTTGCTTTAAGTCCAGAAATTATAGAATGATACTCTACTCTGTCAGTTGCTGGACCTCTTTTAATGCAAATCACGCCATCCTATTGTTTTATTCCAATGGAAGAGAATGAGATGAAACAAGATTAAGTCCAAGATGGAAACTAGCATCGTTGGGAGGAAACTAAAGACTAGTAGGTTTGTTCTGTGCTAGGACATGCACTACTGAGATTTGCTTAATATAGAGAGGGTGTATATGGCAGTGGTTCTCAAAGTGCCTGGGGGGGGGGGGGGGGGGGGCATGGAAGATGGATCAGTTTGTGAAAGGGAAGAGAAAAGCTGTAGATGAGGTCACACAGACATCCCAGTCAGTGCTTGCTCTCGGCTTCACTGGTAATGTGGTTGGTGAAGAGGAGAGACCTATGTGTGTCCTATTTCTTAAAAATTAAGACGACACATTGAGACAATACGTTCAAATTATGTTCAAAAGTGACTGTTTTAAAAGAAAACCTGATCAATATCGTGGGCAGCATAGGCATTTTGTAAAAGCCACTTCAGCAACAGCGAAAGCACAACTGGCTTCATACAAAATTGTGTATTGCTTTGCACAATGCAAGAAATCACACACAATTGCAGAAGAGTTGATTCTTCCTGCTGCCATAGATATGGTGTCAGTTATGCTTGATGAGGCAAGTGTCACGAAATTAAAGACAATCTCATTGTCTAATGACACCATATCAAGACGAATTTTTTATATTCCGAATAACCTGGAGGAACAGCTCATTGAGAAAATAAAAGGGAAAAGCTTTGCGCTTCAAGTTGACAAGGCCACTGACAGTACCAAGGACAGTTTGTCAACAGCGTATGTGTGCTTCATGCACTATGTGCACCCGATCTTGTTCTGTTCAATGATTCAACAGCAACACAATTGTAATTTCAAAAATGTTAAAATGTATATGGTTTAAATTGCATTATTTCAGAATGAAAATGTGCAGTGTAATATTTTCCAGTGTAGCTTGTATTTTCTGTATAGATGACTACAGTCAGAGTGTTTGGTGAAAAGCCCAGTGTTACTGGAGTTAAAGTATGTGAAGCTTTGTATGTATGGAATATAAAAACAAATTCATTGACTGTTATCTGAAATATGGTGGGGAACTAATATAGTGTTTTGTGTCTTCTCAGTATTAGTTCTACCACTACTGTATTTGTACTGCTGTGTTTTCTTCTATTTCTGTGTGAGATTAGCTCTAGTTGAATTACGAGGAGTAGATTTCCAATCTCAGTTAGACACTGTTGTTAGTTTTGTTTGACTTTTCAGATGTGTGAACTTTAATTGTAGTTGTGTGAGGAGATTTGTGGATGAAATGTTTTTGATCTATTAAATAAATGCATCATTATCAATTCACTGAATTATTTCACCTGGTAGCAATAATGTATCATATGAAGTACAAGTAATACACTGAGAAAACTCTTGTGTCTTTGTCAATATCAGCATTTTTACCATTTTGTATTTTTTATACAATGATGTACTGGAGCTAAAACATTTAACATTTAACAAAAAACATTTGAGCCAAAATAATAATAATAAAAAATAAACAGATCAATGTCTACTTCATTTCTCTTGCATTTTTATGTTTTAAACTCCCTTCTGCTGCTATATTGTTGCCTTTTCATTGTCTTATATTGTCTCTTGTCTCTGTAACACTGGAATTTCCCACATGGGATTAATAAAGTGTTCTCTTAAAAGCAGAAACTCGATCCTGCAGTATTATTCAGTGTAAGTAGAGGATCTCAGTGCAGTAAAGTTCAGGAGTAAATGAGGAATCAAACAGAAGTGTTATTACTCTTACTGCATGTCTACACACTGGTACACTGTACAGGACTAACATAACACTGAAAATGTCCAAAACACAACACAGGAAATTAACATTACAGAAGTGACAGTGATTCAGACGATCAAAAGCTACTTATAAAGTGAATCAGAAGGTTTCACTGTTAAATCCTGCTAGATAACTTCCTCATGAGTGCATTTCTTCCCAGTCCTGGCAGAGGGATTAAGATAGTCAGGATTAGAGGTTTGTAAATCAAGCTTGTATCTAAATCTTTGTTGTATATGAGCACTAACACAGTCTACACAATTGGGGAGAATTTTTGGTAGGTGTCTGCAGTGAGGAACATCACACACTTCTTCCAAGGGAAAATTGTAGAAGGAAAATATTTCATGTATATTTTAAGGGAATAAATGTTTATTTATAGTTTGTTACTGTAAGAGGCTGTGCTACACTTCCAGCAGCCAGCAGAGGGCAGCAGTGGAGCACAGTGAGAGCAGCCATTCAGGAGAACTCAGTTACCCAGAATTCTCCAGGCTGATTAACCTGGATTAACTGCACCTGCCAGGCAGGATACTTAAGGCCAGCCTTTACATGGTACTTTTTTTTTTTTTTTTTTTTTTTTTTTTAAAAGCACCTTTGTAGAGGAGTGAGTGGTATGTCAGGACTTTGACTGAAGTGAGATTAAATGGGTAAAAGAAATGAAATAGGAAAATAAGTATCTAAAAGAATTAAAAAAAAGGAATTGCAAAGCAGAAAGAAAGCAGAGGAAAGAAGGGACTAGAAGAAGAAGGGATCTTAACCTTTATTTCACCTATATATAAACCCTGCTTACCCAGTTATTTATAATCAAGCAGGGGTTTTCACTCTGCAATTGGGTCCACACTGAACCGTACTGTAACAGTTACCATATCATTTGTGTATGAGATTTTAAAACTCGGGTCTCTTGTAAAGAACAGCTGGCTGTTAGATGTCATAAGCTTGTGTTATGAAGGCAACTGAAATGATATTCAGTGAGAAAACCCTCTCTGGACTCAACTAAAGCTCAACATGCTCCATCCCCAACTCAGCTCCTGCTCCTCTGCACTTACATTTATCATGTCAGCAGTAACAAAAATGAATTCAGTAACATAGCTTCATACTGACAGATACTGACAAAGTGTCACAAGTCCCTTTTGGACCCCTTCCTTAGACAGTGTGTGCTATAGCGGGCATTACACACAATGTGCTTTTTTATGTGCTTTTACTTTGCTGTGCAGATTACCAATGGTGTAAAGTGTACTGAAAAAGTGCAAGTAGAATAAAAGTACCCATCCTAAATACTACTCAAAGTACCCCTTTTAAAAGTATTCAAGAGTAATTAGTAGTGGGTATTATGCTGTGAATGTTATTCCACATAAATTAAAACTGTATCTAACATCAGTGTCATTCTCTTTTATTGATGTTTCAGTTTTTTAAAAAAATTTGGATATATATCTCCAACAGTTTTATTTTTGACTGCTAGCACTGAAAATCCAGGCATGTAATATTTGAAAAAGCACCCAATAATCAGGTAACATTAATGACAACCATTCTGTAGAGGTCTTCTTGCAGGTTAATAAAGGTTGCAAAGCATTTTATGTTAAATTGTTAATGTACAAAGATGAGCCTGTAGCACAAATTAGAAAGAAGGGTGTGTTCAGTTTGAGGCTTAGCTTTTTCAACAAAGGAAACATGTGAAGCAGTCCCATCTTTTCTGAGGCACAAGCCAAGTATCCATCCAGTGCAGATGCAGTTGGGAATGGAACAGTCTTAATGGAAGAAAAGAAGTCATCCTCGTCAGAGGCATCACGTTGTGATTTGTTTTGCTGGGTGCCCTTAATGGCATCAAGATAATGCAGGATGTAATCCATACCTACCTCGAATTCCATCTTGTGTGGTTGGGCTGAATGAACTGCAGCTTACATTCTTCTTGGACGATCTCAGCATTGATGGCAGACCGGGTGGTTTTATTGCATAATGCCTGGCATTTCGCAAACGTTGAATGGGTAAGCTTCTTATATACCTCACTGCTGTCCTCTGCCTTGCAAGCATCCACAGTAGCCAGCAAATTAAGATGACGACACGCGCAACGCTGATGCTTGGGTAGATGATACTCCAACCCACTGTTAGTGTTTAAAATAGAACAGGTGTCCTGAACCTCAACTCCTTCTGCATCTCCCTCACTCTCCAGTGTCGCTGCCTCAGCAGAGTCAGCACCAGTCAACCCTTGCTGACTCTGTTCACCATATACCTTAAATGCTTTAATAAAATTTGATCCACTATCAGTTGTTGCTCTGACTATTTTTCCTGAGATGCCATATTCATGCCATTATTTTTTCCTGAGATGCCACAGATGTCATCCAGGGTCCCTGCAAGCAAATCAAACATATGTGATCCTTTCAAGCGTCAAAAGGCAATGGAAGCAGAACGTCTTTCCAGTGTAGATTCTTCGATCCAGTGTGCGGTTACACCGATGTAACTCCGTTGTCAAGCTGTCCAACAATCAGTAGTGGTACTTATATAGCTGATTTTTGCCATCTCAGCAATGATGTTTTTTTTTTTTCACCTTTGCGGCTGCTTCCTCGATTCTCAACTTCACAGTTGGTCTGGACATAACTGTACAGCTAGGTTGCATTGTATGGATTAGATTTTTGAATGTTGGAAGTTCAACTATAGTAAAGGGCTGAAGGCTTTCACAGACAAACTCAACTACAAGCCTGTCAATTGTGGACTGAGTAACTTGCCTGCATGACATGGAGTAGTCTTTAATCTTCATCTGTTTCACAGCTGAATCACACCTCTGATCTTCTGAGTTTTTTCTTTTCAAGACACATTCATTGTACTGCTTTAATTTCGATGGATGTTTTCTCAGTAAAAAGAATACACTTCAAAACTGAGTAACTCACATTTGTAACCACTGAAAAACTTTTGGTTGCATCATTTAAAAACAAACAAACATGATTTAAATATAAAACTATAAAATATAAAGGTTACTTGCTATTCATGGACTACAATTTTAAATTGCCATGTGAGAACACATTACATTAATATATGCACCTATAATAAGCCGACAGAAAGCAGGTTAATGAGTTTATATGCTGAGCGAAACCTGTGTAAGGGGCAAAAATATAGCTGTGACGAGGTTATCGATAGGTGCACTTTGAACCCTGGCTAACAAGCTAAGGGTGTCCAGCACTTTTTGTGCTATTTTTTGTTTGCCAAACGTTCGGTGCATCTCTAATTTACAATGGCTCATAAAACCAATATGTAGCGAGACCAAGGTACCAATAAGAATTTAGATGGCCGACCACGCCACCTAGGGGAGTTATGCCCCCCTTAGGAAAACTAACTATACAAAAAAAAAAAAAAAAAACCCAACATTAAGTCCACATAAGCAAACATAGACAGGATTCACACTAAACAATTTCTTTATTTAATTCTTTTCAATGGCTTTGTTACAATTCATAAAAAAAAAAAAGAGAGTAGTAAACACTGTAAATACAACCAGGGTTCAGTTATTCTGTAGGTCTACAGAACAGAACACACATAAGTTAGGATGGGGGCTTACCACAGGGAGGCGATCTGGAAGGAGGCTCCAAAAAGACCACACGTGAAGCGCACACATACACTGCACAGCACACCCAGGTGACACTACACTGCCAGAAAGGTGAAACACACAGACACAGGTACCCAGCCACCAGGTGCCAAGCCTCCCTGCCGGCGTCCCCCAGCTCCTGAAGCAGAACACACACAAAGAAATGAACAAAAATACAGGAACTTAAAAAAAAAAAAAAAAAAAAAAAAACCAACATATACCAACAAAATTAAACCAACATGCTCACATGCACACACAGACACACGCTGGCACCACACACCAACACGCTACCAGCTACCCACAAAAACACACACTCGTACAAACATTACCTCTGATGATTCTAGCGCGCTGATGATCTAATCGTACACACCGCACAACAATTGCAGAAAAAGAAAATAAATAAACTGAGTACACAGTGCCAAAGAAATAAAACAGCAGCTCGCCGTCAGCAGACGTCACCGCAAGCAGCGATGCAGAGGAACATCTTTTTTCAAAAAAAAAAAAAAAAAAAAAAAAAAAAAAAAGGGGGAAACCTCCCAATCAACCGACCACACAGCCGGAACACAGGAACCGATGCAACACAGCCTCAGGCTTACAATACAACACTCACAGATGAGATATACGCACTATAAGCGCAAACAAGCAGCAACAAACTCCTGGAGCAGGACTCCAACAACTGCACCCTTTACAGTCAAGGCACAGACCTCTACAGGCTCCGACTCACAGGAGAAAACCCAAACGGGACGAAAACACACGGTAGACGAGCAAACCAACAAAAACTGCCACTTACCTTAGCAGCGCTGTGCTTTTAAAGGAGCTCCGTGGCTACCAATCGCTACAAATCAGTCGCATCTAGTGACGTCATACAGGTGCGGCACAGCACAAAACTTACCTCGATGTGTTTTTTTCAAATTAGAGGAAGAACTCTTGAATGCCGATATTTCAACTGGTCTAGGCAGGCAAAGTTGACATGACATAATGACACACTTACCCTTCTTCGCCTTCACTGCAGAAAGCTCCTTCAGGTGTGGCCAAGGATGCTGAAGTGCTGTATTTGAGCTGCTGCATGTTGAAGCATCCACCACACTTCCTCCCTCCTCCATGTTTAAACTAAATTGGCGCCAGGTGTCTTGAAGTCTGTCGTCTGCAAGTTTTCTATGCGCGATTTGATTCGACGGGAATCACGGGACTGATTATTCTCCTTAGCCAATCACCGCTGACAGAAAAAAAATAAACATATAAAGTAGCGACGGCAGGTTGAGGGAAAGTAGCGCAGTAAGAGTACCGATACAGCACTAAAAATGTACTCAAGTAAAAGTACACTGTTTTTAAACTACTTAATAAAGTACAATTCCTGAGAATAACTACTCAATTACAGTAACGAGAGTATTTGTAATTCGTTACTTTACACAACTGCTTGATTATAATGAGATCATCTCCATGTGTAACCAGAAGCCCCACTGTTTCAGACTAATATTGTAGGAGGAAATGTAAAGGCAAGTACAAACATTTTCTCAATGTTTATAGTTTCAAAAAAATCTAAACAATAATTCATATGTTTATACGGTCATTACACTTGATAAAAATAGGAAGAGACATTACATTGTCAGTGTTGTTTATAGGATGTTTTGTTGCAGATTTGTGCTGCTTTGTATTTTTTGTTGGCATTTTGATGTGCGGTTTTCATACACTACGCTTTGCCCACCGTCTTTTATGAAGGCCCCTTGAACCCCCTTGAACATTTCTGGCCTCATCCATGTTTTATGTGCTTTTACTTTGCTGTGCACATTACACACATGGATTACAAATTATTATATTCAAAACTGATTGTACAGTCCAGGCCCTTTTTATTACTCTGTGAGTAAAATCTTTCTGTGTGTCTTCCTCAGAGTGGGTGGTGGGGTATATAGTTGTACACAGGACAGTAGCATAAGAGGAGTGCTAATCATCACTAATAACTGTGAATATGCCCATGTGCAACTAGAATCAGGGGTTGTGTTACCCGAGAATGCGACCTGCTCCTGCTACAGATCCCGACTACATAGCTGTATCTCCTCCAGATAAGTGAGATAAAGTTAAAATATTATAAAGTGATCATTTTGTCAGGCCCGGGGCTCGAACCCGGCAAAAACGGAGAGAAACAAGAAGGCAATGGATCTCAAAAACGAAGACGAGGCAGGGGAACTGAAGACCGCCAAAAACTAAAAAGAGAAACAGGAAAAAAGACAAAAAACAAGGCAAGGGTGCTAGAAAAAAAAACACAGAAGATATTAACTCAAGAGAGGCAACGATAAAGACAACAGGGGATTAGGAAACAACAATAACCAAGCGGGGAACAAAGGCAAAAGGGACGGCTTACATACACAACGGGAACAAGACACAGGTGAAAGCAATGAAACCAATTACAACAAAGAAAAACTAAGGCTGGGCGACATCTAGTGGGGAAAAAAAACATAACACAACAAAAAGCACAGAAAAAAGCCCTGAACATGCCCCGATTGATTCCAACACTATCTGTAACTAGTTCCATTAGCAAATGCAACTTAAACAAACTAGCTAGCTAAGGGTGGAAAATGTAGTGAGTTATTAACTGCTTACCTTAATCCGGAATATACCATTAATAGACAGTTCAGATTCACTGTCACTCATGCATTTCAGCACCTACACAATGTTCATAGTGACAACAGGAACACTACTGTTCATTACAGGATATGACGACACGTGCGAAAAGTAGTTAAATATCATCTCCATAGCACACTGCATTTTTTTTAACTCAATAACAGAAAAGCCTCTGGTTATGCAGTTAGATATCATTTTAAAAGATTAAAACTTGAATGAGATAATTCAAAATACAGGAGTGTACAGACTGTTCTCAATGTACATGAGCAGACTGAATGGTGATAAGATATGTTTTAATCATTTCTGTTTAAATCTATTACAGTGTGGATGAGGTCAGGATCAAAATTATACTGCAGTTACCACTAGAGGGAGTCAAAGGCATTTTAGTTTCACTTTTCAATCACTGGCCACCACATGCTGAGTTACTGCAGCCTTCCTGTCAGCTCCAACTAGTCTGGCCATTCTCCTCTGACCTCTCTCATCAACAAGCTGTTTCTTTCTGTCTTTTTGTTTGTGTAATCTATATAGTCTGTTGTGTGTGAAAATCCCAGAAGATTTCTGAAATACAACTTCCTGCATGAGGTTATGAATCGTGCTGCTGCCACATGATTGGCTGATTGGATAATTGCATGAATGAGCAGGTGTACAGGTGTTCCTAATAAAGTGGACAGTGATAATATAATGTACATTTAGATATTTTGCCTATTTGCAGCCCTGTTACTCAGCTGAGAGTCAACCACGTCTGTGCTTAATAAGAAGTGATATATAAATAAATCATCCCACTCTCTATTTTCTCTCTCTCTCTTTCTCTGTAAGAACACAGGAAGTTGCAGTGTCTGTGTCCACTAAAATAGAAGCGTGCATCCACCCCTTAAAGAGAACACAGGAAGTGGTAAGGCTTTAACACACACCACTGCACTGTCAGTCAGTCAGTCATTAGAGAGACAGGATGGAGCTCAGTCCACTCCCTGTGATGCTCTGTGAGTAAATGTTCTCTTTGTGTCTTCATTAGAGTGAGTGATGGGGTATAAAGTTGTTCATCTGCAGTCTGAATGTCCTGAGTGATGAGCTTATTGTGTGATTAGGACATTGTGTGTACTTCAGCATGACTGCTCAGGTGGATCAGTGTATCCATATCTGTTAGGAGAAGGGTTTAGTGTGATGTGTAACTACTCTCAGTAACTATGATAATTCAACAGGTAAGAGTACAAGTAGAGCAAGTTTAAAACTCAGGGTTTTAATAATCTAATGAGTGTAAACGAGTCTGTATTGTTGGAATCTGTAGCTGATCTTCTGTGTCCTGCTGTCATCTGCTGCTCAGTGACAACCTCTCATGATCATGTGATCTGCTAAAAGAAAATGACTGGATGGTGTTCGTACTTTCACCAGTGGAAGTTATGGTTGTGACTAACTGAAATGTCTTTAGCTGCTGTGGTGAGACTCTGGTGGTCTTTCCTGTGCACAGAAAAGTTTTGAAAGAACCATGTTAGCTTTAAATAGACTTGCTGAGAAAATGCCTTATAAACTACATTTCAATTTTTGTTACTATTATGGATTGTGCAGGGAAACATCTCAGTACTGCAAGTTCACTCTAATACACACTAATACCAAACTAATGCACAGCACTTAAAAAAATAATCCCTAATCATTATTTAGCGATCTGTGTTAAAAATAAGAGCAATAATTGTGCAGAAACAAACACTTCTCATTAGTCCTGTACACACACAGAGCAGTGACAGTGTTAGAGGCCTGAGAGCAGAGACCAGGTCGCGGATGTGGTTTATTTTCTATTTTAAGGTAGTCGTGCAAATTCAGCAGTGAAGAAGGGGAGGAGGTGTGAAAGTGGACGCGTGAAAGCAAAAATAACACTTAAATTTTTAACTGTTGATATGGTGGACAAATTTAACTCCACTGACACTCACTGAGCTCTTTTAAAGCCAAAAGTTGACCAACCTGAAAATCACCATTTGAAGCCTGAGTCTCCACAGCAGAGCCAGTTGGAGACAAAACGACTATTCAGAGTGATAAGATTTCTGAACATACCCTCACTGGCCATTTTATTAGGAACACTATACTTCTATTACTGGACCACTCTTCTATTACTATTACTGGATATATTATTACTATATTTTTACTGTAATATCCCCCCAATGTGAATAAGGTCAGGATTACAAATGTACTGCAGTTACAGTAGCGTGCGTCAAAGACATTTTAGTTTGTCTTTTCAACTGCAGGCTGCCACCAGTCTGGTTACACTTCTCTGCCCTCTCTTTCCACACTACAGAAAATGTCATGCATGAAAAATCACACTAAACTAGTTACACATATCCATCCCCTCCAGGTTTAAAACACAGGGTTTAAATAATCTAACAAGTGTAAAGGAGTCTGTATTGTTGGAATCTGTAGCTGATCTTCTGTGTCCTGCTGTCATCTGCTGCTCACTGACAACCTCTCATGATCATTTGATCTGCTAAAAGAAAATGACTGGACAGTGTTCGTACTTTCACCAGTGGAAGTCATGGTTGTGAGGAACTGAAATGTCTTTAGCTGCTGTGTGTCACATAAGGAAGGCATAGACAGATGCATGTTTAGATTCAAGTTTAATAAAGATGAAAACAAAACTCAAAACAAGAACTAAGAACTCGTGGCAAAATAAAAGGATGAAGAAACATAACCATGAGAAATGAAAGCATAATGAGACAAAGAAAGACAAACAAAAGACAAAAGTGGTGTGCCAAACGGGACGTAAATACCAGTGCTAATTAACCAAAAATGTGAATCAAGTGTAACCAGTCATGTGACATGATCATGTGCAGTGCATTAGCTCATGGGAATTGTAGTCTAATGCTAATTTCAGCATATCCATGACAGAATCCCCATAATGCGCAGCTCCCGGCACATGAAAAAAGTTCAGCAGGAGGTCCTGGACACACAGACCTGATGTTGCTTAGCTGATCAAAGTTCTTTTGAGCACTATCACTCACGGGGCCGGAAGGAAGCGTGATGTCCTCCCTCTGGTACAGAGGCGGGGAGGTCTCCTCTGCACAGCCAAGGGGTGGCACAGTGTCCCAGGCCGAGCATGAGCGTGGAGTGTCAGCCACCACTCAGACAGTGGGGGGGAGCTACATTCTCTGTGAGACCAGAGGGGGGAATCAACACTCTCCGTGAGGCCAAGGGGGGGAGCGACAATCTGTGATGGACATTCTGGGAGTGATGTCCTCAGCTGAGCATGGAGGCGGAACGACTTCCCCAGCGGAGCAGGATGGTGGAGAGACATCCTCAGCTGAGGAAGGAAGCAGGAGGATGTCCTCAGTTGAGCAGGTAGACTGAGCAACATCCGAAGTGGGGCAGGGAGAGTGGGAGATGGTTTCGATTGAGTCAGGAATCCCCAGGTCAAAAAATTTTCTGAAGGGACGCATGGTGTCGAGCCATTCCTGAGTGGCCTTTACCCACGCTCCTTTCCCCTGTTGCTCGCACACCAGTCAGTTCCTCTCCAAGAACTCTTCCTGAACGGCGAGAAAATCCACTGCATCCATTTGTAGGTCTTGCGATCTGTAATGTAATGAAGGCTTGGACAGATACAAGTGCAGATTCACGTTTAATAAAGATGAAAACAAAACACAAAACAAAGAAACATTACCATTGTAACAAATCCGGCCTCTGTGGTTCCCCCTGATCGTCACCAGAGGTCACCATCACCCGAGTATTGACTTTCCCCTCGAGACTACATTTCCCATCACCCCGCACCCAGCACTGATTACGAGCTCACCTGCAGCCTATTACCGGGACTACTTAAGCCTCCGCCTCTCGCTCACTCATTGCGAAGTCTTGTTTTGCCCCGGCTAACATTTCTGAGCGTTTATATCTTCTCTGTTGGATTACTGTGTTTGACCTTGGACTGTTTCTTCTCGTTTCTGATTCTCTGCTGCCTGCCCTGACCTCGGACTGTTCCTTCTCGTTTCTGATTCTTTGCTGCCTGCCCTGACCATCTGCCTGTTTGATCACTCTGCCTTTGTTTTGCCTCTGATTACCCTGTTTCGCTGTTGCCCGACCACGCCTGTACGACTGTGTCTGCCTTTTATTAAAATGCTGCTAATGGATCCCCATTCTGTTGACTCCTCGTTACAGAAGACTTCGCCACCTCTCGATCCAGCAGCGGTCTACAGACTCTCTACCGAAGTCTCTGCCCAGGCTAACGTACTAGCCGCCCATCAACAACAGCTAGCACGTCTCACATCACTCACGGAGGAATTAGTAAAAACTTTGCAAGCGATACGGCTACCTCCTTCCGAATCTGCCTCACCGTCGCTAGAGCCAGCACCCCAAGCACCTCCCCCGAGTCATGCTACGGCTAGCCCTCGCTTAGCTTACCCGGAAAAGTTCGACGGCACACCGGCGAAGTGTAAGGGCTTTCTGCTCCAATGCTCCTTGTTTGTCTCGCAGCAGCCGGCGCTATATCCCACGGAAGAGAGTCGCATCGCTTTTGTCTGCTCTCTCCTGTATGGCAAGGCGTTAGACTGGGCCACCGCCGTGTGGAATTTCACTCGACCAGCCTTTTCCTCGTTCGAGGCGTTTTTGCAGCGATTCCGAGAAGTGTTTGATCTGCCCGAAGGAGGAGACGGAGCCGGTGAACAAATTCTCAAGCTGCGTCAGGGGGAAAAAACGGCGTCGGATTTTGCCCTATCATTTCGCACACTGGCTGCACAAACCGGATGGTCTGATGACCCCTTAAAGCTGCTTTTCCGCAAGGGTCTAAACCTGGAGCTACAGGCTGAGCTCGCCTGTCGAGATGAGGGCAAGACCTTAGATCAGCTGATTAATCTTGCCATTCGCATTGACAATCTAATTCGCTCTAGGAGACCCAGCAGGGGTTCGGCGCTTCGTTCACCGAGCCCTCCGCTAATGCCTGAGCAAGAGGCGATGCAGGTGGGGCACGCTCGTATCTCCCCTGAGGAAAGAGAGCGCCGTTATCGTAGAAACCTCTGCCTCTACTGCGGCCAAGCCGGTCATGTGAAAGCTTCCTGCCCCACAAGACCCAAGCAACACGCTCCCTCTGCGGTGAGTCAATCATCTCATATTTCAAAGTGTATTAAGGTATCTGTTAAATTAGCCTTTAGTAATGGGATGGTAGAGACAATGGCTCTAATCGATTCTGGAGCAGCAGGAAATTTTATTGATGCGGGTTTCGCCAAAGCTCATGACCTCCCTCTCATACCTTGTAAATCTCCTTTGGCAGTGGCAGCGTTAGACGGAAGACCTCTGGGCGCCGGTCAGGTCCTACACACCACCAATGACATCTGCCTGACTACTGGCGCCATGCACTCAGAAACCATTCGTTTCTTCATCATACAAGCTCCCAATAACCCAGTTATTCTTGGACTACCCTGGCTTCAGCTCCACGAACCACAGATCTCATGGACTGAGGGTCAAATCATTCACTGGTCGGCCAAGTGTTTTGTACAGTGTCTTCAGACCCTGGAACCAACGTCACTTAAAGCAGTCATCGTTAAGAAGGACCCTCCGCCCTCAGCCAACCTTCCTTCGGAGTATGCTGATCTAGCTGAGGCATTCAGCAAGTCCAACGCTGCCCAATTACCACCACACCGGTCTAGTGACTGCGCCATCGAGCTGCTCCCTGGTTCTACACCACCCAGAGGTAGAATCTTCCCTCTTTCGCAACCAGAGACTGAAGCCATGAAAGCCTACATTGAGGAAGAACTGGCTAAGGGCTTCATCGTTCCATCTACGTCTCCTGCTTCCGCCGGATTCTTCTTTGTCAAAAAGAGAGATGGGGGTCTTCGGCCCTGTATTGATTATAGAGGTTTAAACGAAGTAACTGTCAAGTTCCGGTATCCCTTACCTCTAGTTCCACCGGCTCTAGAGCAGCTTCGCTCCGCCAAATACTTCACCAAGCTCGATCTGCGCAATGCCTACAATCTGATTCGCATAAAGGAGGGGGACGAGTGGAAGACCGCCTTCTCCACCACTTCTGGGCACTATGAGTACCGGGTCATGCCGTTCGGCCTCGTCAACAGTCCCTCAGTCTTCCAGGCATTCATAAACGATGTATTCCGTGACATGCTGAATAGATGGGTCATCGTCTACATGGATGACATTCTCATCTACTCCGCCTCTCTTGAAACACACATTCACCATGTCAGAGCCGTACTACAACGTTTGATCTCCCACCAGTTATATGCCAAAGCAGAGAAATGTGAATTTCACCAGACTTCCACCACGTTCCTGGGATATGTGGTCAGTACTGAGGGAGTGGCGATGGACGATCGTAAAGTGCAGGCCGTCCTGAACTGGCCCCAACCTACGACTGTTAAGGAGATGCAGAGATTCCTTGGATTCGCCAACTTCTACAGACGATTCATCAGAGACTTCAGCTCCATCGCAGGCCCCCTGACTTCAATGACCAAGAGGAGGGGAGGACGCTTAACCTGGTCGCCCGTAGCCGACAAAGCCTTTAATCACCTCAAGGAACGGTTCTCTACTGCACCCATACTCCATCACCCTGATCCTGAACGCGAATTCATAGTGGAGGTAGATGCCTCCAGCACAGGCGTCGGGGCCATTCTTTCGCAACGTCATGGCAGTCCACCCAAACTCTTCCCCTGTGCCTACTTCTCTCGCAAGCTTAACCAAGCGGAACAGAATTATGATGTGGGGAACCGCGAACTATTGGCTATGAAGGCGGCGCTGGAGGAGTGGCGACATTGGCTTGAGGGAGCCAAATTTCCCTTCTCGGTTCTCACCGACCATCGCAATCTGGAATATCTCCGCTCTGCAAAAAGACTCAATCACCGACAGGCTAGGTGGGCGTTGTTCTTCACACGTTTCCAGTTCACAGTAACTTATCGTCCAGGTTCCAAGAACACCAAAGCAGATGCGCTTTCTCGCCAGTTTGAGTCCGCTTACGAACCCCTTTCTCCCGATCCCATCTTACCTACCACTCTCATCGTGGCACCAGTGCAGTGGGACATCATGACCGAAATTGCGGAGACACAGGGCACCGATCCCATACCGGCTGCATGTCCTCCTAATAGGACCTTTGTACCTCTTTCCCTGAGGAACAGAGCTATTCAACTGGCTCATGACCTCCCCGGCTCCGGACACCCCGGAATAACGGCTTCCATCCAACTCCTCACCAACAAATTCTGGTGGCCCTCACTCCGTACTGACACCATTGCATACATTAAGAACTGTGTAACTTGCAACGCCACCAAATCCTCCAAACAGTTACCGGCAGGTTTGCTCCAGCCTCTACCCATCCCCCAGAGACCCTGGTCCCACATCGCCATCGACTTCGTCACCGACCTCCCCAACTCCAGAGGCAATACCACCATTCTTACTGTGGTTGACCGCTTCTCTAAGTCCTGTCGCCTAATACCCTTACCCAAACTACCCACAGCCCTAGAAACAGCAGAGGCTCTGTGCAGCTATGTGTTCCGCTTCTACGGACTCCCTGAAGATATCGTCTCGGACAGAGGCCCTCAGTTCACTTCTCGCGTATGGTCAGCCTTCTTCAAACGTCTCAACATTAACATAAGCCTTACCTCGGGCTACCATCCTGAATCCAATGGGCAAACCGAGCGGCTCAACCAAGAAATCACCCGCTTCCTAAGATCCTACTGTCACCGCAACCAAGCTGATTGGAGCCGATATCTGTTTTGGGCAGAATACGCGCAAAATTCCCTGCGCAAACAATCCACCGGGCTTACACCCTTCCAATGCGTGCTGGGGTTCCAACCACCTCTCTTTCCCTGGTCCGGGGAGCCCACAGAATTACCTGCAGTTAATGACTGGTTCAGGAGGAGTGAAACCACCTGGAACGAGGCCCATACCCATCTCCAACGCGCCATCAGGAGACAGAAGGAACAAGCAGATCACCACCGACGTCCCAACCCTGAGTATGTCTCGGGATCATGGGTCTGGCTCTCCACTAGAGACCTCCGGCTCCGACTACCCTGCCGCAAACTCAGTCCCAGGTACGTGGGTCCTTTCAAAGTCATTAAACAAATAACCCCTGTTTCTTATCGTTTGGCTTTACCTCCACAATATCGTATCTCACCCACTTTTCATGTCTCCCTGCTCAAGGCCGCTGGTGCTCCGAGACAGGCGGATGACCTAGATGAGGCCCGGAACCAGGGACCCCCTCCCCTCATCATCGACGGTGAGGAGGCGTGTCAGGTGCAGGAAATCTTAAACTCTCGGCGCCGGGGAGGAGTCCTGCAATATCTCGTGGACTACGGACCGGAGGAGAGGTCCTGGGTCGATGCCAAGGACATTCTTGACCCATCTCTTACTACTGACTTCCACAGGACCCATCCGGATAAACCGGCCCCTCATCCTCGCGGAAGACCCCGGCGTCGTCTGCCTTCTCACGTCAGGAGCCGCTCGCAGGAGGGGGGCTCTGTAACGAATCCGGCCTCTGTGGTTCCCTCTGATCGTCACCAGAGGTCACCATCACCCGAGTATTGACTTTCCCCTCGAGACTACATTTCCCATCACCCCGCACCCAGCACTGATTACGAGCTCACCTGCAGCCTATTACCGGGACTACTTAAGCCTGCGCCTCTCGCTCACTCATTGCGAAGTCTTGTTTTGCCCCGGCTAACATTTCTGAGCGTTTATATCTTCTCTGTTGAATTACTGTGTTTGACCTTGGACTGTTTCTTCTCGTTTCTGATTCTCTGCTGCCTGCCCTGACCTCGGACTGTTCCTTCTCGTTTCTGATTCTTTGCTGCCTGCCCTGACCATCTGCCTGTTTGATCACTCTGCCTTTGTTTTGCCTCTGATTACCCTGTTTCGCTGTTGCCCGACCACGCCTGTACGACTGTGTCTGCCTTTTATTAAAACGCTGCTAATGGATCCCCATTCTGTTGACTCCTCGTTACAACCATGAGACATGAAAGCATAACGAGACAAAGAAAGACAAATGCAAGACAAAAGTGCTGTGCCAAACATGACTTAAATACCAGTGCTAATTAACCAAAAATGTGAATCAGGCGTAACCAGTCACGTGACGTGATAATGTGCAGTGCCATGGCTGATGGGAATTGTTGTCTAATGCTAGTTCTGGCATATCCATAACACTGTGATGAGCCTCTGCTAGTCTTACTTCTACTGAGAAATCTACTGAGAAAATGCTTTATAACCTGCATTTCCATTTTTGTTATTAGTATGTACAGGGAAACATCTCAGTACAGCAAGTTCACTCTAATACACACTAATACCAAACTAATGCACAGCACGTCTTTCTAAATAATCATTAATCATTATTTACCGATCTGTATTAACCCTTGTGTGGTGTTCATATTTTTGTTAATCAGCCAGTGTTCCTGGGTCTGGTGGACCCGCTGCATTTTTTGGGTTTTTAATTCAACACAATCAAACAATTTTATGTTAAAAAACTCAACAGATGTTTACTTCATCCCAATTACAAGCAATATAAACAACATATATGGTTAATATTTGCCCTTTACCTTTGTTAGACCACATTTATGAATTAAATTGCTACTCGTTTTTTGTTTGTTTTTTAATAAAATGTAAGAAAAAAATGAAAATCAATTATAATCAAGATATGAGAAAAAAATTCAACAAATTTACAAATGAAGCAAGGTTTTTCATAACTAGTGATTCTTATTTATTTGAACTTCATTAGAAATTTAACCCATTCAGGTCAGTTTACACAACACATGCTGAACACATACAGGAACCATGTCACCATGTCTTTGACATATTGGACATCTCAGCACACAATGCCTTTGTCATCTGGATGGCACTGAACCCAGAGTGGAACAGAGGGAAGCTCCAGAGGAGATGCCCCTTTCTCTTCCACTCTGGGAAAAGCACTGGTGAGTTGCACCTCAAATCTAGAGAAGACCACATGTTCCAAGATGTCAAAGAATATCAAGAGCGGCCAGCATAGGGTCCTCCTTTTGCAGCTGTAGGCAGTCACCAGCTTGTCCATGTTGCATGGAAAAGTTCTCTGCCAGTTTCTGCATCCCACAGGGATTCTGTGGATTCCCCTTTGGACCTGAAAACTCCAGCAATGATAAGAACCCCTAAGTAGGCATGTAAATGGGTTTGGTCCATCTTCTTCCACCTCTCTCTCCAAAAACACGCCTTCCTTCTAAATTAGTGCAATCCAGAATAATTTTCTGGATGGAATCTGGGATGAAAAGCTCAAAAGAAGATGTGAAGTCCTGCACATGAGTAACTGCCATCTAAGTTGGCCCTGGTTGCATCCTTATCACATTGGCAGCCATGTGGAGTGGCTCATTTCTTGGGCAAGAAGACCATTCAATTTCACAATTTTTTGACATCCATATTTCTTCACTTGCTAGCTGCTGATGGGCTTGTTCTGGTCCTGGAGCTGGCTGCTGATGGGCTGGTCCCGGGTCTGGCTGCTGATGGGCTGGTCCTGGGTGTGGCTGCTGACAGGCTGGTCCTGGGGCTCATCTTCATTTTGGAACTAGCTGATGCTCAATCTCATCCTCTTCTGTCACACTCTGAATTTTCAGAAATGTGATCCTCACATTCTGAAACCTCTTCCTTTACATCATCCTCAAAAGCTTCTCTCTCTTCCAAAATCAATTGCAAGACCTTCTGAGCAGAGAATCTTTTGGCCATCTTGATCAGTTGTGATAAGGAACCACACTGGCAAAGCTATA
The DNA here is from genome assembly GCF_027358585.1 of Pangasianodon hypophthalmus. Lineage (NCBI taxonomy): Eukaryota > Metazoa > Chordata > Actinopteri > Siluriformes > Pangasiidae > Pangasianodon > Pangasianodon hypophthalmus. The sequence continues at coordinate 4,526,989 of NC_069713.1, forward strand.
TTTATTGTGTCACTCCCCCAATTTGCAGCTGGGATAGAGTATGAGCAAATAAAGATTTGTTCCCACAAGACAGAGGGTAAAATGTGCGGGAATGTGAGAGCAGACAGGAATCAGTGCTTGAATTTTGCAAAAATGTTGCAACCTTGTGTGGGGAAACACAAAACTCACACTCTCACACACACACACATACACACATACATACATACATACATACTAACAGCAGGTCCAGACAGAAAGAGGACAGTGTAGGTACACAGGACCTACAATTTCCATACTTTTATTAGCCCCGGGACCGAACATCCTGTATGTAATATAAATGTGTAGGGGGGGTGTACAGTGAGTGGTCATTGAAAATGTGTTCTGATATACGTTCTTCACAGAAAATGAGCCAAGGCCAGTGAGTCTGAGTTTGAAAAAATAATTAATCGTATAATTTTTCTTTTGATAAAAAATGAAAACGGGTCTCACAGACCCGAACACCATACAAGGGTTAAAAATAAGGGCAATAACTGTGCAGAAACAAACACTTCTCATTAGTCCTGTACACACACAGAGCAGTGACAGTGTTAGAGGCCTGAGAGCAGAGACCAGGTCGCGGATGTGGTTTATTTTCTATTTTAAGGTGGTGGTGCAAATTCAGCAGTGAAGAAGGGGAGGAGGTGTGAAGGTGGACGTGTGAAAGCAGTAACTAACTTTTTAACTGTTGATATGGTGGGCAAATTTAACTCCACTGACACTCACTGAGCTCTTTTAAAGCCAAAAGTTGATCAAGCTGAAAATCACCATTTGAAGCCAGAGTCTCCACAGCAGGGCCAGCTGGAGACAAAATGATTATTCAGAGTGATAAGATTTCTGAACATACTAATTAAATATATTATTACTGGAACACTCTACTGTTACTATTACTGAGCATATTATACTATTACTATACTATTATAGTATAAAAGAGGTGTTGGAAGTGTTATTTAAATTTTTACACTCAGGAGTAAAAATGTACTGCTGTTACCAGTAGAGTGCATCAAAGTCAAATTAGTTTCACTCTTCAACCACAGGCCACCACCAGTCTGGTCACACTTCTCTACCCTGTCTTTCCACACTGCAGAATTATTCATGCATGAAAATTGCACTTAAATAGTAGTTCCAATACAGTGTGAAAGTCTGTTGCTTTTATGTCCTAGAGATAAGATTATCACTCGTCAATAATAATATCCGCTGCATATTTGGTTACGTTGTGCAATAAAGTGAAATAAAGTGAAACAAACACCTTAATGAGCAGAATAGTGACTTTTGTATAAGTTACTGTAGCTTTTGTTTATTTATTATTAAGAGAGCTTACTCTCTTTTGTTTATTTCTTACAGATGGTAGTTTAGATTTCCTGAATAAGATTTTAATCGTGTGGGTTCATTGTGCCTAAAATGTGCTGTTTTCATTAATAGACTGAATATTTTCCATATTTATGTCATGTTCTGTTTCTGTTTCCTTTTTAGTGCTGATTTCACTTATACCAGTGGCTCGTGCTCAAGGTGATTAATATACAGTTTATCCTTTATATTGTGTGCATATCTGATTTGTTTTGGGGCTGAGGAGTTTGTGCACAATTTTTTACTAGTTTATTAATGCCGTAAACAAAGGGATTAACATTATTATTTTTATAATTTTAGGAATTATTATAGCCGTAAACAAAGGAATTAACATTAACTTAGTTATTTCATTCTTTGTTCTCGTACCATCTCATGTGTACATTCACTTTGTTCTCTTGGTAAATTCACTCACACTGTGTGGCTCTTCATTTACTTGTTACCTTTTTACAAGAATTACTTTTACTTAAGGTAAATAGTGTTATAATATAAGAAAAGGATGACAAACAAAAGTTTAGATGTGAATAAATAGTTTTTTGCTTACATAGTTTTACACTGCTTAAATGCCTTAACATATTAATTATAAAACAGCACAAGTTTAATGACAGCAGCACATGGGAACAACTGACATAAATAGTGCTAAATAAAATGTTCCATGATGCCCCTGATTTCTTAAAAGTAAGTAGGTTACACATATCAGTATCAACAAGTAACAAAAAACATCTACTCATACTCGGTCTAATTAAATGATATTAGTAGTGTACACTTGGGGAATGACTCTCAGAGCTCAGAGACTTTCACTTCCCTGTCTAGTAGACACTAATTTCTTTCACAGGAATCATCATCATGTGTTTTGCAGTAGCTTTTGGGTTTTATATTAAGTTTGCAGTAGAATTGTGGTGAGTCAGTCTGATTAATAGTACACAGTGAACATTAAGAAAGAAGGCAGTAAATCTCACTTTGTGTTTGCTCTGCCATTATCTGATTTATTAGAAGATCATTTGAGGCATTGGAATTATAAGATTTTATCTGAGAATTCTGTAATTTTGAGAGATTTTGATTATCAGCATCATCCACATCAGTCTCTGTCTCATCACCTGAGGTAGAAGTCACTCACAGCATTTAAATACGAGCCTCATTATCTTCTCTTCACTTGACTGATGTCTGTTCACACTAACAGTGCTGGGGAAATAATCCCTGATTCACTTCTGTTCTGTTGACTATATTTCTAGTTATTAATGTCTTTGTATTAGGTCATTTAAATATTTTATAACTTTGTCTGCTGTCTTCTGTTCAAAATGTGTAATCACTCTTCCTTGTTTTAATGATGATGTGATGGCACAGGAGCATCGCAGACATTTTGAGAGCCACTATCTGATTACAAACTGAATTGATTAGACTTATGTCTGTTTCTATGTAACTAAAATAAAAGTTTCTATACAGCTAAAATTTTTTATCTGAGCCTTCGTGAAACACACTTAGCTAGAGAGGTGATTTTTTGATTTTCATCAAGTTTGGATGTTACCAGAAGTCAACTGTAGCAACGTCTAATGAATTTTTCCAGACTACATCACATATATTCAATAAAGTCCATATTAAAAAATAGACAAAAGTGATTGAACCTTATAATTTCAAGTACTTATATAGACATGCATACAAAACATGTTTCTTCTTCACTAACACTCCAGGCTGATCCTTCTTTCATGGTTCGACTGAAATGAAAATGATAATTAATGTTTCTCGGGTAGATGATCACGTTTAGCTACAGAATGCCTGTAGATATTTTGGGAAAAAGTCCTCAGTCATGGCTTTACTACAGGAAGTCATGCTTTTGCTAATTTTTAAGAAAATGCAGATATGTTCAGATGATGGCGCAGGATCCATAAAGTTCCATAAAATAACAATCTAAAATCATCAAATACAGAGCTTTACACTTCAATCCAATCATGAATTTTGTTACATTGAAAATATACTGAATACCAGCCGTGTAAGAAAACATACAATTGTAACATCTTGTATGAAATGTTAAATATAAATGTTTGTTTTAGACACAAAGCATATGTTAAAGCACAGTGAATCTACTGCTTATGTTGTAAAGTGAAAAGCAGCTCTGACACCTTCATCATTTCATACCAACAGCAAAACCCAAACCGACTGTGAGAGTGAATCCTCAGAGCTCCGTCTACACTGGAGACACCATCACTCTGAGCTGTGAGCTGCAGCAGTCGACTGGATGGGAGTTTCTCTGGCACAAAAAAAATCAGCACTTACAGCTTCTGAACAGTGAACAAGCACACACACAAGTGACAGTCGATAATGCAGGAGAAACAGTGTATCAGTGTCGCGCACGCAGGAGAGACTACTTCTACTACTACTACAACTACAACAACGGCTACTACTACACAGAGCTCAGCGATTCTGTCAGGATTACAGTGAGAGGTATGTCATGATTTTTTTTCCCTTTTTCACCACAGGTTTGTTAGAAGGAGTAAGAAAAAATATTGCTTAACTATTGTAATTCCTTGTTATTCCAGAATGTTTAAAATAATCCTGAAACATGTTTTAAAGGTATTTTTCATTTGTGGCTGCTGAGATCCAATGCAAAAGTTTAAGAACATGTTATTTAACAAAGAAAAATAAGAAAAGGGGTAAAGCTATAACTTTAAGTTTTCCATCATGGAAAAGTCTTCAGGACAGAGGAGTTTATGATTTGCTGTTTCCCTGTAACATGACAAGCTGCAATTTTTTTTTATTCATTAAAAAAGTGAGAAAAATGTGAGGCTTGTGAGGAAATGACTGTTTATAGCTGCTGTAATGTAAGTGAGAACAGGAACTAACTTGTTTTGCAGACATTCCACAACAATAAATGTAACTATAAATGGATGACAAGTACAATGTGTCATTCATTAATAAATTAAAAATTGTAATCATTGGAAATTTGCTGTGGTTTAAACGGAATAAAACACATGAGGACATGCTGGTATAGGAAAATAATCTGTACTTTGGGGTGATAACAGTAACTCACTTTATACCATGACCACATCATTCAGTATTTTTCTATAAAATTGTGAGACAGAGTGTTTTATTACTTACTTAAACTTTGTTAAAAGAAGGAAAAAATACACAGTATATAGTACATCTGAAACCAGAAGTCTCCAATGTGTGAGAAATGTAAGAAATTATCTTCACTTTTTTACAGTCTAAACTCAACATACTATATTGAATAGAATAATAAGTAGTTACAAATACTATATATGGAGATATTTTGTAAATACTGATAACATGGTTACATGTGTGTAACTAAACACCTGAACTACACAAACTGTTGTAAAGTCATAAGGGTTAAGCACAAATTTACTGTAATTAAAAACATAAAATAGTACACAAAACCTGCCCCATGCTGTAATCTTAATTATAATTTTCCATTTCAGTTAACCTTTGAAAATTTGTACAAATTATTGTGGGTATGAGTCACACTGAAACTGTTTTACTAAAGAAGACTGGGTTTTTGTAGGAAAAACTATATTTATGATTATGACTAGTAAAGATGACTGCAATTTAGACATATAGTTACACTCATCTAACTACACATTATTAGTGTTTTATCCATAGTTAATATTTGTAACTATTGCTCACTGCTTAGTTGGGCTTTTGTAGTTAGACAGTGCTGTGTAAAATTGTAAGTGTTTTTATTTATTTATTTTATTTATTTATTTATTTATTTTTTGCACAATGCTGTTCTGCTTGCTTCTACCAGTGACAGAATCACAAATATAGAAATGCAATGATGATCATCAGTCCCATAAAGACTACAGACTACACTGTCCTGTACAGTTTAACTGAATTCAGATGTGGTGTTTACTTTAAAAAACAAACATTTCAGACTTAATATTGAGGAAATGTGCAATTAGTCATTCATGAAAAAATTCTTACTGTGTGCATTAAATAAATCTAGAAAAAAATCATTTTGTATTTCCTGTGTAACAGAGAGACCACGGGCAGTACTGAGTGTATCTCCACAGAGCTGGCTGACTGAAGGAGACTCAGTGACTCTAAGCTGTGAGGTTACAGACTCCTCTACAGACTGGACATTCAGCTGGTACACAACTGTTCCCTACAGAGACGGCTTAACTCAAATAAAACATAATCGTGGCTATAGCATGTATGTGGAGCTCCTCTCAGACAGCAGCAGAGGATCTGGAGGCAACTACACTCTCATTCCTGCTGCTCTGAATCACACAGGAGTTTATATGTGCAGAGGAGAGAGAGGAGAACCAGCCGTTCACACACAGTACAGCAATCCACAGCCACTATGGATCACTGGTGAGGAAAATTAACTGTTGTGTTGAAGTGTAGAATAGAAAAGTGTGAATGTAAGATCAGATTAATGCAACATTTATTTATTAATATGTATAAGGGAGTTAAAGAGCCCTAAGTGCTGGTAGAGGCTTATTGTCACGATTTCCCTTGTGTTCCTCTGTATTTTGTGATGTCTCTGCCCCTTTGGATGTCTTTACCATTGGGTAACTTTTCTGGGTAACATACAGTAGTGGCCAAAAGTTTTGAGAATGACACAAATATTAATTTTCACAAAGTATGCTGCTTCAGTGTTTTTAGATCTTTTTGTCAAATGTTACTATGGTATACTGAAGTATAATTACAAGCATTTCATAAGTGTCAAAGGCTTTTATTGACAGTTACATTAAGTTTATGCAAAGACTCAATATTTGCAGTGTTTTTCAAGACCTCTGCAATTCGCCATGGCATGCTGTCAATCAACTTCTGGGCCATATCCTGACTGATGGCAGCCCATTCTTGCATAATCAATGCTTGGAGTTTGTCAGAATTCGTGGGTTTTTGTTTGTCCACCCACCTCTTGAGGAATGACCACAAAGGTCTGAGGAGTTTCCTGGCCGTGGACCCAAAATTTCAATGTTTTGTTCCCCGAGCCACTTAGTTATCACTTTCGCCTTATGGCAAGGTGCTCCATCATGCTGGAAAAGGCATTTTTCGTCACCAAACTGTTCTTGGATGGTTGGGAGAAGTTGCTCTCGGAGGATGTTTTTGTACGATTCTTTATTCATGGCTGTGTTCTTAGGCAAAATTGTGAGTGAGCCCACTCCCTTGGCTGAGAAGCAACCCCACACATGAGTGGTCTGAGGATGCTTTACTGTTGGCATGACACAGGACTGATGGTAGTGCTCACCTTTTCTTCTCCGGACAAGCTTTCTTCCAGATGTCCAATTGAACCTCTCTCCTTGAAGTTCTTGATGATCTGATAAACGGTTGATTTAAGTGCAATCTTACTGGCAGCAATATCCTTCCCTGTGAATCCCTTTTTGTGCAACGCAATGATGACTGCACGTGTTTCCTTGCAGGTAACCATGGTTAACAGAGAAGGAACAATGATTTCAAGCACCACCCTCCTTTTAAAGCTTCCAGTCTGTTATTCTAACTCAATCAGCATGACAGAGTGATCTCCTGCCTTGTCCTCATCAACAATCTAACCTGTGTTAACAAGAGAATCACCGACATGATGTGAGCTGGTTCTTTTGCGGCAGTGGAAATGTTTTTTTTTTTTGGGGATTAAGTTCATTTTCATGGCAAAGATGGACTTTGCAATTAATTGCAATTCATCTGATCACTCTTCATAACATTCTGGAGTATATGCAAATTGCCATCATAAAAACTGAGGCAGCAGACTTTGTGAAAATTAATATTTGTGTCATTCTCAAAACCTTTGGCCACAACTGTACAGGACTCAGGAGATGGTTGAGGATGTATGTACAGGAGGATTTTATTTTAATTTAAAAGCCAGAAAGGTAGAGCAGGTAAACATTACTGATACATGAATATGCAACCAAACAGGTTTAAATCCAAATCCAAATACAGATACAGATATGGCTATTCAGAGCAAAAACAGATGCAGGTACAGATGATGTCATTATGTTACACTGTTAGTAAACACAATGCAAATAACAGAGGTGTAAAGCAGGCAAGAGTCAAACACGCTGAAGCACTGTACAAGAAACCAGAGGACAAATCCAAAAGACTAATCAAAAGACAAGGCAAAGAGTCTAAACAGGGCAATGACAATCACAAACTAAACATGGCTCTGAACTTGCACAAACCCTGGGATTGGCAAGACTTTACATCATGTATAAGACCATGTGCTAGCCTAATATACTCTACAATGAGGAAGTGACCTGGAGGTGGTGTGATAGAGCTAGACTAATACTCAGGTGACAGTGACATCTGGTGGTGAAGAGGCGTAATGTCCCCCGCTGATGTGATTCCCTGAGTGTGTGCACCTGTTCCTCACTGTAAAACATTTACTGTAATATTTACAGTAATTTACTAGGAGCAAATAGCAAATGGCAGTAAATAACCATAAACATATTTACTGTAAAGTATTCTAATATCTTTACAGATAATTCCTGTTATTATTCCTCCATATTTCCAGTAATATACTGTAAATTCTGGAAGCAAAATACTTGTAAATATATTTTTAGTATAAAATGAAATATAATCCATACATTAGTCTCCTCAATCTTGTAAAAGTTACAGCAATATACTTGTGTTCTGTCGCATTATATTACATGATTGCTCTTCAATTTTTTTATTTAAATGTCTCTTTTCTGTGTTTAAGGTGAATCTCCTCCAGTCTCTCTGATCATCAGTCCCAGCAGAACTCAACACTTTACTAATGACTCTCTCTCACTGAGCTGTGTGGACCAGAGTAACTCTACTGGATGGACAGTGAGACGATACACACACAGTGAGGGAGTGTTAGATTGTTCACGGTGGGGATCAGTTACAGGATCTACATGTAAAATCAGCTTCCTCTCCACATTACACACTGGAGTTTACTGGTGTGAGTCTGAATCTGGAGAAAACAGTAATCCTGTAAACATCACAGTGCATGGTGAGTCTTCATGTAGTGTGTTTATTCCTAAAGGAAAAGGGAAATGGTTTATAGAATATTCAGAGCTCTGAGTTTCTAATTTGGGGACATGGTTCCGGAAAAAAAAAGATTTTTATATTTATTTTTTACATTTTTTTCAGTACATTACCTGTACATTTTTATAATTCTGAGTATGGAGACATGTATAGATACTAGTAGTAGATACTAGTTTTATTAGTTGTGCTGCTGCTTCCATAATTCAGTTGAACATTTTCTCATGAGCTAGTTTTTGCAGTTTTCTGTAGACTTGAATTAAATACCTGCAGACTCCACAGATTTAGAGGGTTTTAAGTTATATACTGATAAATTAGAGAACTTTTATTTATATTATCTACACACACATCATAGTGTGTGGATTTCCTTGTTTGTGATTTTCTGTGTTCTAGATGGTGATGTGATCCTGGAGAGTCCTGTCCATCCTGTGACTGAGGGACATCCTCTGACTCTACGCTGTTTATATCGGAGCACAAATTCCTCAAACCTCCGAGCTGATTTCTATAAAGATGGATCAGTTCTCCAGACACAGACTACAGGAGAGATGATCATCCGAACTGTCTCAAAGTCAGATGAAGGTTTCTACCACTGTAAACACCCAGAGAGAGGAGAGTCACTGAAAAGCTGGCTCTCAGTCAGACGTGAGAAACCTTGTGAGAATTTCTTTTTTATTTGATTCTCTTTTTAATAACAGTTTATATGCACAGCGTTTAAATGCTTAAATTCTGTAAATTCTCTCCTCAGTCTCAGGTTCTAGATCCGGTGGTGTAACAGTAGGAGTGGCTGTGGGTTTGGGATTTTTGTTCATCGCTTTGCTGATTTTAATGATCCTGCTGTGGTCCTACAAAAGAAAAAAAGGTCTGATAACTGCTTCAGCTATGTTATATAGAATATAATCAGGATTTCTAAAGAATAAAGCAAATTTTAATGTATCACATTACTGTGGAAAAATAACTAAAGGTTACTTGAATAAATAACTAAAAGTGTTGAAAAGATCTTGTTTGGAATATTTCACACTTAAGTCATTATTATGGTCTGAGATATCGTCCTGATTACAGTGTAAGAAACAGCTTAAATACAATGTAGATTATAAAATAAATAAAAATTACTTGCACATACTAAATATAGATATACTAACTGTAATGTAGTAATTAATACATATAATAATATTATTGAATAATATGAATATTATAAACCCAAAACCTTTTGTAAAGTCATATTTTCAGCTAAAAAAATCTATTTCAGAAAATATGGTGAAACATGTGATGAAGGTTAAGAACTAATTCAATGTAAAGAAAATATATGTATTTAATTTAAATATTTTTACTTTTTTTCAGTTAATATTTTTTCAAATTCTCACAAATTATTCTGGGTGTGAGATCTGTCATACTGAACCCGGTTTAATAATGGAATCTGAGTTTTTGTGAAATCATTAAGTTTAGTTGTAAATAACTTTACTACAGGTTTTGCAGTTCAGACGTGTAGTTACACTCATTTAACTACATACTGTTATTAGAATTATATCCATAATTAATATTTGTACCTATTCCTACTGTACTGTAGTCTCTCTGGTTATTATGCTGTAATCAGTTCTGTGTAAAATAAAATGTTTCTGTAACTATTTACACCCTGTTCAGATGTAGAATCTGTCTCCCTCTACAGAAAAGCAGCAGAAAACCAATCAGACATCAGAGCAGAATCAGAGCCGGTCAAGAGCTGAAGACTCTCAGTCAGGACACACACCACTTCAGGCTGGTCAGACACTGTCTCAATCACTTTATTTCTACATTTATTAGAAGAATAGAAACACACATCTTTCTTTGAAATTCATTGTAAAATTATCATCTCTTTAATACACAACATGAACAGCTTTTAATAAATTCAGTTGTTTTATTTGTTTGAAATCTATTTTGTAATCTACAGTAGCATTTATAACAAATTCAGAACTCTTCATTCTGTTTTCTCTAGAAAGTGAACATATTTATGATACTGTGGATCAGGCAGATACGAGTAGAACAGGTAGCTTTATTTCCTCTTGCATTAGGAGACTTAACTATAGATTAACTCTATACAGTAAAGCACAGAAGTGTCTTGTAGTGATTAACACACTGCACTGTGTTCAGGTGAAGCTGCAGCTGAGAGTGAAGCCACTTACACACAGATCTCGAAGAAAAAGAAGACAAACAGGAACAATGGTAGAGAATTTTTAATGCTGGTACATTTCATGTATTTATTAAAAAACAAAATCAGCAAATAATATTTGAAATCTTAATAAATCTTAATCTCAATAACTTGTCACATTAACAATCTGCATCCAAGTATCTGAGGTCATAAGCTGCAATTTTCCTCCAGATCAGCGACTCAGTTCCATCACAGTCTCCATTAAAAAGTCGGTGATGTGTTCTGCATAGCATTAATCATAAACTTATCACACATTCGAACAGATGCCTCATGCTGATGATAGAAGAAGCTGAAGAAAGTAACCTCTAGAGTTTAAAAATCTACTCAGCTAGAGTTCAGTGAGGTTTTGGCAGGAGACTGATAATGACTTATGTGTAAATTTATGAGTTATGACTGATGTATTACAAGGCTAAAGATCATTGGGATGGTTTTGTTCTCTGCTACTGCAGGTGCTGATGCTGAAGCTGGTGTTAGTGATGTGATTTATGCTAATCTTGAACTAAAACCAATGAAAAATGAAAACAGAATAAAAGGTAAAGCAAAATGAAGACATTTTATTTTGTGTCATAGTTCACCTTCACCCTACTCTTATTTTATGTAATGAATAAAACACTCTGTTGTGCTGTTATAGGAAAATAATCAATGACAGTGTGGTGTGATGAAGCAGAGCTACTGCTTCAGAGTTCCTACCCTGAAGGTGATTATTTTCCTATTACAGCACATCCCAAAGTGTTTTACCACAGCAACTTCCCTATTTAATTCATTAAAGAGTGACATGTCATACTTTTCATCCATTTATTTTTTGTGAGATTTCTGCAAAAGTTAGTTCCTTTTACCACTTGTGTTTCATCACGTATAAACAGTCGTTCCTTTATCAGCTTCTCTTTTTTCTCTTAAAGTGATAAAGCTTAGAGTCCTCTGTCCTGAAGACTTTCCCATGTTAGAAAATTTCCTGACTGTTACACAGTGCTGACACTGGAGACTCCTTCCATAAATGTTAAATAAACTTCTAACAGAAAAATCCATATTAACACTTACATTTTTTTTTTGTTAAACAACATCCCTTAATCTGTTTATTCACATAATCTATCACTTTATTTATGTAATCTGTTACTTTATTTGTGTAATCTGTTACTATAGAAGTGATATCATATTAGAACAATTGGCATTAATATAAACGTGTGATTTGCAGCTGCACTACTGTCAGAGCTGCTGTTATAGAAAATTAATCAACACCTTCTGACCAATCAGAATCCAGAATTCAACACTGCTGTGGCCTAATGTATTTTACTTGTGTATGATTTAATATCCAGATCATTTTCTATTTAATACTTTCGATGACTTGTAATTTTTCAGGAAATTAATTAAGGATATCTTGATTCCCACTCGAAAAGGCCAGTGTTTTAAAGGTGCATTGGGTAGAACTTGGCATCTAGCAGTTACAGTATCCATGTACACAAAACCCCGCCTCACAGAATCTGCAAGATTTCATCCATGTTAGATTGGTAGCTGTCTAGATAACTTTCCATCATCTCATTCTACTTGGACAGTTATGACATAGTTAGCTATGAACATGCAAAATACTGACACGCCAAATAACTAACTGATTTCTTGCTGCGGTCACTGATTCAAAAAGTTAATTAGTTTGTAACATCAGTGATAGCAATGTGAGGAGAAATGTATTTCTAAACATATTTATTGCAATCTCTTTCTTTCTCCCTGCAGTGAGCCGTGTGTCTGTGTCCACTGATGAAGCTACAGTTATCAAACAGATCGCTGGAAAACCGTGATTTGTGATTGTCTTCTGTTTTTCCTAAAATGCTCAGAGTAGTAAAGTCTGCTCATCCCCTTCCTGTACCCAAGAAACATTACTTATCATTTTTTACTGCTTTTCCTTTTCTACTTATTCTGTACACTTATTATTAAGGGAAGAAATATAATTAATTTTATATACATGTGGCTCATTTGCACATTTTGACACATTTAAAAAGAAATTTGTAATACGATTACTTTTATTAATGCACTTTTAACTGGATACAAAAACAAGTAAAAGAAAAATAAAAAAAAAACTATATGGACAAAAGTATTGGGACACCTGACCATTACACCAACAGGGACTTTAATGACATCACATTCTAAATACATTAATTTGGAGCTGGTCCCCCCTTTGCAGCTCTAACAGCTTCCACTCTTCTGGGCAGGCTTTCCACAAGATTTGCGTGTTTCTGTGGGAATTTTTGCCCATTCATCCAGTAGAGCATTTGTGAGATCAGGCACTGATTTTGGACGAGAAGGCCTTGCTCGCAATGTATTCCAGTTCATCCCAAAGGTGTTGATTGGCATTGAGGTCAGGGCTCTGTGCAGGCCAGTCAAGTTCTTCCACACCAAACTCATCCAATCATGTCTTTATGGACCTTGCTTTGTGCACTGGGGCACAGTCATGCTGGAATAGAGGTAGTCTTCTCAAATAACAAAGTGTTCTCTTAAAAGCAGAAACTCGATCCTGCAGTATTATTCAGTGTAAGTAGAGGATCTCAGTGCGGTAAAGTTCAGGAGTAAATGAGGAATCAAACAGAAGTGTTATTACTCTTACTGCATGTCTACACACTGGTACACTGATGTACAGGACTAACATAACACTGAAAATGTCCAAAACACAACACAGGAAATTAACATTACAGCAATTGCAGTGATTCAGACAATAAAACGCTGCTTATAAAGTGAAATACAAAGTTTCACTGTTAAACCCTGCTAGATAACTTCCTCATAAGTGCATTTCTTCCCAGTCCTGGCAGAGGGATTAAGATAGTCAGGATTAGAGGTTTGTAAATCAAGCTTGTATCTAAATCATTGTTGTATATGATCACTAACACAGTCTACACAATTGGGGAGAATTTTTTTCGTAGCAGGAAAATAGTTTCATGCATATTTTACTGTATAAATAAACATTTATTCCCTTTTGTTACTGTAAGAGGCCGTGCTACACCTCCAGCAGCCAGCAGAGGGCAGCAGTGGAGCACAGTGAGAGCAGCCATTCAGGAGAACTCAGTTACCCAGAATTCTCCAGGCTGATTAACCTGGATTAACTGCACCTGCCAGGCAGAATACTTAAGGCCAGTCTTTGACACAGCCCTTTGTCGCAGAGGAAATAAGTGACTAGACAGGGTGCACCAATCACGCCCCAAACCCTGCCCTTAACCTTTATTTCACCAATATATAAACCCTGCTTGCCCAGTTATTTATAAACAAGCAGGGGTTTTCACTCTGCAATTGGGTCCACACTGAACCGTCCTGTAACAGTTACCCATATCATTTGTGTACGAGATTTTAAAACTCGGGTCTCCTGTAAAGAACAGCTGGCTGTTAGATGTCATAATCTTGTGTTCTGAAGGCAACTGAAGTGATATTCAGTGAGAAAACTCGCTCTGGACTCAACTAAAGCTCCACATGCTCCACCCCCAACTCAGCTCCTGCTCCTCTGCTCTTACATTTATCATGTCAGCAGTCCCAAAAATGAATTCAGTAACATAGCTTCATACTGACAGTTACTGACAAAGTGTCACGAGTCCCTTACTTAGACAGTGTGTGCTATAGCGGGCATTACAGACAATGTGCTTTTTATGTGCTTTTGTGAGTAAAATTTCTCTGGGTGTCAACATGGACAGTTGAAGACTGTAAAAAGACAAGGTTATTTTTTTTAAATCTTCAGCTGTCTGGTTTCAGTGAGTCTGTGCCCATGATAGCCTCAGATTGCTGTTCTTGGCTGAGAGGAGTGGAACCTGATGTGGTCTTCTGCTATTGTAGCCCGTCCTCATCAATGTTCGATGTGTCGTGCATGTTGAGATGCTTTTCTGCTCACTGCAGAGGTTAATTATGCAATAAAGCCCCTGCAAATGTTATCCTGTTTACATTATTTTCAATGCTTTTGATATCCAGATATTTCAATATGATGATAACTCAAATGCATGGTTCAAAAAAAAAACAGCTGCAGGTTAAACATCTGCATTAATGTACATTTCTGGTTATCTATAGTAATGATGGTGGTCAGTGATAGAAAAGGAAACATGCACATAAAGTATCATTAATGTTGTAGTCCACAATTTCAAGTACTATAAAGCTTTACATGGGCATTGAGGACAAAATACACTATATGAATTATTATTCTCAGTTAAAAATTGAAGTTTCATAGTTTTCGCTTTTTTCCATCATCTTCAAAACCATTTTATACTACTCAGGAGCCGCAGTGGCAGCCTATGACAGGAATACTGTCCACACGGGGCATAATTAATTAGAATGACTTTATAAGGGGGGATGCAGGTGCAGAGATCACCATGGCTTATTGGTTCCCACTGTTGGCTTGCACCTCTAGGTTTGGGGGGTTGAATCCCACCTCCACCCTGTGTGCGTGGAGTTTCGTGGAGTGGAGTGGGAAGTGGTAGCTCAGTGGTTAAGACGTTGGACTCCTAATCGGAAGGTTGAGAGTTCAAATCCCAGCACCACCAGGCTGCCACTGCTGGGCCCTTGAGCAAGGCCCTTAACCCTCAACTACTCAGTTGTATAAATGAGATAATTGTAAGTCGCTCTGGATAAGGGCGTCTGCCAAATGCCGTAAATGTAAATGTAATGAGTTTCCCCCAGGGTTTCCTCCGGGTACTCCGCTTTCCTCACCCAGTCCAAAGACATGAGTTGTAGGCTGATTGGCATTTCCAAATTGTCCGTAGTGTGGGAATGGATGTGCAGTTGCGTCCTGCGATGGGTTGGCACCCTGGGTGTCCCCTACCTTGTGCCCCAAGTCTGCTGGGATAAGCTCCAGGCTCCCTACAACCCTGTGCAGGATAAGTGGTAAGAAAAAGGAATGCATGGAATGCTTGTGCAGCTGGTTGCATTATCTCTAGTAAAACTGTAACAAGAATATAATGGGTGCAAATGGAGAAATACGTACATGTGCAGTTTTGCACAGGACCACTACTGATATTCCTCACATGAGAAGAAACTAAAAACGTAGGAGCTGTGCTGTGATCGACTCATAAAATCATTAATCCATCTTCAGTAACCGCTTTATGCTGGTTATGGTTGCTATGAATCTGGAGCCTATCCTGCAAACACTAGGAACAAGCACATGACATCCAGGAAAACATCCAGGACATTCAGGAAGAAAATGTGAAACTCCAAACAGAGAAAATACCTTATAACCTACAGTAGTATTTTTCTTACTATTATGATGTGTGTTGGGAAGCAGCTCAGTGCAGTAAGTTCAGTCTCATACACGCTAACACCAAACTATTGTCTATGTTTTTTTAAACAATAAAAAATCATTACTTACTTATTTGTGTCAGAAATAACAGAAGTAATTATACACCTAAACAATTCTCATTAGCCTTGTACACACACACACACTCACACACACAGGGCAGTGACAGTTTAAGAGGCCTGAGGGCAGACGCAAGTTGACAGTTGTGGTTCAGCTTCTTTTTTTTTTTTAATTTGGTGATGTGTGTTCAGCAGTGAAGAAGGGGAGGAGGTGTGAAGCAATAACTGACTTGAAACTTTTCAACTGTAAATATTTGATGGACAAGTATAACCCCACTGACACTTATTGTGTTGTTTTAAAGCCAAAAGTTTTCCAAGTTGAAAATATTTGCACATTGCATGGATTCATGTTGATGCCAAATTCTGAGCCTACCACCTGCATCATGCAGCAAAAATCAAGATGCATTAAACCTGGTGTCCAGTTTTCAACTTGCCAGTTTGGCTGAGCCTGTGCCCACTCTAGGCCTGGATTCCTTTTCACAGGCCCCTTTTCACAATTTTAAAAAAAGCAGAAGAAAAAGAGAGGAAGGTAAGGAGTAGTGAAGTGGGGCCCAGATGATTATTTCACAAGTGTGTAAGTGAAATATTTAGTAGCATGTTCGTTGAACATCTGTGCTTACTTAAATAGCAAGCCAGCTCGGTTAGCTAGCTCGGTTTAGCTACTGGGTATGCTCATGCTAATAATAGAAGGTACTATTAGTTGTTTCAAGCATGTTTAAGTCTCTGTTCTTCGAGCCCGTGATGGCGTGAACTGAGAGCACACAGAGTTAATGAGGAAATGGCTTTGCTGCCAAGAATCACACAGAAGATTTGTAACTTTAAAATTTCTAAGAATACATTTTCCCTATTGGACTTGCCTATATGTTTGCTTTTTAGGCCTACTGCACTATTCTTCCAGAGGGCCCAGAATTCCTAGCTATGACCCCACCTGTATCTGCAGGATTTTATACACTGTGCTGCTGTCACTTGATTGGATGACTGGAAAATTGCATGAATGAGCAGGTGTTCCTAATAAAGTGTTCTGTGAGTTTCTGTCTTAAATCCCTCTGTAGTAATTATGATTGATTTGCACACCATGAGTGATCTGTCTTCATGATGTACACATGGTCATCACTCTAAAACTTCCATGTGTAACCACACACACACCTCATTTTATTACAGACATGATGATAACCTGTAGTAGAACAGGATTACATTAATAATGTCTCTCAGTGTTTTTGTTTGAGGCTATTACACTCATGGTCTAGGCTACTATGTAGTGAATTTTTAGAGTAACCACATAATAGACAGTTAAGACTCAACAGCATAGACATTCAGCCTACAGTCTAGCAGCTCGTTTTGAGTGGATTTAGACATAACTTTGTTCAACTCTTTCAGGTAATATCATTAAATGGGACTGACAGGTTTTAGCAAAATGTCCAGCCCAACTACATCTCACAAATGACACAAAATGCCTCAAGCTGAGTGGCTACCCTATGGATGAGCCACCACTGTCTGTAACTTCCCTAAATACCCAGAAGGATCACTTCTCTGACACAAAATATATTTTATTGTTGTGCATTTTTTAAACTTGGCCAGTACTTTGTTTCATTTCTTTTTGGTGGATGATCTTAAAAATGATTGAGCACTTCCTGAAGTGTCTTTATAGTGAAGAAAAAATGCAAAACTTCTTTTCCCACAGGATATAATCTTTACCAATATCTCAGTTCAGATTTCATTTTATAGCAGATAAAATATAGCGTAGTCTTTCTGGATGTGTGCACATGCAGTCCATATAACATTACTGACTCAAATGGGACTAAAATCCCAAAGAGACTCTGATAATAATTACACTATAAAACTAATCCAGTCTGAATTGGCCTGAAGTGTGTGCAGTAGAGATGGGAGGTGGAGCAGAGTGTCGGTCTGATGCTCACCCACATGCATCAGGCTCTTGCCCACTCTTCTATAATAATGATGGTAATGGAAGGAAACATGTCAAGGGAATTACATTAACACTGCAGGTCATGTTTTGACAACTTTACATTGGCAGTGAGGATAATCTACACCATTTAAATTATTATTCTCAGTTAAGAATTCAGGTTCAATAATTTTGGATATATCCATTTATTCATCTGCAATAAGCACTTGTTACAAAGTCACAATCAGGAGTTGAAGATATCAGGAGCCTGGGATCATTGACCACAGTGGGTAGAATTAATTAGACCGATTTATAAGGGTGGAACGAAGCCATCTCACAGCTCCATGGTATCTTGGTTGATCTAGAGTTCAGATTACTGTCTGTGCAGATTTTGTGATG
Source organism: Pangasianodon hypophthalmus (assembly GCF_027358585.1). Lineage (NCBI taxonomy): Eukaryota > Metazoa > Chordata > Actinopteri > Siluriformes > Pangasiidae > Pangasianodon > Pangasianodon hypophthalmus. The sequence continues at coordinate 4,545,096 of NC_069713.1, forward strand.
TTCTCCTCATGTCTCCTTGAGTTTTCTCCTGGAAAATACCACTAGATACCACTTTTCTGCTGTCTGTAATGAATCGCCGGAGGCGGGTTGTGTAGGATCCATTAGCAGTTTTAATAGCAGATAATCCAAAACAGCAGGCAGAAAATGTAGTTGAGAAACAGGTAGCAAAGTCCGATAAACCAGGGAGTTAAGCAGCGAGGCAAACAAATCCAAAAAACACAAGGCAAAGGCAGAAAACCGTAAACGTGAACAGGGTCAAGCACAAAAGACAACAAAACACTAAGGCAGAGAGAAAAGGCTTGGTAATGTCCTGAAAAAATACTTCACGTCCTAGTGTGGTGAACGCGCTGTTTAAATGTCTGAAAAACCCTGGAAGTGTTCCTCGTGGGTGGTGCCAAAACTCGGGTGAGGGCTCCCTCTGGAGGGCAGGTGCCGGTGGTGATGCTACACTGTCTCCCTTTCTCCTCTCCTCAGCATGTGGGGCATAACACATGAAAGTGTTCACTAGTAGGATGTCTAAGGGAATATTTTTTATCATCTCCAAAGAGAGATCAATATGACCCCTAAACTGTCACTGTCCTCTTTTGTATGTGTGTGTTCAAGAGAAACAGAAAGTGTTGAAGATTTTGCTGGAAAGAGGAAGGAAGAGCAGATACAAAGTCAGTAGCTAAAGATCTTAGATAAATTAATTCTCTCCTTCTTTCCTAGTAGTGTGATCTGACAGCAAGAAAATACAGGAAGTGTGGAGACTTTAACACACACCAAACCTCACTCCGTCAGTCAGTCATTAGAGAGACAGGATGGAGCTCAGTCCACTCCCTGTGATGCTCTGTGAGTAAATGTTCTCTTTGTGTCTTCATTAGAGTGAGTGATGGGGTATAAAGATGTTTATCTGCAGTCTGAATGTCCTGAGTGATGAGCTTATTGTGTGACATGTGCTGAATGTTACAGTGTGACAGTCTGTTGGTTTTATGTCCCAGTGCTAAGATGATCACACTTTAATAATAATATTTGCTACGTGTTTGGTTACTTTGTGCAGTAAAGCAAAATAAAGACATTAATGAGCAGAATAGTGACTTTTTGTGTTTCTTACAGGTGGTAGTTTAGATTTCCTGAATAAGAATGAATCTTGTGAGTTTGGTGTGTCTACAGTGTGCTGTTTCTATGAATAGACTGAATCATTTTCATATTTACGTCATGTTCTCTGTTCCTGTTCCCTTTTTAGTGTTGGTTTCACTTACACCAGTGGCCCATGCTCAAGGTGATTTATGTATAGATTATCTTGTATGTTGTGTGCATATTTGATTTGTTTTGGAGCTGAGAAGTTTGTGATGACAATTTGTCACTTTGTTCCTAGTTTATTAATGCAGTTTTTATAGCTCTAAACAAAGGAATTAACATTAACTCAGTTATTTCATTCTTTGTTTTCGTACCATCTCATGTGTAGATTCACTTTGTGCTCTTGGTAAATTCACTCACACTGTGTGGCTCTTCAGTTACTGTTTCCCTTTTTACAAGAACTACTTCCACTTAAGATAAATAGTGTTATAATATAAGAAAAGGATGACCGGCAAAAGTTTAGATGAGAATGAATAGTTTTAAGCTTAAATAGTTTTACGTTGCTTAAATGCCTCAACATATTAATTTTAAAGCAGCACAAGTTTAATGACAGCAGCACATGGGAACAACTGACATAAATAGTGCTAAATAAAACATTCCATGAAACCCCTGATTTCTTAACAGTAAGTAGGTTACACATATCAGTATCAACAAGTAACAAAAACATGTACTCATACTCAGTCTAAAAAATTATATTAGTAGTGTACACTTGGGAATTACTTTATGTAAGGTTTATTAACAACAGAATGTTTTACAGGGAGTCCTAAAGCTGTGGTGTCCATAAAGCCTGATACACATGTGTTCATTGGAGAGCATGTTACTCTCAGATGTGACGTACAGAGAGGAAGAAGCACTCAGTGGACATACAGCTGGTATAAAAATAATAAGAGAATCACAGACAGGACAATGCAGGAGTTCACAATCTGGTCTGTTACTGACTCTGACAGTGGTGACTACACCTGCACAGGACACAGTGATGGTGTTACACTGACTGTATCAGGTGAGTCTGTTGGTGTTTATTTCTTATTTAATATGATAACATTATTTTTTAGTGTTGCCAGTTACCAAAATAAATCAGTTGACACTGAATCACACTTTATATTTGCATATTTTATTCTAACTCAATCAGTTGTTTAGATTTCTTTTGTTGTGATTTTAAATGATTCCAAATGAATAGTTAAAAACAAATAACAGGTGATAATTCAGTATCACTCAAATTACATTCAAAGATAGCAATACTCAAATTCACCACACGGGGGTCACTATAACAGTGTATAAGCTTCAAACTCAGATTTCACAGAAATATTCCTACAAACATTACAGCTAACTAAAATAAAGTGTCAGTTCTTCCGAACTTTGAATTATTACCAATGTTAGGGCACACTTTTAGGGTGAAACAATACTCTTTAGAATCACACAAACACGGTAGTGGCACCCTACACATAAACACAAAACCCACCGTCAGCATTTTCCTCACGTCCATTCCAATACTATTACACAAAAATCAAATATAACATGCACATGAACTTATGCACATAAACATTACATTGGCCAGTCACCGAATTCTGTTTTACCGAGAACTCATAACACTCACGTGCAACGACGTACAATCTGCGATCATCCCGAACCCTAACCATAAAATACACATTTTACATACACAGGATGAAATAAACACAGCCTATTACGCCAGATTAAATGACTATCATCACGTTTACTCACGTAGATAATGGATTTAACTCAGGATGATACACTATTGGATCCGTCTCTCATGCACTGCTTAAGCCGTCTGTCTCTTGATCGCACTCTTAACGCGTCATATTCAGCGGCCGCTCTCTTAAAGGGGAGGTACACTCTTTTTTTCTTTTCGGGGTTATATATTCAAATACCACCTGGTTACATTAGGGTTCAGATTTTGAGCTGTCAGTAACTGAGTTCCAGTTTGTTTAATGTTGACTTTCACTTCCCTGTCTAGTAGACACCAATTTCTTTCACAGGAATCATCATCATGTGTTTTGCAGTAACATTTGGGTTTTGTATTAAGTTTGCAGTAGAATTGTGATGAGTCAGTCTGATTAATAGTACACAGTGAACATTAAGAAAGAAGGCAGTAAATCTCACCTTGTGTTGGCTCTGCCATTATCTAATTTATTAGAAGATCATTTGAGGCATTGGAATTATAAGGATTTATCAGAGAATTCTGTAATTTTGAGAGATTTTGATTATCAGCATTTGGGTTTTGTATATATGGTTATATAGTTTATTCCTTATATTGTGTACATTTTTTATTTGTATTGGGGCAAAGAAAGGTTGTGTAGAATTTGTCAATTTGTTACTCATTTATTTATTACTATTCACTTTGTGTTTTTGGTAAATTCACAATCATGATATTCAGTTAAGGTAAATAGTGGTAATAAAATATGAAAAAAATGACCAACAATGCAAGATAAGATGTGAATACATAGTTTTACATGAGATTCACTGTGTTTCTTAATTAGACATAAATAAACCCTCTACTTTAGAGATGCATCAATACTGGTGCTAGTATTTGTTTTTGGTCCATTACAATGCTCGTTTACTCATTCTCATAAAAATGCTCCAATAACAACATACAAAGCCATGTGATACTATTAGCTTAGAGTATGTTGTTACACTAATGAATAGCTGACACAAAACAATAATGATCTGGGTGTATATTCACAAATTATGATCAAAGCAAAGCTGATGACTGTATATATGGGTGGTCATAGTAACAGGGATTCAAAAGTAAAGTCAAAATGTCTCTGAGGCCTTCTAGTGACTGGCTGCAGTACAGTTTAACCCTGTACATTCCCAAGTTCCTCAATGAGAAATGTGGCAAATTTCCATCCTAAGTTACATCTCACTCCAATTATTTTCAGGGAAAGTGTTCTGTCATTTTTACAAGTTGAGTTGACCCTGATATCTCCCCCAAAATCTTTCCTCATGATAAATGTGTTTTATATGAGCTATTTGGTGATAAATAAAAGGGCGTGGTTGATGAGGTGACTAACAGTTCTGAACATGACAGTCGAGCCTCATGAACACAGCATTCACTTTCCAAGGCTCTCCTGATGCTTTTGACAGTTTTGTACCAAATTCAAAAAATGTCCTATTCTGCTGTAAACTCTTCTAACAGACCCTCAGCAGAGAATTCTTTCCGGTATATTGCTCATTTTGATGTCTAAGCTAGCTTCTTCTTCTGATATTATAAATAGCAAACCAACGTTAGTGAATGTAGTGGTGGCATAAACCAAAGCAGCTAACGCTAGTTCAATTTCATAAATTTTTGATTGACTATATGACATTAGCAAACACTCAGAGTAGCTTGTCAAGGTCAAAAAGTCTGTTTGAGTACAGACCATCTAGATGAGTAAATACTTTTGAATATAAGGTCAGAATTTTAGATTTGAGATGCAACTCATGACATTCACGACAGCAGCGGAAAGTTTTGTTAGAGACAGAGCTCATCAGTGTGTTTGATAGACAGGGATGTTTTGGCTCTGGTGTGCCATCTAGTGAACGTCATTGTTAAATATTCCGGATGTACATAAGATATGCAGCGAGTGTGCAGCTGCTTCTGAGGGCGCCAAGTATAATCCAAACCCCTCTGCTTCACATCAGAACATATCACACCACCCCAGAGTGGAATATTTTTTCTATAACAGCAGTTCCCACTTGACTGGTAAGTCAGTGCAAGCAATATTTCTTTGGTTTTTACTGTTATGTTACACATACACACGTTACTGACGTAATAAAATGTCAAATGTTACAGTAGCTCTATGTTATAAGTTTTTTTAAATAAAATGTAGGGTGGTCAGGTGCAGAAAATTTATAATGTCCATTTGGATTTGTTTGCCCAAAAAGTTAGGAAAGCTTAATACTAAGTAGCAAACAAAGTTCAGTGTCGGTATCAAAAACTTATACTTGGTCTGAAAAAAAAATGGCATTTGATGCACCCCTAGTTTATGTCTAAAAACATTTGTCATTGTAAATGAGAACTGGTTCTCAATTGACTTACCTGGTTAAATAAAGGTTATATATATATCTAATTAAATTGTTCATAGTGTTATATAAAATGACTCTGTCCACCTCTGTACACTTGGGAATTACTTTATGTACATTTTTTTAACGCTAGAATATTTTCATAGGGAGTCCTAAAGCCGTGATATCTGTAAAGCCTGATACACACGTGTTCATTGGAGAGACTGTTACTCTCAGTTGTGATGTACAGGGAGGAGGAAGCACTCAGTGGCCATACAGCTGGTTTCAAGATAATAGCAGGCTCTATGAATATGGAGGCAATTCATTCATCAAAGAGCAGCAAATCAGTATCAGGTCTGTTGGATACTCTGACAGTGGTGACTACACCTGCAGGGGACAGTATTCAGAGACCAGTGATGCTGTTGCACTGACTGTATCAGGAGAGTCTGTTCGTTTGTTTTTGTTCTTAAAACCTTATTAGTTTGAGAATTTGGATTTTGAGCCATCAGTAACTGAGGTTTGTTCAGTGTTTGTTCATCTGAAAATGATAATGAATGTTTCTTAGGTAGATGATTATATCCAACAACAGAATGCCTGTGGATGGATCCATAATATAGCAATCTGACATCAGCAAAAACAGTGTTTTTTCACTACAATCCAATCAGGAATTTTGTTATATAGAAAATATACTGAATGCCAGCCGTGTAAGAAAATATACAATTCTAATAAACGTGCAACATAGAGTTTGTATCAAATGTTAAACATATTTTATTCTGCCATGATCATATGTTAAAGCACAGTGAATCTACTGCTTATGTTGTAAAGTGAAAAGCAGCTCTGACACCTTCATCATTTCATACCAACAGCAAAACCCAAACCGACTGTGAGAGTGAATCCTCAGAGCTCCGTCTACACTGGAGACACCATCACTCTGAGCTGTGAGCTGCAGCAGTCGACTGGATGGGAGTTTCTCTGGTACAAAAATTCACAGCTCGTGAACACTGTAGCTAAAGAAACCAACACACTGAGCATGACAGTCGATGACGCAGGAGAAACAGTGTATCAATGTACAGCACACAGGTATAACGTGGGTGCAGGCACATATTACTACACAGAGCGCAGTAATCAAGTCACGATTACAGCAAGAGGTACGTCATGATTTTTCACTTTTTTTTAACAGATTTGAAGTCAGGATGGGTGTGAATAAAAATATTGCATAATTACTGCAATTCCATGTTCTTCTATAATGTTTTAAATAACCTTGAAATGAGTTTAAAAAAGTATTTGTCAAGTCAAAGTATCCAGAGGTAAAGCTGTAGCTTTAAGTTTAAAGCTATTCAGAGGTAACCGCATTATAATATACAGTATATTAATCTGGTTACATTTGCATAACTAAACGCCTGAGCTCCATAAAGTATTGTGAAGTCATATTTATTTAGCTGAATAGAACAATTTCATGAAATATGGTAGAAGAGGTGATGAGGGTTAAGCACAAATTCACTCAATGAAAAAAATATATATATTGAATGTGTTTAAATAAAAATAGTACACCTGTACCTGGGCCAAGATCTAATCTTAATCATAATTTTTCGTTTCATTTAACTTTTGCAAATTCTTCCAAATTATTGTTGGTATGAGATCTGTTTAATCATATTTAAACTCTTTTAATAATGAAGGCTTTATCTTTGTGAAATCAGTTTATTTATTTAGTCTATTTTCAGTAAATAAATCAGTTTATTTAGTTGTAAATATGACTTAAACTCAGATGTGTAGTTGCACTCGCCTAATGTCTTATTGTAATTAGTAATTATTATTGTAACTATTCCTTACTGTTTAGCTGGTCTTTTGTAGTTATTCTGTTACTCTGTAATGCTGCACCTGTGTAAAATAAAGTGTTTCTGTAAGAAATCATAACTGCTGACAAATCACTGTTACGTTCTGGGGTATGTTCGCGTGTTTTTGTGTTTTGTTCTCTCCCCTTTTCTCTCTCTCTCTCTCTCTCTCTCTCTCTCTCTCTCTGCAGCACTACCTCATTGGATAACGTTCCTGTCTGTCTTGATTATCAACCTCTGACCCCGCCTATTTAAAACCCGCAGCCATTCATTCATAAGGACTTGTTCTGGCTGTTAAAACCAAAAACCCTGTTGTACCTCTGTTTTTTTGTTTCCTCTAGTTACGCTGCCTTATTGTGTGTTTTGTTCCTGTATGTCATTTGGTCCGTGTTTCCCCCGCTGTGTTCTAGCCACTTGTTTGTGTAGCTAAACTTAGTGTTCGTTACCCTGGTTTGTGACTTTGTTAGTGTTGGGGAAAAGTGGACAGGTAAGTAAGTCTCGTGACATACATTGTACAGCACGTAGGAATTCCGGTTTTCTGCATTAGACTCATTAGGTTAGGAGCGAGCACCACCCTCTGTACTTTTGGTTTGCATAGATAGTGTAGGTTAGTTAGCGCATCCTGGATGCTGAAGACACCTTTTTCTATCTTTTGTTATAGTTAGGTTAGAGGGCTTGGAACTAGTTAGACTTGTTTTGTTTTGTTCATTTCTTTGCTTTGGTGCAGCTCGCGTCCCTTTTCCCCTTTTGTGTCTTGTTACCTGTTATTGTAAAATATTTGTAAATACTATCACTATCACTTGGCACCACACACACTTCCACCTGTGTATAGATAAATAAATCAGCTGGTTGATACACACTACTTGTTCATGGTCCCTGACTACACACACAACTGATATTTTTAATAATCAAATAAGTGTTATTCCCCACACACCCCTAGACTAATTGGGGTTGTAACAATCACTTTGGAATCACTTTGGAACTGGTCACATCACGGCCACCGCTTATTGTAGGCTCTCTCTCTGAATCATAATTATGTGATCCATTAAGACTACAGCCTTGGAAACAGATGATACCAGATTTTGCAGTTTATAAAAATGTTTCTTTGTAAATGGGATGATGGATTTGATAAAAGGTCACTGTGGCATTTGCCTGTAGATATTTTGGCAAAAGTCATCTTTCATGATTTTGCTCTAGGAGGTTATAATTTTGCTGATTTTTAGGAGAATGCAGAAATGTTCAGACAGCGGTGTACAATTTGTGTAGGATCAATAAAATAACACTCTGACATCAGCAAACACAGTGTTTTTACACTTCAATCCAATCATGAATTTTGTTATATAGAAAATATACTGAATACCAGCTGTGTAAGAAAATATACAGGTCTAACAAATGTACAACATAGAGTTTGTATCAAATGTTAAACATATTTTATTCTGCCATGATCATATGTTAAAGCACAGTGAATCTACTGCTTATGTTGTAAAGTGAAAAGCAGCTCTGACACCTTCATCATTTCATACCAACAGCAAAACCCAAACCGACTGTGAGAGTGAATCCTCAGAGCTCCATCTACACTGGAGACACCATCACTCTGAGCTGTGAGCTGCAGCAGTCGACTGGATGGAAGTTTCTCTGGTACAAAAATAATCAGCTCGTGAACACTGTAGCTAGAGACACCAACACACTCAGCATGACAGTCGATGACGCAGGAGAAACAGTGTATCAGTGTATAGCACTCTGGCATAACGTGGGTGCAGGCACATACTACTACACAGAGTTCAGCGATCAAGTCAGGATTACAGCAAGAGGTACGTCATGATTTCTTCCTTTTTTTAACAGGTTTGAAGTTAGGATGGGTGTAAATAAAAATATTGCATAATTACTGCAATTCCATGTTCTTCTATAATGTTTTAAATAATCTTGAAATAAATTTAAAAAAGTCAAAGTATTCAGAGGTAAAGATGTAGCTTAAAGTTTTCCGACATATTTTAAGGACAGAGTTTACACTCTGCGGTTTCCCTGTAACATGATAAGCTGTGTATTTTTTTTTTTGCCTTATTAACTAAAAGAGAGAGAAACAAATAAGGCTGCTGAGGAAATGCCTGTTTATAGCTGCTATAATGCAAGTGATAACAGGGACACACCTGTTTTGTAGATGTTCCACAACATTAAACGTGACTACAAATGGATAAAAAGTGTGATGACAATAACAAATTAAAAATGATAATCATTGGCAAATTGCTGTTGTATCAGTGGAATAAAAAACACTTGAGGATATGCTGTTATAAGGAAATAATCAACTGTGGTAACAGTAACTCCACTTCATCACACAACCTCATCACTAGTTGTTTTATTCCTCACTTGTATACGTGCAATATACAGTACGTCTGAAACTAGAAGTCTCAAATATAAGAAATGTAAGAAATCGTCTTCAGTTAATTAGAGTGCAAATATAACATAGATTGTACAATAAATAATAAGTAGTTACAAATACTATATATGGACATATGTGGTAAATAATGTATTTTATATGTAATATGATCACATTATAATATACAGTATATTAATGTGGTTACATCTGCATAACTAAATATCTCAACTCTGTAAAGTGTTGTAGTCATATTTCTTTAGCTGAATAAAACAATTTCATAAATATGGCTGAAGAGCTGATGAGGGTTAAGCACAAATTCGCTTAAATTAAAAAAATACGTTGAATGTGTTTAAATAAAAATAGTACACCTGTACCTGGCGCAAGATCTAATCTTAATCATAATTTTTCATTTCATTTAACTTTTGCAAATTCTTCCAAATTATTGTTGGTATGAGATCTGTTTAATCACATTTAAACTCTTTTAATAATGAAGACTGCATCTTCGTGAAATCAGTTTATTTAGTTATAAATATGACTTAAATTCAGATTTGTAGTAACATACCTAACATCTTAGTGTAATTAGTAATTATTTCTGACTATTCTTTACTGTTTAGTTGGTCTTTTGTAGTTACTCTCTTATACTGTAACCAGGGCTGTGTAAAATAAAGTGTTTCTGTGAGAAACCATAACTGCTGAATCACTTTTTTTTTTTGCACAACCCTGTTCTGCTTCCTTTTACAAGTGACAGAAACACGACTGTGTAAGAATCAATTATAATGTATGTGGTCCATAAAGACTACAGACTCCATTATCCCGTTCAGTTGAAAACGGATGATATCTGTTAATGAATACATTTAAAAAACATGTTAAGAAGTTTACATTAACAGATTTTGTGGTTTATAAAAAATGTTTTTTTGTAAATTATATGATTGATTTGATAAAAAGGAACTGGAGCATTTTTCCACTGTTCTTAAATCATCTTTAGATATGCATGATAGTTTAGATACTTTATTATTTTCCTACAGCAAGACCAAAACCTATAGCATTCATAAATCCTGATAAACAGGTGTTCAGTGGAGACGCCGTCACTCTGAGATGTGACATACAGGATGAAAGTGTCTCTAGCTGGCAGTACAGCTGGTATAAAGATGCTTCACACAGTGCTGTCAGTAGTGAACAGGTGTACAGGATCAGTGGTGTTGAAGTGACCCACACAGGTAAATACACCTGTAGAGGAGCAGAGAGAGGAGGCTCACGCTCCTCACACTTCAGTGATGCTGTTACATTGTAAGACATGGGTGTGTGAGTTTGCTGTGGTGACACATTAAAAATGTGCAATTAAACTTTCTTGTATGAATATTCAATTTAGATGTATAGTTACACTCATCTAACTACACATTATTAGTATTTTATCCATAGTTAATATTTGCAACTATTACTCACTCCTTGGTCTTTTGTAGTTAAACAGTGCTATGTAAAATTATAAAATTGTTTCCGTAAGAAACTGGTGACATATTATAGTTACACTGACTGTATCAGGTGAGTGTTTGAGGTATTTTTCGGACAACGTGCAATTAGACATTCATGAAAAGTTTCTTACTGTGTATTATATAAATCTACAAATGAATTGTTTTGTATTTCCTGTGTAACAGAGAGACCACGGGCAGTACTGAGTGTATCTCCACAGAGCTGGCTGACTGAAGGAGACTCAGTGACTCTAAGCTGTGAGGTTACAGACTCCTCTACAGACTGGACATTCAGCTGGTACACAACTGTTCCCTACAGAGATGGCTTAACTCAAATAAAATATAATCATAGCTATAGCATGTATGTGGAGCTCCTCTCAGACAGCAGCAGAGGATCTGGAGGCTCCTACACTCTCAGTCCTGCTGCTCTGAATCACACAGGAGTTTATATGTGCAGAGGAGAGAGAGGAGAACCAGCCTTTCACACACAGTACAGCAATCCACAGCCACTATGGATCACTGGTGAGGAAAATTAACTGTTGTGTTGAAGTGTAGAATAGAAAAGTGTGAATGTAAGATCAGATTAATGCAACATTTATTTATTAATATGTATAAGGGAGTTAAAGAGCTCTAAGTGCTGGTAGAGGCTTGTTGTCACGATTTCCCTTGTGTTCCTCTGTATTTTGTGAAGTCTCTGCCCCTTGCCATTGGGTAACTTTTCTGGGTAACATACAGTAGTGGCCAAAAGTTTTGAGAATGACACAAATATTAATTTTCACAAAGTATGCTGCTTCAGTGTTTTTAGATCTTTTTGTCAAATGTTACTATGGTATACTGAAGTATAATTACAAGCATTTCATAAGTGTCAAAGGCTTTTATTGACAGTTACATTATTTATGCAAAGACTCAATATTTGCAGTGTTTTTCAAGACCTCTGCAATTCGCCATGGCATGCTGTCAATCAACTTCTGGGCCATATCCTGACTGATGGCAGCCCAGTGTTGCATAATCAATGCTTGGAGTTTGTCAGAATTTGTGGGTTTTTGTTTGTCCACCCACCTCTTGAGGAATGACCACAAAGGTCTGAGGAGTTTCCTGGCCATGGACCCAAAATTTCAATGTTTTGTTCCCCGAGCCACTTAGTTATCACTTTCGCCTTATGGCAAGGTGCTCCATCATGCTGGAAAAGGCATTTTTCGTCACCAAACTGTTCTTGGATGGTTGGGAGAAGTTGCTCTCGGAGGATGTTTTTGTACGATTCTTTATTCATGGCTGTGTTCTTAGGCAAAATTGTGAGTGAGCTTTTTGTGCAACGCAATGATGACTGCACGTGTTTCCTTGCAGGTAACCATGGTTAACAGAGAAGGAACAATGATTTCAAGCACCACCCTCCTTTTAAAGCTTCCAGTCTGTTATTCTAACTCAATCAGCATGACAGAGTGATCTCCTGCCTTGTCCTCGTCAACAATCTCACCTGTGTTAACAAGAGAATCACCGACATGATGTCAGCTGGTTCTTTTGTGGCAGTGGAAATGGTTTTTTTTTTTTGGGATTAAGTTCATTTTCATGGCAAAGATGGACTTTGCAATTAATTGCAATTCATCTGATCACTCTTCATAACATTCTGGAGTATATGCAAATTGCCATCATAAAAACTGAGGCAGCAGACTTTGTGAAAATTAATATTTGTGTCATTCTCAAAACTTTTGGCCACAACTGTACAGGACTCAGGAGATGGTTGAGGATGTATGTACAGGAGGATTTTATTTTAATTTAAAAGCCAGAAAGGTAGAGCAGGTAAACATTACTGATACATGAATATGCAACCAAACAGGTTTAAATCCAAATCCAAATACAGATACAGATATGGCTATTCAGAGCAAAAACAGATGCAGGTACAGATGATGTCATTATGTTACACTGTTAGTGAACACAATGCAAATAACAGAGGTGTAAAGCAGGCAAGAGTCAAACACTGAACACTGAAGCACTGTACAAGAAACCAGAGGACAAATCCAAAAAACTAATCAAAAGAAAAGGCAAAGAGTCTAAACAGGGCAATGGCAATCACTAACTAAACATGGCTCTGAACTTGCACAAACCCTGGGATTGGCAAGACTTTACATCATGTATAAGACCATGTGCTGGCCTAATATACTCTACAATGAGGAAGTGACCTGGAGGTGGTGTGATAGAGCTAGACTAATACTCAGGCGACAGTGACATCTGGTGGTGAAGAGGCGTAATGTCCCCCGCTGATGTGATTCCCTGAGTGTGTGCACCTGTTCCTCACTGTAAAACATTTACTGTAATATTTACAGTAATTTACTAGGAGCAAATAGCAAATGGCAGTAAATAACCATAAACATATTTACTGTAAAGTATTCTAATATCTTTACAGATAATTCCTGTTATTATTCCTCCATATTTCCAGTAATATACTGTAAATTCTGGAAACAAAATACTTGTAAATATATTTTTAGTATAAAATGAAACGTAATCCATACATTAGTCTCCTCAATCTTGTAAAAGTTACAGCAATATACTTGTGTTCTGTTGCATTATATTACATGATTCCTCTTCAATTTTTTTATTTAAATGTCTCTTTTCTGTGTTTAAGGTGAATCTCCTCCAGTCTCTCTGATCATCAATCCCAGCAGAACTCAACACTTTACTAAAGACGCTCTCTCACTGAGCTGTGAGGACCAGAGTAACTCTACTGGATGGACAGTGAGACGATACACACACAGTGAGGGAGTGTTAGATTGTTCACGGTGGGGATCAGTTACAGGATCTACATGTAAAATCAGCTTCCTCTCCACATCACACACTGGAGTTTACTGGTGTGAGTCTGAATCTGGAGAAAACAGTAATCCTATCAACATCACAGTGCATGGTGAGTCTTCATGTAGTGTGTTTATTCCTAAAGGAAAAGGGAAATGGTTTATAGAATATTCAGAGCTCTGAGTTTCTAATTCGGGGACATGGTTCCGGAAGAAAAAAGATAACTAGTTTTTTATTTATTTTTTTACATTTTCTTGAGTACATTACCTGTACATTTTTATAATTCTGAGTATGGAGACATGTATAGATACTAGTAGTAGATACTAGTTTTACTAGTTGTGCTGCTGCTTCCATAATTCAGTTGAACATTTTCTCATGAGCTAGTTTTTGCAGTTTTCTGTAGACTTGAATTAAATACCTGCAGACTCCACAGATTTAGAGGATTTTAAGTTATATACTGATAAATTAGAGAACTTTTATTTATATTATCTACACACACATCATAGTGTGTGGATTTCCTTGTTTGTGATTTTCTGTCTTCTAGATGGTGATGTGATCCTGGAGAGTCCTGTCCATCCTGTGACTGAGGGACATCCTCTGACTCTACGCTGTTTATATCGCAACACAAAGCCCTCAAACCTCCGAGCTGATTTCTATAAAGATGGATCAGTTCTACAGACACAGACTACAGGAGAGATGATCATCCGAACTGTCTCAAAGTCAGATGAAGGTTTCTACCACTGTAAACACCCAGAGAGAGGAGAGTCACTGAAAAGCTGGCTCTCAGTCAGATGTGAGAAACCTTGTGAGAATTTCTTTTTTATTTGATTCTCTTTTTAATAACAGTTTATATGCACAGTGTTTAAATGCTTAAATTCTGTAAATTCTCTCTCCTCAGTCTCAGGTTCTAGATCCGGTGGTGGAACAGTAGGAGTGGCTGTGGGTTTGGGAATTTTGTTCATCGCTTTACTGATCTTAATGATCCTGCTGTGGTCCTACAAAAGAAAAAAAGGTCTGATAACTGCTTCAGCTATGTTATATAGAATATAATCAGAATTTCTAAAGAATAAAGCAAATTTTAATGTATCACATAATTGTGGAAAAATAACTAAAGGTTACTTGAATAAATAACTAAAAGTGTTGAAAAGATCTTGTTTGGAATATTTCACACTTAAGTCATTATTATGGTCTGAGATATCGTCCTGATTACAGTGTAAGAAACAGCTTAAATACAATGTAGATTATAAAATAAATAAAAAGTACTTGCACATACTAAATATAGATATACTAACTGTAATGTATTAATTAATACATATTCATATTATTCATTAATATTATCATATTATAAACCCAAAACCTTTTGTAAAGTCATATTTTCAGCTAAAAAAATCTATTTCAGAAAATATGGTGAAAGATGTGATGAAGGTTAAGGACTAATACAATGTAAAGAAAATATATGTATTTAATTTAAAGATTTTTACTTTTTTTTCAGTTAATATTTTTTCAAATTCTCACAAATTATTGTGAGTGTGAGATCTGTGATACTGAACCCGGTTTAATAATGGAATCTGAGTTTTTGTGAAATCATTAGGTTTAGTTGTAAATATAACTTTACTACAGGTTGTGCAGTTCAGACGTGTAATTACACTCATCTAACTACATATTGTTATTAGAATTATATCCATAATTAATATTTGTATCTATTCCTACTGTATTGTAGTCTCTCTGATTATTATGCTGTAATCAGTTCTGTGTAAAATAAAATGTTTCTGTAACTATTTACACCCTGTTCAGATGTAGAATCTGTCTCCCTCTACAGAAAAGCAGCAGAAAACCAATCAGACATCAGAGCAGAATCAGAGCCGGTCAGGAGCTGAAGACTATCAGTCAGGACACACACCACTTCAGGCTGGTCAGACACTGTCTCAATCACTTTATTTCTACATTTATTAGAAGAATAGAAACTCACATCTTTCTTTGAAATTCATTGTAAAATTATCATCTCTTTAATACGCAAAATGAACAGCTTTTAATAAATTCAGTTGTTTTATTTGTTTGAAATCTATTTTGTAATCTACAGTAGCATTTATAACAAATTCAGAACTCTTCATTCTGTTTTCTCTAGAAAGTGAACATATTTATGATACTGTGGATCAGGCAGATACGAGTAGAACAGGTAGCTTTATTTCCTCTTGCATTAGGAGACTTAACTATAGATTAACTCTATACAGTAAAGTACAGAAGTGTCTTGTAGTGATTAACACACTGCACTGTGTTCAGGTGAAGCTGCAGCTGAGAGTGAAGTCACTTACACACAGATCTCGAAGAAAAAGAAGACAAACAGGAACAATGGTAGAGAATTTTTAATGCTGGGACATTTCATGGATTTATTAAAAAAACAAAATCAGCAAATAATATTTGAAATCTTAATAAATCTTAATCTCAATAACTTGTCACATTAACAATCTGCATCAAGTATCTGAGGTCATAAGCTGTAATTTTCCTCCAGATCAGCGACTCAGTTCCATCACAGGCTCCATTAAAAAGTCGGTGATGTGTTCTGCATAGCATTAATCATAAACTTATCACACACACAAGAGACTGATAATGACTTATGTGTAAGTTTATGAGTTATGACTGATGTATTACAAGGCTAAATATCATTGGGATGGTTTTGTTCTCTGCTACTGCAGGTGCTGATGCTGAACCTTGTGTTACTGATGTGATTTATGCTAATCTTGAACTAAAACCAATGAAAAATGAAAACAGAATAAAAGGTAAAGCAAAATGAAGACATTTTATTTTGTGTCATAGTTCACCTTCACCCTACTCTTGTTTTATGTAATGAATAAAACACACTGTTGTGCTGTTATAGGAAAATAATCAATGACAGTGTGGTGTGATGAAGCAGAGCTACTGCTTCAGAGTTCCTACCCTGAAGGTGATTATTTTCCTATTACAGCACATCCCAAAGTGTTTTACCACAGCAACTTCCCTATTTAATTCATTAAAGAAAGACGTCATACTTTTCATCCATTTATTGTTGTGAGATTTCTGCAAAAGTTAGTTCCTTTTACCACTTGTGTTTCATCACGTATAAACAGTCGTTCCTTTATCAGCTTCTCTTTTTTCTCTTAAAGTGATAAAGCTTAGAGTCCTCTGTCTTGAAGACTTTCCCATGTCAGAAAATTTCCTGACTGTTACACAGCACTCACACTGGAGACTCCTTCCTAAATGTTAAATAAACTTCTAACAGAAAAATCCATATTAACACTTACATTTTTTTTTGTTAAACAACATCCCTTAATCTGTTTATTCACATAATCTATCACTTTATTTATGTAATCTGTTACTTTATTTGTGTAATCTGTTACTATAGAAGTGATATCATATTAGAACAATTGGCATTAATATAAACGTGTGATTTGCAGCTGCACTACTGTCAGAGCTGCTGTTATAGAAAATTAATCAACACCTTCTGACCAATCAGAATCCAGAATTCAACACTGCTGTGGCCTAATGTATTTTACTTGTGAATGATTTAATATCCAGATCATTTTCTATTTAATACTTTCGATGATTTGTAATTTTTCAGGAGATTAATTCAGGATATCTTGATTCCCACTCGAAAAGGCCAGTGTTTTAAAGGTGCATTGGGTAGAACTTGGCATCTAGCAGTTACAGTATCCATGTACACAAAACCCCACCTCACAGAATCTGCAAGAGTTCATCCATGTTAGATTGGTAGCTGTCTAGATAACTTTCCATCATCTCATTCTACTTGGACAGTTATGACATAGTTAGCTATGAACATTCAAAATACTGACATGCCAAATAACTAACTGATTTCTTGCTGCGGTCACTGATTCAAAAAGTTAATTAGTTTGTAACATCAGTGATAGCAATGTGAGGAGAAATGTATTTATAAAGATATTTATTGCAATCTCTTTCTCTCTCTCTGCAGTGAGCCGTGTGTCTGTGTCCACTGATGAAGTTACAGTTATCAAACAGATCGCTGGAAAACTGTGATTTGTGTTTGTCTTCTGTTTTTCCTAAAACGCTCAGAGTAGTAAAGTCTGCTCATCCCCTTCCTGTACCCAAGAAACATTACTTATCTTTTTTTTAATGCTTTTTACTGCTTTTCTTTTTCTACTTATTCTGTACACTTATTATTAAGGGAAGAAATATAATTAATTTTATATACATGTGGCTCATTTGCACATTTTGACACATTTAAAAAGAAATTTGTAATACGATTACTTTTATTAATGCACTTTTAACTGGATACAAAAACAAGTAAGAGAAAAAAAAACAAAAAACTATATGGACAAAAGTATTGGGACACCTGACCATTATACCAACAGGGATTTTAATGACATCACATTCTAAATACAATAATATAGAGTTGGTCCCCCCTTTGCAGCTCTAACAGCTTCCACTCTTCTGGGCAGGCTTTCCACAAGATTTGCGTGTTTCTGTGGGAATTTTTCCCATTCATCCAGTAGAGCATTTGTGAGACCAGGCACTGCTTTTGGACGAGAAGGCCTGGCTCGCAATCTATTCCAGTTCATCCCAAAGGTGTTGATTGGCGTTGTGGTCAGGGTTCTGTGCAGGCCAGTCAAGTTCTTCCACACCAAACTCATCCAACCATGTCTTTATGGACCTTGCTTTGTGCACTGGGGCGCAGTCATGCTGGAATAGAAAAGGGCTTTCCCCAAACTGTTCCCACAAAGTTCCTTTAGCGTTCCTTTAGCGAAGCATAGCATTGTCCAAAATGTCTTGTTATGCTGAACCATTAACATTTCTCTTCACTGGAAGTAAGGGGCCTAGCCCAACCCTGAAAAACAGCCCCATACCATTATCCCTCCTGCACCAAACCCAGATTCGCCCATAAGACAAACAGAGAAGCGTGATTCTTCACTCCATAGAACACGTTTCCACTGCTCTAGAGTCCAGTGGCGACATGCTTTACACAAGTCCATTCGACGCTTGGCATTATACTTGGTGACGTGAGGCTTACGTGCAGCTGCTCGGCCATGGAAACCCTTTTCATGAAGCTCCAGCCGCACGGTTTTTGCACTGATATTAATGCCAGTGGATGTTTGGAACTCTTCAGCTATGGAATCAGCAGAGCACTGGCGACTTTTACGCACCATGTGCCTCAGCACTCGGTGACCCCGCTCTGTGACTTTACGTGATCTTCTGCTTCATGGCTGAGTTGCTGATGTTCCTACACGTTTCCACTTTCCAATAATATAACTTAGAGTTGACCGTGGAATTTCTAGCAGGGATGAAATTTCACGAACTGACTTATTGCAAAGGTGGCATCCTATCACAGTACTACGCATGAATTCACTGAGCTCTTCAGAACGACCCATTTTTGTAAATGCTTGTTTGTAAATGCAGACTGCATGATTAGGTGCTTGATTTTATACACCTGTTGCAGTGGGTCTGATTGAAACACCTGAATTCAGTAATTAAGAGGTGTGTCCCAATACTTTTATCCATATAGTATATGTATTTTAGGGTACAAAAATATCTGTAGAAAGTTATAAAAATGGTTTCTCCCATTATTAAAGCATCAAGTAAGGTCAGACACGTTGCTCTAAAATACTTATTTTTCTGTTACTCATATACTAATTCCACTGAACGTACATTAATACAAATAATTTAATATGCATATGGTTCATTATACTTATTTTTCTTTTACTCATATACTTGCACTTCAGTGCTTTTGGTTGGTTTTTGGTTGGATACGAACACTTGGTATCTGGTACTGCACACACCAAAGAAAAAGAAACATGAGTGAAGTATGTAAGTCTGTCACTGTTTTCTTACACAAAGTGAGTTATTCTTGTTGATGTACAAACTTCACTGATGAAAGAATGAATTAACATGAAAGTAAAGTTGGCTGGGATGAATATTTATATTTGTGGTTCTGCAACATGCTGTCCTGGATCATTGCTGCCATCATCTGATCTGTTGATCTATACACACACACACACACACACACACACACACCTTTTTAAATACATGTTGTTTTTGAAAATTTTCTCTTTATAGTTTACATTTTTCTAACCATTTTTATTGTTCATTTTTAAGCCTTTACAAATGACCTGATGCTTTGTTAGTCATCTCACAACGTTCAATAATGTCACCTGGAATGACTTTGTTTGTGGCTTAAACAGTGTTTTATGCATGCACGAGGTACAAGACAAAGAGGAGGCTTACTTCAGAGAACTTGTTTTATACTTCAGAAACGTTTAGATAAAATATGAATAAAGATGTACAACTCTGAATGAAATGTAGGTTATCCTTGTCATATATACAAATAAAACTTTCAACAAATAAAAAATATGTATTTTATGTCTTTCCAAACTGTTTGTTAATTTTAGACAGGTTAAGCAGTGAGGCTGATGGCAGTCAGGCAAAACAGCAGGTTTCCACAGGTAGTCTACATTTAAAACCAAGTTATTGGTAAATATGTTTGTGTGGAATTAGTGTTGAGTTGGGTGTTTTATAAATGAACAGTGTCATAAAACAGAGCTGTGGTGTCTTCTGAGCTGCAGTCACTTACTGCTTTTATCACAGGAGAAACAACACCACAGCTCTGTTTATGGCCCTGTTCACTGTTCAGTTCCATATTTCGATAAAATCTATTCACACATACCAACTGTACACCAGAACCAACATGATAGATCAGGGCGGTTCTTCAAATTTGGCCCTACTAGAAAATTACAGGCAGGTAAGTTTGGAGGTGGGAGCTAAACTCTGCAGATTTGAAGAACCCTGTGATAGATCATGTTTCATTGTTACCACTATAGACTTCATTGAGAAGCATAAGCTATTGTATGTCAATCATAAACACAATGACTGTAAAATATTGTTCATTTCTATTATTTGTTATACTTATATTACATCTGTTCATTTCTCAAAATGCATGAATAAAGTAGGCTTTGCCCCAAAGTTCTACTCTGCCTTGTTATGTAACCAGTTGAATTTCAAACTCAAAAATTGTACAGCAAATTGCTATTATAGAGGACTTATTTCTGTGAAAATTTTCTGTTTGTCTCTGATCCCCCACCAGTGAAATTCAACCTGAAAGTGAGGGGAATTTTTTAAAAATTGCACTTTCTCGCCCCAATAAAAAAAAATAAATAAATAAGAGAAGTCTCAAAACTGAGATGTTCTGCATGCACACTATAATTACCTAGGTACCCCCCAAAAATTAAGACTGAGACTCGAATGCCTCCCATTATAAAGTGACCCTAAAAGATTGCTAAAGATTGTGAGCAATCTTTAGCATTACAATTGGACTTAAGTTCTAAGTCTAAAGAACAAGAATTTGCTAAATGTTTATATATGTACATATACCTTGTGAAGTGCTCAAGGAGCTAGCAGCATCCTGAGACAAGATATTGAGGTTTCTGTACAACCAAAATTTGCTGTGTGCCATGACACAAAGATGGCTGTCATAGTTAAACTAAGTAAAATAAATAATAATAATGAAAAAAATTCTTGGCTGACAGGAATGATCTTCAGCTGCTTTGGCCCATCAGCCTCAAGGTTCAATGCCTTGTGTTTTCTGATATGT
Organism: Pangasianodon hypophthalmus; assembly: GCF_027358585.1. Classification (NCBI taxonomy): domain Eukaryota; kingdom Metazoa; phylum Chordata; class Actinopteri; order Siluriformes; family Pangasiidae; genus Pangasianodon; species Pangasianodon hypophthalmus. Next base: position 4,566,264 of record NC_069713.1, read on the forward strand.
GTTTCTGCTCAAACAGCGGATATTTGAGAGATTCTGCATTCATTTATTGATTGTAACTTTTAATTTCCATCTTTTGACCAGGAAAGGCCACAGAAAACACCCCCTCAACTCAAAATTCCTACTTTTGATCTCAGGGTAGTCTTCTCAAATAATAAAGTGTTCTCTTAAAAGCAGAAACTCGATCCTGCAGTATTATTCAGTGTAAGTAGAGGATCTCAGTGCAGTAAAGTTCAGGAGTAAATGAGGAATCAAACAGAAGTGTTATTACTCTTACTGCATGTCTACACACTGGTACACTGATGTACAGGACTAACATAACACTGATGTCCAAAATGTCCAAAACACAACACAGGAAATTAACATTACAGCAGTGGCAGTGATTCAGACGATCAAAAGCTACTAAGTGCATTTCTTCCCAGTCCTGGCAGAGGGATTAAGATAGTCAGGATTAGAGGTTTGTAAATCAAGCTTGTATCTAAATCATTGTTGTATATGAGCACTAACACAGTCTACACAATTGGGGAGAATTTTTGGTAGGTGTCTGCAGTGAGGAACATCACACACTTCTTCCAAAGGAAAATTGTAGCAGAAAAATAGTTCATGCATATTTTACTGTATAAATAAACAATTATTCCCTTTTGTTACTGTAAGAGGCCACGCTACACCTCCAGCAGCCAGCAGAGGGCAGCAGTGGTGCACAGTGAGAGCAGCCATTCAGGAGAATTCAGTTACCCAGAATTCTCCAGGCTGATTAACCTGGATTAACTGCACCTGCCAGGCAGGATAATTAAGGCCAGCCTTTGACACAGCCCTTTGTTACACCTTTGTAAAGTGACCAGTATAGTATGTCAGTGCTTTACATAAAGTAAGATTAAAAGAGTAAAAGAAAAATTAGAATTTAAAAGAATTTTAAAAAAGAAATTGAAAAGAAAAGCAGAAAGAAAGCAGAGGAAAGAAGTGACTAGAGAGATTGCACCAGTCACACCCCAAACCCTGCCCTTAACCTTTATTTCACCAATATATAAACCCTGCTTGCCCAGTTATTTATAAACAAGCAGGGGTTTTCACTCTGCAGTTGGGTCCACACTGAACCGTTCTGTAACAGTTACCATATCATTTGTGTATGAGATTTTAAAACTCGGGTCTCTTGTAAAGAACAGTTGGCTGTTAGATGTCATAAGCTTGTGTTATGAAGGCAACTGAAGTGATATTCAGTGAGAAAACTCTCTCTGGACTCAACTAAAGCTCAACATGCTCCATCCTCAACTCAGCTCCTGCTCCTCTGCGCTTACATTTATCATGTCAGCAGTAACAAAAATGAATTCAGTAACATAGCTTCATACTGACAGTTACTGACAAAGTGTCACGAGTCCCTTTTGGACCCCTTCCTTAGACAGTGTGTGCTATAGCGGGCATTACACACAATGTGCTTTTTATGTGCTTTTACTTTGCTGTGCAGATTACACACATGGATTATAACTAGAAACACGAAAATATTATATTCAAATCTTGTAGTGCAATCTAGGCCCTTTTTATTCCCTGTTCACCATTAGGCATGCACACTGTAAATCAGCAACAGAAAAAAGAAAACATTTACCACACATTATTATTTAGATGCACTTTTGGGGAAAGAAGAAAAAAAAACAGCCAGATCCATAAATATTTGGACATTGACCAAGTTGTGTGATGCTGTGAGTAAAATTTCTCTGTGTGTCTTCAGCAACATGGACAGTTGAAGACTGGAAAAAGAGCAGGTGATTTTTTTTTAAATCTTCAGCTGTCCTGTGTCGGTGAGTCTGTGCCCATGATAGCCTCAGATTGCTGTTGTTGGCTGAGAGGAGTGGAACCTGATGTGGTCTTCTGCTGTTGTAGCCCATTGTGACGGCGGACCGACAGCCCGCGCACGTAAAACATCAAACGCTCCTCGCGCGACTGACGGCGTGCTGCTGAAAAGTCAGCGTCCTTTCAGCACCGCGTTTGTGTTGGACAGCCGGAGTGCGCGTGGCTGTGGGGCGGAGCGACCTAACTCAGCACGGCTGGCGGCCAATGAGTGGCGCGGCTCCTCTTCACCCTCCCGGAGAAGACGAGGAGCTATAAAAGGAGCTCGCGGCCACTCTAGTGGGGGAGAAATAAGTGAACATCATTATATTATTATTCTCTGTTTCCGTGTGTTTCTTAGATACAGACGCAGATGTAAACGAAAGAGAGGAAGACGAGTTTCTGTTGCTTCACGACTTCTCTGCTGCTTCAGCCGGCCTGTTGTATTCTCACAGTCTCACTTCCCACACTCTTTTCCTCCACCGTAAGTTTCACTTTCACTTTTAAGGATAATAAATATCACGTGCCCCCACCCCCGCAATTACTGCCTGTTTGTGCGTGCGCGTGCAGCCTTCTACGGTCCCGCAGTGTCACACCCATCCACATAAGGTTCGATATTTTGTGCTTGTTGAGATGCTTTTCTGCTCACCACAGTTGTAAAGAGTGCTTATTTGAGTTACTAGATCCTTCATAGCAGCTCGAACCAATCTGGCCATTTTCCTCTGACCTCTTATTAACAGAACTGCTGCTTACTCAGTGGTTTTTGTTTTTCTCACCATTCTGTGTAAACTCTAGAGACTGTTGTGTGTGAAATTCCCAGGAGATCAGCAGTTTCTGAAACACTCAAACCAGCCCTTCTGGTACCAATATCCATGCCATGATCAAAGTCACAGAGATCCCACTTTTTCTTCATTCTGCTGTTTGATGTGAACATTAACTGAAGCTCTTGACCTGTAGCTGCATGATTCTTTTACATTGTGCTGCTGCCACATGATTGGCTGATTAGATACCTGCATGAATGTGCAGTTTTACAGGTGTTCCTAATAAAATAGAAAGTCAGTGTATGTAGCTGTTTCACCTCCAGATAAGTGAGATAACTCATAGATTAAAATATTATAAAGTGACCATTTTCACTGAGCCCTGAACATGCCCTGATTGATGCTAACACTAGCTATAACTAGTTTATCGCTATTGTGTTCATTAGCAAATGCAACTTAAACACGCTAGCTAGCTAAAGGTGGAAAATGTAGTGAGCTATTAACTGCTTACCTTAATCTGGAATAAACCATTAATAGACAGTTCAGATTCACAGTCACTCATGCATTTCAGCACCTAAACAATGTTCATAGTGACAACAGGAACACTACTGTTCATTACAGGATATGACGACACGTGCGAAAAGTCTCTGTACCTACCTGTAATTAATAATATAAATAAAATGAACATTAGCATTTAATATAAAGAATACATTAATTTTCATCTCTCACCTCACACAAGGACAAATTTTTAATTTCATTAAATATCTGTATGAGGTCAGGATTAAAATTATACTGCAGTTACCACTAGAGGGAGTCAAAGGCATTTTAGTTTCACTTTTCAATCACTGGCCACCACATGCTGAGTTACTGCAGCCTTCCTGCCAGCTCCAACCAGTCTGGCCATTCTCCTCTGACCTCTCTCATCAACAAGCTGTTTCTTTCTGTCTTTTTGTTTGTGTAATCTATATAGACTGTTGTGTGAGAAAATCCCAGGAGATTTCTGAAATGCAAGTTACTGCATTAGGTTATGAATTGTGCTGCTGTCGCATGATTGGCTGATTGTATAATTGCATGAATGAGCAGATGTATAGGTGTTCCTAATAAAGTAGACACTGAGAATATAATGTACACTCTCTCACTCACACACACACACACACACACACACACACACACACACACACACACATATATATATAATATATATTTTGCCTATTTGCAGCACTGTTACTTAGTGTGTTGTTCTTTAATACAAATGATTTTAATCCTAGTAAAGTGAAACATTATAGGTTTTACAGTGTGAGTCTTAAAACAATCTTAATGTGAAAAAGGGAACAGGAGCAACCACATCTGTGTCAACTAAAATGTAAAAGTGACATTTATGAACATTCTCTCTTCTCTCTCTCTCTCTCTCTCTCTTGCTCGCTATCTCTCTGTGAGAACACAGGAAGTTGCTGTGTCTGTGACCACTAAAATAGAAGCATGCACAACCACCCCCCCTTTCCCCATGAGAGAACACAGGAAGTGGTAAGGCTTTAACACACACCTCTGCTCTGTCAGTCAGTCAGTCATTAGAGAGACAGGATGGAGCTCAGTCCACTCCCTGTGATGCTCTGTGAGTAAATGTTCTCTTTGTGTCTTCATTAGAGTGAGTGGTGGGGTATAAAGTTGTTCATCTGCCATCTGAATGTCCTGAGTGATGAGCTTATTGTGTGATTAGGACATTGTGTGTAATTCAGCATGATTAGTCAGGTGGATCAGTGTATCCATATCTGTTATGAGAAGGGTTTAGTTTGATGTGTAACTACTCTCCGTAACTGTGGTAGCTCAGTGGTTGCTCAGTGGTTACGACCTTGGACTACTGATCAGAAGGTCATGAGTTCCAGCGCTGCCAAGCTGCCACTGCTGGGTCCTTAAGCAAGGCAAGACACTGAAATGTCTTTAGCTGCTGTGGTGAGCGTCTGGTGGTCTTTCCTGTGAACAGAAAAGTTTTAAAAAAACCATGTTAGTATTAACTAAACTTACTGAGAAAATTCCTTATAACCTACATTTCCGTCTTTGTTACTATTATGGTCTGTGCAGGGAAACATCTCAGTACAGCAAGTTCAATCTAATACACACTAATACCAAACCAATGCACAGCACTTTTTTGTTGTTTGTTTGTTTTTAATAATCACTAATCACAGACACGTACCTCTCTGTGTTGAAAATAAGAGCTATAACTGTGCGGAAACAAACACTCAGTCCTGTACACACACAGAGCAGTGACAGTGTTAGAGGCCTGAGAGCAGAGACCAGGTCGCGGATGTGGTTTATTTTCTATTTTAAGGTGGTGGTTCAAATTCAGCAGTGAAGAAGGGGAGGAGGTGTGAAGGTAGATGTGTGAAAGCAGTAACTAACTTTTAACTGTTTAACTGTTGATATGGTGGGCAAATTTAACTCCACTGACACTCATTGAGCTCTTTTAAAGCCAAAAGTTGACCAAGCTCAAAATTACCATTTGAATCAGAGTCTCCACGGCAGGGCCAGTTTCAGACAAAATCACTATTCAGAGTGATAAGATTTCTGAACATACCCTCACTGGCCACTTTTTTAGGAACATTATACTATTACTGGAACACTATACTATTAATATTACTGGGTATATTATACTATTACTATACATTACACATCCATGCTGCGAATCTCCCATTCTACGACAACCCAAAGGTGCTCTGTGGGATTCAGATCTGGTAACAGGGAAGGCCACCAAAGTACACTGAACAAAGTACTTATTCATCTGACAAGTTGAGATGACTTGTGCTTTGTGATATGGTGAATTATAATGCTGGAATTAGCCATTATAAATTACCAGTAGAGTCTGTCAAAGTCATTTTAATTTAACTTTTCAATTGCAAGCTGCCAGCAGTCTGGCCAAACTTCTCTTCCCTCTCTTTCCACACTGCAGAAAATGTTGTGCATGAAAATCACAATAAAATATGTTACATATTTCTATCCTCTCTCTCTCTCTTTCTCTCTCTCTCTCTCTGTAAGAACGTTACAGTGTGAGAGTCCTTTGGTTTTATGTCCCATAGCTATATCGCACTTCATTAATAATATCTGCTTCATATGTGGTTACTTTGTGCAATAAAGTGAAATAAAGTGAAATAAACACCTTAATGAGCAGAATAGTGACCTTTGTATATGTTACTGTAGGTTTTGTTTATATATATTAAGAGAGCTTAAAATGTATTTCTTACAGATGGTAGTTTAGATTTCCTGACTAAGATTTAATCTTGTAGGTTCGGTGTGTCTAAAATTTGCTGTTTTCATTAATAGACTGAATATTTTCTGTTCTGTTTCTGTTTCCTTTTTAGTGCTGATTTCACTTATACCAGTGACACATGCTCAAGGTGATTTATATATAGTTTATCCTTTATATTGTGTGCATATTTGATTTATTTTGGTGCTGAGAAGTTTGTGCACAATTTGTCAATTGGTTACTTGTTTATTAATGCAATTTTTTTAGCTCTAAACTAAAGATGTGACATTAACTCAGTTATTTTCATTCTTCGTTCTCAGACTCCAAACATTATAAAGACTCTCAGACTCTCATGTGTAGATTCACTTTGTGCTCTTGGTAAATTCACCCACACTGTGTGGCTCTTCATTTACTGTTTCCCTTTTTACAAGAATTACTTTCACTTAAGATAAATAGTATTATAATATTATAAAGGATGACCAACAATATTCCGGATGCATCGACATCCTGGTATCAGTTATCGGCCCATGACAATACTCATTTACTCATACTCATATGCATACAAAAATGCGTCCAATGCCAGGTGATACTCTGTGACATAGTGTATGTTGTTGTACTAATGAACAGATGACACAAAATGGGCAAATTCAAACTTTTATCAAATCCTTAGAAAAGCACAAGTAGCTAGAGAGGTTTAAATGTCTACTGACTGCATTTACTGCTGTGTTTGTTAAAGTGGCTCATTATCCAATGTGACCCTTGCAGACAGACTCCAAGCCAAGATTAGAAAGCAGAATAAATTTAAAAAAAGCATTTCTTTGCATGTGCCTAAGACTTTTGCACTGTACCATATATATATATATATATATATATATATATATATATATATGGTACAGTATATACGTAATGCGCTTTTATACTCGATAAAATAAAAAACTATAACAAAGTTTGTACTAAAAAAAGTATATATTTTTATGTAAACATTAAAAAGCCAGGCTGATCCTACTTTCATGGACTGAATTGAAAATGATAATTAATGTTTCTCAGCTAGATGATTATATTTAGCTTCAGAATGCCTGTAAATGTTTGGCAAAAAGGCCTCTGTCATGACTTTACTGCAGGAACTCATGCTTCTGCTAATTTTTAAGAAAATGCAGATATGTTCAGATGGTGTTGCAGGATTTGTGCAGGATCCATAAAATAACAATCTAAAATCATCAAATACAGACTTTTGCACTTCAATCCAAACATGAATTTTGTTACATAGAAAATATACTGAATACCAGTCATGTAAGAAAACATACAATTGAAATATCTTGTATCAAATGTTAAATCTACATGTTTGTTTTAGACACAAAGTATATGTTAAAGCACAGTGAATCTACTGCTTATGTTGTAAAGTGAAAAGCAGCTCTGACACCTTCATCATTTCATACCAACAGCAAAACCCAAACTGACTGTGAGAGTGAATCCTCAGAGCTCCGTCTACACTAGAGACACCATCACTCTGAGCTGTGAGCTGCAGCAGTCGACTGGATGGGAGTTTCTCTGGTACAAAAATTATCAGCTCTTACAGCTTCTGAACAGTGAACGAGCACACACACTTAAAGTAACAGTCGATAATGCAGGAGAAACAGTGTACCAGTGTCGCGCACGCAAGAGAAAATACTACTACACCTACGATGACTACTACATAGAGCTCAGTCATTCTGTCAGGATTACAGTGAGAGGTATGTCATGAATTTTTCCCCTTTTCACCACGGGTTTGTTAGAAGGAGTAAGAAAAAATGTTGCTCGATTATTATAATTCTTTATTATTCCAGAATGTTCAAAATAATTTTGCAATACACATATTTTAAAAGTATTTGTCCTTTGTGGCTGGATGCAAATGCAAAACTTTAAAAGATGTTATTTAACAAAGAAAAATAAAGTTGTAAAACTATAACATCAAGATTTCCAACATGGAACAGTCTTCAGGACAGAGGAGTTTATGCTTTGTGGTTTTGTTGTAACATAACAAGCTACATTTTTTTTTTATATAAATAAATTTTTTATGAATATGACTAGTATAGACTGCATACTCTCTCTGACACTCGCTGGAGGCGGTCGCATTTTTTCCTCTCTCTGCTGTGTCTGTGTGCCTCTCCCGTCTCGTCTCTATTTTTCCTTCTGCTGGTGAAGCTTCTCAAATCCTAAATTATGGAATTGATAAGCTGGTCCCTCAACGCAATTGATACGATCCTTTCACGAAGGAATGCTGGTTCGGGAGAGCCGACATGTCCGGACGGGACTTTTGCTGCTGGATACACGATGGACTCTTGGACCAAGTGGAACATCGTCTGTCTGGCACCTCTGTCCCTAGAAGACGTCGAAGATGTCTACATATTTGGATTTTTGATAGCAGGTGTCCTGATGATTGGCCTGGGGATGTTCCTGATCTATCGACAAATTGGAAAGCAGGCAGCCAATAAAGAATCCCCCAAGCTGTCAGCTGTCATCTCACACCATTGTGGAGCCATTGCTGACCAGGTGAGGGCATTACATCAGAAGGTGACACGGATTGAGGAACTGTACCATCTACAATCCGTGGACATCCCCCGACGCTTGGATACCATCACGAATATGTTTTCGGAACTGTGTAAATCCAACGCGACCCAGTCCGCAATCATGGTCACGCGCCAGGAGATGACTAGGGGTCTCACGGCCCTGCAAGGGGACATAAAGTTGGGGGCCATGCAGAACCAGGTGCCCGACTAAATTGTACGATCTCCTGAGTTCTTAGATTTGCTTGATTATATTTGTGCATTTTCCTCCCCGGCTAATTTTTCTTTCTCCCAGAGGACCTTCATCGCAAAATATGCTTTGTTTTGACTCTGATCTGCGCCGGACACTCCAAAGACACACAGCTGTGATAACAACAGCTCCCGAAAGCACACCATATCAAATTCGGCTAGTACACACTGTTTTCGTAAATACTCTGCCCTAGTCAAGGACTGCCTCAGTGTCACATTTTCTTCTTTTTTCTAATCTCTTGCCCCCCCCACCCTCCCGTACTGAAGCCAACAAAAAAGACCCCTCACGTAACTGCTCCATTGTATGATGTCGTATGTGTTTGTGACTTTGTTTATTGCTTTGACTGTTCTGTTAATGTTCTTCTATCGCGGATGAGAGAGGACGTTAGCGCCTTGCATGGCTGCTTTAAGGACCTCTTCTCTCCTTATAGGGGGAAGATGTGACCCGTCATTCCATTCATCTCGTTGTAGAAATACAATGACAATAAATGCTATCTATCTATCTATCTATCTATCTATCTAGTATGTGACTATGCAATTTAGACATACACTCACCTAACGACACATTATAAGTATTTTATCCATAGTTAATATCTGTAACTATTACTCACTCCTTAGATGGTCTTTTGTAGTTAAACAGTGCTGTGTAAAATTGTAAAATTGTTTCTGTAAGAAACTGCTGACAAATTATTTTGGAAAATACAGTACACAAAACATCATATCATGGTCAACACTTATTTGGGTGTTTTTTTAATAACATTTAAGAGTCAATATTAACAGATCTCAGAGTTTATTAAAAACGTTTTTAAAAACTGTTTATTAACAGTTTATTTGTAAATTAGCCAATTGAGTTGATAAAAACTGTTGCATTCACTATTCCTATATCACTATTACACACTTACGAGAACAAATTCATCATGACAGTTCAGATGCTCTATTATTTTTCTACAGCAAGACCTAAACCAGTGGCATCCATAAATCCTGATAAACAGGTGTTCAGTGGAGACGCCGTCACTCTGAGATGTGACATACGGGATAAAAGTGTCTCTAGCTGGCAGTACAGCTGGTATAAAGATGCTTCACACAGTCGTGTCAGTAGTGAACAGGTGTACAGGATCAGTGGTGTTGAAGTGACCCACACAGGTAAATACACCTGTAGAGGAGCAGAGAGAAGAGGCTCACGCTCCTCACACTTCAGTGATGCTGTTACTCTGACTGTATCAGGTGAGTGTGTGAGGGTTTTTGGGGACACATGAAAATATGCAATTAGACATTCATGGAAAGCTTCTTATTGTATATTAAATAAATCTAGAAAAAAATCATTTTGTATTTCCTGTGTAACAGAGAGACCACGGGCAGTACTGAGTGTATCTCCACAGAGCTGGCTGACTGAAGGAGACTCAGTGACTCTAAGCTGTGAGGTTACAGACTCCTCTACAGACTGGACATTCAGCTGGTACACAGCTGTTCCCTACAGAGATGGCTTAACTCAAATAAAAAATAATCGTGGCTATAGCATGTATGTGGAGCTCCTCTCAGACAGCAGCAGAGGATCTGGAGGCAACTACACTCTCAGTCCTGCTGCTCTGAATCACACAGGAGTTTATATGTGCAGAGGAGAGAGAGGAGAACCAGCCTTTCACACACAGTACAGCAATCCACAGCCACTATGGATCACTGGTGAGGAAAAATAACTGTTGGGCTGAAGTGTAGAATATAAAAGTGTGAATGTAAGATCAGATTAATGCAGCATTTATTTATTAATATGTATAAGGCAGTTAAAGAGCTCTAAGTGCTGGTAGAGGCTTATTATCATGAGTTCCCTTGTGTTCCTCTGTATTTTGTGATGTCTCTGCCCCTTATTATTGGGTAACTTTTCTGGGTAACATACAGGACTCAGGAGATGGTTCAGGATCTATGTGCAGGAGGATTTTATTTTAAGGGCTATAAAGGCAGAGCAGGTAAACATTACGGAGGTAACCAATTACAAATACATTATTCAGAGTGAACAGAAAAAGTGCTCTAAACAGATACAGATATGAAAAAGAGGCTTGTTTCTTTGGCCGCTTGTTTTTTTAGAAAGCTTGCCAATAGGTTTAAATCCAAATACAGGTACAAATATGGCTATTTAGAGCAAAAACAGATGCAGGTACAGATGATGTCATTATGTTACACTGTTAGTAAACACAATGCCGATAACAGAGGTGTAAGGCAGGCAAGAGTTAAACACACTGAAGCACCGTACAAGAAACCAGAGGACAAATCCAAAAGACTAATCAAAAGACAAGGCAAAGAGTCTAAAGAGGGCAATGGCAAAATAAGCATCACTTTGCATCATGCACGTAAGTCCACGTGCAGGCTTAATATGCTTAATACAATGAGGAAGTGACCTGGAGGTGGTGTGATAGAGCTAGACTAATACTCAGGTGACAGTGACATCTGGTGGTGAAGAGGCGTAATGTCCCCCGCTGATGTGATTCCCTGATTGTGTGCACTTGTTCCTCACTGTAAAATATTTACTGTAATATTTACAGTAATTTACTGGGAGTAAAGAACAAATTGCAGTAAATAAGTGTAAAACATAAAATGTACATAATATCTTTATATATCATCCTTGTTATTTTTACAGTATATTTCTGTATGTTTCCAGTAATCTACTGTAAATACTGAAAGCAAAATACTTGACTATATATATTTATAGTATAAAATAAAACATAATCCAGTACATTGGCTCATTTTGCTGCTCTAATTGCATAATCATTTACAGTACAAACTTCTAAAATATTAAAACAGTATGTTCCTGTAAATTAAATACTGTAAATTTACAGCAATTTACAATAATTTACTTGTGTTCTGCCTCATTACATTGCATGTTTCACCTTTATTTATTTATTTATTTATTTTACATTTAAATGGCTTTTAAAACACTTTTCTGTGTTTAAGGTGAATCTCCTCCAGTCTCTCTGATCATCAATCCCAGCAGAACTCAACACTTTACTGATGACTCTCTCTCACTGAGCTGTGAGGACCAGAGTAACTCTACTGGATGGACAGTGAGACGATACACACACAGTGAGGGAGTGTTAGATTGTTCACGGTGGGGATCAGTTACAGGATCTACATGTAAAATCAGCTTCCTCTCCACATCCCACACTGGAGTTTACTGGTATGAGTCTGAATCTGGAGAAAACAGTAATCCTGTCAACATCACAGTGCATAGTGAGTCTTCATGTAGTGTGTTTATTGTTTAAGGAAAAGGGAAATGTTTAATTACAAAATATTCAGAACTCTGAGTTTATAAATGGGAAAAACTGTTAAGGAAGACAGCAATTTTTTTCTCAGTATATTAACAGAAATTTCTATAATTCTGAGTATGGATGTGTATATGCTAGTAGTAGATAATAGTTTTACTAGTAGCAGTAAATGAGCACAGTATCTAATCGATATCTGATACCAGTATCTGTACTGATGCATCTCGTGATTCAGTTGAATGTTTTCTCATGAGCTAGTGTAGGCAGTTTTCTGAAGACTTGAATTAAATACCTGCAGACTCCACAGGTTTAGAGGGTTTTAATTTTTATAGAGATAAATTTATTATGACTAATAATCTATTAGAACTTTTATTTATATTATATACACACACCTTGTAGTGTGTGGATTTCCTACATGGAATCATTAATCTGTAACTGTGATTTTCTGTGTTCTAGATGGTGATGTGATCCTGGAAAGTCCTGTCCATCCTGTGACTGAGGGACATCCTCTGACTCTACACTGTTTATATGGCAACTCAAAGCCCTCAAACCTCCGAGCTGATTTCTATAAAGATAGATCAGTTCTCCAGACACAGACTACAGGAGAGATGATCATCCGAACTGTCTCAAAGTCAGATGAAGGTTTCTACCACTGTAAACACCCAGAGAGAGGAGAGTCACTGAAAAGCTGGATCTTAGTCAGAGGTGAGAAATCATTTAAATATTAATTTAAGTACAACTGTGACATAATGTGTTAAACTCAGTATCTTTACATAATATAACCTATAGTGCTTAATTTATGTAAGTCTGTCTACAATATGCTATGGTACATTTGTGCACACAAGTGTCAATGAGTTTATTTATACAGCAGATTGAGCTAAAACATACAAACACTTCAGCATTAATAAAGTGTTATTCTAATGATTATTTTATTCTGTGTCAGGTCCATCATGTGTAGAAGCTCCATTCTCAGTGCTCATGCTGATCAGTAGTGTAGTGACGGCCTCTCCGTATCTGCTGGTGACCATCATTCTGCTGGTCAAATGTCACAGAGCTCGAGGTAAGAACTCTTTCAGTACGTTTCTCTGAATGATGTTCATTTTCTAACACATCTTTTCCTGAAGCTCTGTCACTTGTCACTTCATTCATTCAGAAGCCTTAAAACAAACACCCTTTAAACTGTGTTTAGGATGAGATCAAATGCAGTTTGGTTGCTTTTCTGCCATAAACACCTGGAATAAACACTGAAATGTAACAAATGACTTTTTAATTTCTTTAACAGCTCACACTGATGAAGAGGGAATTGAGAATGCAGTCATAGAGGAGTGAGCAAAGTTCATCTAACAAAAGAGGATGCATTTACTGTAAAAATAATTTCATAATTTCTTGTTTTTTAGGGCTTTGTGGGGATTTTAAATAATACTGATTTGTCATTTTAATGTCATGCTGTTATTTGCTCAGCATCTTATAGACACCCTCGTTGTTCTGACTGAATTTGTTTAGCTAAAGCCTGCAAACCTCCTCATGAGGTGAAAGTTACCATTTGTGTAGTTTCTAATAACACTTATATCCTGCTAATGCAAAACAGAGTAAAAATGAACAAATATTCTTTAAAAATATTTATTGGTTAGGAGAAAATTTTGATGCATTGTCTGAGGATTGAGCTGTGCCTCTGCAAAATAACATCTGACATGTGGGAAATAAATATGTCTGCTATTGAAGTGAGTTTAATCTCAACATGGTGACCTGCTCATTAAATCCTCAAAACACTTCATCTAACTGTAATGAGGTTTAAGCAAGCACAGTAATCTGTGCAAGATGGTTGCTTTAAGTTCAGAAATTATAGAATGATACTCTACTCTGTCAGTTGCTGGACCTCTGTTAACACAATCGTGGTTTTCAGAGTGTGGGGTGCGTCCCCTGAGGGAGCGCACAGGTACTGCAGGGGGGGCACCGCATATCAAAAAAAAAAAAAAAAAAAAAAAAAAAAAAAAAAACACAGCCAACAGACGTAGCATGGAAGATGGATCGGTTTGTGAAAGGGAAGAGAAAAGCCGTAGATGAGGTCACACAGACATCCCAGTCAGGTGCTGGTCATCTGGTCATTGATAAGCTAAATGCAGAAAATATGATGAGGCATATCTTACTCTCGGCTTCACTGTTAATGTGGTTGGTGAGGAGGAGAGACCTATGTGTGTCCTATGTCTTAAAAATTAAGAAGACACATTGAGACAATACGTCCTAATTATGTTCAAAAGCCTCTGTTTTAAAAGAAAACCCGATCAATATCGTGGGCAGCATAGTCATTTTGTAAAAGCCACTTCAGCAACAACTTCTGGCTTCGTACAAAATTGTGTATCGCGTTGCACAATGCAAGAAATCACACACGATTGCAGAAGAGTTGATTCTTCCTGCTGCCATAGATATGGTGTCAGTTATGCTTGATGAGGCAAGTGTAACAAAATTAAAGACTATCCCCGTGTCTAATGACACCATATCAAGACTAATTTTTGATAATGCAAATGACTTGGACGAACAGCTCCAATAAAAGCGAAAAGCTTTGCGCTTCAAGTTGACGAGGCCACTGACGGTACCAAGGACAGTTTGTTAACAGCGTATGTGTGTTTCATGCACTATTTGCACCCGATCTAGTTCTTTTCAATGCAACACAACTGTAATTTCAAAAATTTTTAAATTTGTAATTTCAGTTAAAAAATTATTCAATTTTCATGACTTTTAGTGAAAGTAATTGGAGGGGTTTAAAGGGGGCAGGACCAAAAAAGTTTGAGAAGCACTGGTATATGGTATAAACTGCATTATTTCAGAATGAAAATGGGCAGTGTAATATTTTCCAGTGTAGGTTGTATTTTCTGTATAGATGACTACAGTCAGAGTGTTTGGTGAAAAGCCCAGTGTTACTGGAGTTAAAGTAAGTGAGGCTTTGTATGTATGCAATATAAAAACAAGTTTATTGACTGTTATCTGAAATATGGTGGGAACTAATATTGTGTTTTGTGTCTTCTCAGTATTAGTTCTACCACTACTGTATTTGTACTGCTGTGTTTTCTTCTATTTCTGTGTTAGATTAGCTCTAGTTGAATTACGAGGAGTAGACTTCCAATCTCCGTTAGACACTGTTGATAGTTTTGTTTGAATTTTCAGCTGTGTGAACTTTAATTGTAGTTGTGTGAGGAGATTTGTGGATGAAATGTTTCTGATCAATTAAATAAATGCATCATTATCAGTTCACTGAATTATTTCACCTGGTAGCAATAATGTATCATATGAAGTACAAGTAATACACTGAGAAATCTCTTGTTCCTTTGTCAATGTCAGCATTTTTACCATTTTGTATTTTTATACAATGATGTACTGGAGCTAAAACATTTACTGAACCAAAATAATAATAAAAAAATTAACCAAGACAATGTTTACTTTATTTCTGCTTTTAATTTATGTTTTAAACCCCCTTCTGCTGCTATATTGTTGTCTATTCATTGTCTCTTATCTCCTGCTGTAACACTGGAATTTCCCACATGGGATTAATAAAGTGTTCTCTTAAAAGCAGAAACTCGATCCTGCAGTATTATTCAGTGTAAGTAGAGGATCTCAGTGCAGTAAAGTTCAGGAGTAAATGAGGAATCAAACAGAAATGTTATTACTCTTACTGCATGTCTACACACTGGTACACTGATGTACAGGACTAACATAACACTGAAAATGTCCAAAACACAACACAGGAAATTAACATTACAGCAGTGGCAGTGATTCACACAATCAAAAGCTACTTATAAAGTGAATTACAAGGTTTCACTGTTAAATCCTGCTAGATAACTTCCTCATGAGTGCATTTCTTCCCAGTCCTGGCAGAGGGATTAAGATAGTCAGGATTAGAGGTTTGTAAATCAAGCTTGTATCTAAATCATTGTTGTATATGAGCACTATTCTCACCAATTGCGTTGCTTGAGCAAAGGCTTAACAGATAGCCTGCTCCAGAAAAGACCTCCAGAAAGCAGTCTTGGTAACTTTAGTGACTTTACTGGTGATTATTCTTTTAATGATCTTTTTTTTTTGTAAATCTATAATAAAAGAGAAAAAAATATATAAATGAACATTACATTCACATTTCCAACATGTTCAGTTTAACCAGCTTAACATTACAGTTTGTTATTGACATAGTTCCTTTTTATACATGACTTAATTAATATACGTTTGAGGAAATTCTACTAAATGAGACAGAAATTTGTATCGAATATCAGCGAAATTATCATATATGTTCTACCGCTAGCATAGCATGTTTGCAACGAAGATAAAGTGTGCATACAACAAAAACACAGCAATAATCTCAATCTAATAAACCCTTGTACATAGAATCCCTGTTTAGTAAAAATACAGCACTTACGGACATATATTTCCAAGGTTTCAACGCTTAAATCAACCTCCGAAAGAAACTGCAAGTACGTTGCTCTAAACTGCGTACACTGAGAGAAACCGGAAGTAAACTGAACCGTATACAGTATATATAGTGCAGTACCTTAAATGCCCAGTAGGTGTGTAATATCGTAGTGCAGAAACTCACAGAAGGGAAACCATAATTCTTTGTGGTCACTTTATTGAGGACCCATCTCAGCAGGCAGACAGTACAGGACAATGGTGCACACGCACTGTTCTTCTTCACAGCCTTTTATAACTACCCAAACCATACACAATGCATTACCGCCCCCTACTGGACAAATCTCAATAAACCCTCCTCACATATCATATTTCCCCTCACTTAAGCCTGAACATTTCTTCTTCAAAATACTCTAGAAGCACCACTTGAGATGGAGAACAATTTTCAACCAAGTAAAATACAAAAAACAATTACATAATGTTACAACTGGGTGTGTGCATGTGTTTTTTTTTTCTCTTTCAAGCACAAAGTCTTTCAAGTGGGCTGGTAGCTTTCGCTCCCTTACTGAACGACGGAGCCCACCAGTAGGTACAACTTCAGTCTTTTTTTCTTCTACACTTGGAGTCACTTTAGGTGTTGTATGATCACTAACTAACTCTGGCACTGGACTACTTTCAGTTCATCAGGAGTAAAACCAGAAGTAGTTATTTTTGGAGTACTAGGAAACATTGGATTTTGAACATCAGTCTCTATGGATACAACATCATCACATAGCTGAACACTCAGACCCAGTTGGGAATCAATTTTCCTTTCCTTTTGTTGGCAACTAAATAATTGATCCACATGACGTCGCACTGTTTGATCATTTCCCAGCGTTACTGTGTAGGACACAGGTCCTGTAATGTCCTGAATTACTCCTGGTACCCATTTTGGTCCAAACCCAAAATTTCTGGTGTATACAAGATCTCCAACTTGGAAATATCAGGGTTTCACATGCTGATCATGATACTTTTTCTGAACTTGTTTCATTTCCATTTTGCTAGTGAAATCAGGATGTATTTTGTCCAAAGTGCAATGCAATTTCCTTCCCATCAGCATTTCCGCAGGAGACAATCCCGTTGTAGACTGGGGTGTAATCGGATAATTGAACAGTGCTCTATTTAACTTAGTCTCAAGCGTTTTCCCAGAGCTCTTTTTCATTAGATCTTTAAAAATTTTAACTGCTCGCTCTGCCAACCTGTTGGATGAAGGTTGATATGGTGCAGAAGTAACATGGGTTATTCCATTCTTAAACATGAATTCTTTACTACCATGTACTCTGAAACTTTTCCGCAAACACTCCAGAGTAGCAGCTGTGGTTGCTAAATTTACCGGATAAGCATCAATCCACTTAGAATGAGCATCGACTAGAATTAAAAACAATTTGCTCATGAATGGACCTGCATAATCCATGTGAACTCTCCTCCACGGTTGTCGAGGCCACTCCCATGGATGTAGTGGTGCACTCACAGGGGCTTTTCTATGTTCTTGACAGACAGTGCAATCTCTAACTCGTGTTTCAATGTCGGCGTCCAGATTCGGCCACCATAGGTAACTCTTAGCCAGTCCTTTCATCTTAGCCATGCCTGGGTGGGACTGATGTAACTGTTCCAACAAATTTGCACGGCCTTGTTCAGGAATAACAACACGAGCTCCCCACAGCACACATCCGTCTTGAACACTGAGCTCTTGCTGTCTCTATTTATACGGTACAAATTCATGGGTATCACTGTGGTCAGGCCAGCCTTTAAGCACATACTCACGCACTCTTGACAAGACAGGGTCTTTATTAGTCCAGTGCTTAATTTGCTCGGCGGTCATTAATGCGAGGCTATCCAGCATCAATACCTGCTCTTCCTCTGGTTCTTCCTCACAGTATTGTTGAACTGGAAGACGACTGAGGGCATCGGCATTTCCATGATCTTTGCCAGCTCTGTAAGATATAACACTCATATGTCCCCAACATCATGGCCCATCTCATAATTCTTTGAGATACCATTTGAGGTACAGCCTTCAGTTCATTCAGTAAACTGAGTAGAGGTTTGTGGTCAGTACAGAATACAAATTTACGGCCGTACACGTATTTATGGAATTTCTTGACTCCAAACACAACAGCTAATCCTTCTTTCTCTAGTTGGGAATAATTCTTCTCTGCAGCTGTAAGTGTTCTAGATACAAACCCTATAGGTCTTTCAGTTCCATCTGCCATACGATGTGCTAACACAGCTCCCACACCATACGCTGTAGCATCACAGGAAATGATTAGTTCTTTCTTTTCATCATAGTGTATTAACACCTGGTTAGACTGCAACAACTCTTTGGATTTCTGGAACACTTTTTCTTGTGCTTTTTCCCAACACCAGGGAACATCTTTTTTCAAAAGCTTGTGCAGAGGACCAAGCAGAGTAGAGAGGTTTGGTAGAAATTTGTTATAAAAGTTCAACAAGCCCAAATATGCTTTCAACTCTGTCACTGATGTTGGTGTTGGTGCCTCCTATACAGCCTGAACCTTCTCTGGAATAGGATAAATGCCTTTGGCATCAACTTTATGTCCCAAAAAAACAACTTCCTTTTCCATAAACTTACATTTTCCTCTTTTCAACCTTAATCCATACTCCTCCAGTCGCTGCAACACTTGATCCAGTGTCTTCAGATGTTCCTGATCATTCCTTCCTGTCAACAGAATGTCATCTAGATACACGGTTACTTTCGGAATGTCTTTCAGGATTCCTTCCATAGTTCTCTGGAAAATTGCTGGACTGGAACTCACCCCAAACGGTAATCTTGTATACGTAAACAGACCTTTGTGAGTGTTCACAGTTACATACTGCTTAAATGTGTCATCCAACAAAATCTGTTGATATGCATGACTCATATCTAATTTGGTGTATTTCTCACCTCCAGATAGCACTGCAAACATGTCCTCCATTCGGGGAATGGGATACTGCTCCAGCGATGATTCCCAGTTCACGGTTATTCTGTAGTCTCCACAGCGTCTCACGGATCCATCTGGCTTCAACATAGGCACGACAGGGGCTGCCCACTCTGAAAATTTCACAGGTTCAATGATTTGTTCTTTAATCAAATGATCCATTTCAGCTTCAACCTTTTCTCTCATAGCAAAAGGTAAAGACCGTGGCTTAAAAAAGTGAGGCTTCACACCACTGGCTACGTGAATTTTTGCTGTGGCTCCTTTTATTGTTCCAAGCTCTTCTTTAAAAACCATTTCATGTTTTTTTTAATATCCTGCAACATCTCTGAGCTTGTATGAATTTTATTCACCTTTTACCAGCCCAAATCCAGCTCTGCGAGCCATGATCTTCCCAACAAATTAGGACCAGATCCTGCCACCACTACAACTGAGAGATCTTTAACTACTCCGTTAACTTGAACTTTGCTGGTTCCAAGAACATTCACTGATTGGCCTGTATATGTCTTCAAACTGAGAGGGCTTGGGTTCAATTCAGGCAGTTTTTTCTTACCTTGAAGTTTACCATATTCCACCTGTGATAACACAGTTACACTACATCCAGTGTCAATTTAAAATTTCACAGGGCACTCATTTACCAGTAAAGTGGAGGCACCTGAGATTGGGCTGTTTGCATACTATACATAGTGAACATTTCTTCAGACTGATCTTCCTCTTCCTCTTGAAGATAATTTGCCCTCTTTGACTGCTTTCCTCTCTCCGATTTTCCAGTTTTTCTGCCTTTCTTAATAACAGTTTCCTGTGGTTTCATTCTACATACTCTTTTCACATGTCCTATTTTACCACATTTGAAACATTTTTCGTTGGCAAACTTACAGTCTTTAGGGCCATGATTAGTTCCACCACATCGACAACACATTCCTTCACCAGTCAACTTACTTCTTTCTTCAGTGTCCATCTTAAAAACAGTAGTATTCATACGATTTCCTTTCTCTTTGTTCAAATCTGCCATATCCTTTTTAGCAGTTTCAATAGCCTGAGCTTTCTTCAGTGCCGTTTCAAAAGTTAATCCATCCTAAGCCAGTAATCTCCGTTGTATGCTGTCATCATTGACTCCACACACTAATCTGTCTCTCAGCATCACTGTCAGTGTGTCTCCAAAATTGCAATCTTGTGCAAGTTTCCTTAATTCAGCCACATACTCCACTATGCTTTCATCAGGGCATCTATTTCTTGAATTAAATTTCCACCTCTGAACTATTTCATTTGGCTTCGGATTAAAGTGGTTTTTCAATAAACTCACCAATTCTTCAAAACACTTTACACCTGGTTTCTCTGGACTCAACAAATTCCTCATCAGTGTGTATGTCTGTGCTCCAACACAACTCAACAATATGGCTCGTTTCTTCTCTGGAGTTTCTACATCATTTGCCACGAAGAAATGATTCAGTATTTCACAATACTCTTCCCATGATTGTGATCCACTATCAAAAGGTGCTACAGATCCGACCACTCCAGCCATCATTCCTTTCAATCAGTCACCACCCGCGGCAGTCATTAATCTCAATCAGCTGAGCTTACCGGCGTCGGCATCCTGCTTTTTACTTGCTTCTAGAAAATAGCTGCTTCGTTATTCATACTTATTTATCTTCTTTTATCCTCATCGCCATATGTAATATCATAGTGCAGAAACTCACAGAACGGAAACCATAATTCTTTGTGGTCACTTTATTGAGGACCCATCTCAGCAGGCAGACAGTACAGGACAATGGTGCACACGCACTGTTCTTCTTCACAGCCTTTTATAACTATCCAACCCATACACAATGCATTACCGCCTCCTACTGGACAAATCTCAATAACCCCTCCTCACATATCACAAGGTGGGTCAAAAACACAAAGGATATATGCACCAGCACAAGCACTATCACAGTCTACACAATTGGGGAGAATTTTTGGTAGATGTCTGCAGTGAGGAACATCACACGCTTCTTCTAAGGGAAAATTGTAGCAGAAAAATAGTTTCATGCATATTTGACTGTATAAATAAACATTTATTCCCTTTTGTTACTGTAAGAGGCTGTGCTACACCTCCAGCAGCCAGCAGAGGGCAGCAGTGTCGCACAGTGAGAGCAGCCAGTTAGGAGAACTCAGTTACCCAGAATTCTCCAGGCTGATTAACCTGGATTAACTGCATTGCCATAGATGCACTGATGTGTGAGGAGGGAAACCTTGTATTCAATCCGGGTGGAAATGGGAAGCCAGTGTAATGATTGAAGAATTGGTGTGATATGTTCATATTTACGCACCCTCATCAGGATCCTAGCGGCACTATTCTGTATGTGCTCGAGTTTCTGGATGCTCTTGCTAGGGATCCCGATGCAGTAGTCCAGTCTGGAGGAGACAAAGTCATTAGGCATGCACACTGTAAATCAGCAGCAGAAAAAAGAAAACATTTAAAATACATTATTTATTTAGATGCAATTTTGGGGAAAGAAAAAAAAACAGCCTGATCCATAAATATTTGGACATTGATCAAGTTGTGTGATGGTTTATGAGTAAAATTTCTCTCTGTGTCTTCAGCAACATGGACAGCTGGAGACTGGAAAAAGACCAGATGATTTTTTAAAAATCTTCAGCCGTCCTGTTTCGGTGAGTCTGTGCCCATGATAGGCTCAGATTCCTGTTCTTGGCTGAGAGGAGTGGAACCTGATGTGGTCTTCTGCTGTTGTAGCCCATCCATGCCAAAGTTCGATATTTTGTGCATGTTGAGATGCCTTTTCTGCTCACCACAGTTGTAAAGAGTGCTTATTTCAGTTACTAGATCCTTCATAGCAGCTCGAACCAATCTGGCCATTTTCTTCTGACCTCTTATCAACAGAACTGCTGCTTACTCAGTGGTTTTTGTTTTTTTCACCATTCTATGTAAACTCTAGAGACTGTTGTGTGTGAAATTCCCAGGAGTGCATAAGTCCCTGGTTTGTCCAGATGTTGGAGGATGTAGTGCAATCCCATATTGACTGCATCATCCACAGACCTGTTTGTTCGGTAAGCAAACTGCAGGGGGTCCAGCAAGGGTCCAGTAATGTCCTTCAAGTAGGCCAACACCAGCCTCTCAGATGACTTCATGACCACAGACATTAAAGCAACAGGTCTGTAGTCATTTACTCCTGTGATTTTTGGTTTCTTGGGTACAGGGATGACGTTGGAGCATTTGAAGCAGGAGGGGACTTGTTGAAGATCAATGTGAAGATGGATGATAGCTGGACAGCACAGGCTTTGAGGCAGGCTGGAGAGACACCGTCTGGGCCTTTGGCTTTCCTTATCTTCTCTTTCCTGAAGACTTTGTGCACATCATCTTCAGGCTGAGAGACAGTAGTGGGGGGGGGGGATGGGGGGGGGGTGTAGTGAAAGTGTAGTAGTAGAGTAGAGTAGTTTTGCTTTGCCACTCTTATCTCCCTATTTAGTGTGTATGCTTGTACAAGGCTTTGTCCCCACTTCTGTAAGTGTCCTCTTTGGCCTGGCGAAGCTGTTTGAGTTTTGCACTGAACCAAGGTTTGTCGTTGTTAAATGTTAAATAAGTCCTGGTGGGAACACGCATGTCCTCACAGAAACTGATGTAGGACGTCACGGTGTCAGTGAGCTCATCCAGATCAGTAGCTGCAGCCTCAAAAACACTCCAATCAGTGCAGTCAAAGCAGGCTTGTAAATCCCACTCTGCTTCAGTAGTCCATCTCTTTACAGTTTTTACTACAGGATTAGCAGATTTAAGTTTCTGCTTGTAGGCCGGTAGAAGATGAACCAAACAGTGATCAGAGAGTCCCAGAGCTGGTCGGGGGACAGAGTGGTATGCATCCTTTAAAACAGTGTAGCAATGGTCCAGTATATTGCTGCCCCTGGTGGGGCATGTGATGTGCGGTCTGTATTTAGGCAGTTCGTGGGTGAGATTAGCTTTATTAAAATCACCGAGAACGATAATGAAAGAGTCCGGATAACGCTGCTCTGTGTGTGTGATCTGATTGGTCAACAGTTCTAGCGCCGCGCTCACACGCGCGTCAGGAGAATGTACGCACTCACCAGAATAAAGCAAAACTCCCGCGGCGAATAAAAAGGCTTACAGTTAATAAAGAGAGCTTCCAAAATTGGGCAGCACATCTTCTTTAAAACTGTCACGTCTGTACACCAGCCTTCACTGATATAAAAACATAATCCACCGCCTCTCATTTTCCCCGATGACTCGGTGATGTGATCCGCTCTGAACAGCTGGAAGCCCGTTAGATGAAGCATGCTGTCCAAGATGGCTCCATTCAGCCAGGTTTCCGTGAAGCAAAGCGCAGCATAGTTTAAAAAGTCCTTGTTTGTGCCAGTGAGGAGTTGTAGTTCATCTGATTTATTTGCTAGGGAGCGGAGATTCTCCAGATGAATGCTGAGCAGCGGAGTCCTAAATCCGCGCTGTCGGAATTTCCCTCGTTTGCGTCAGCTGGAGCACTTGTTTGGGATTCAATTCAATTCAATTTTATTTGTATAGCGCTTTTAACAATGGGCATAGCAGTCACAAAGCAGCTTTACAGAAATAAATGGATTCACAAAAAATATATATTGTAAATATTTGAATTTATCACTGTCAATATATCCCTAATGAGCAAGCCAGTGGCGACGGTGGCAAGGAAAAACTCCCTGAGATGATATGAGGAAGAAACCTTGAGAGGAACCAGGCTCAAAAGGGAACCCATCCTCATCTGGGTGCAACGGATAGTGCAATTATAAATAAACCCCTTCTATTATTGTGTACTATAAGGACAAATAGTGCAATTGTGTAACCAATAAATTCATCACAGTTTTCGCAAGAAGTCCGGTTGGTTAAAATCTATCCACAGTCCACTGATGGAGTCCTGAGTATGAAGCTGCTCGTGGTCCCAAAGCCACTACAGCAATTGCAGTCCCAAGCCATTACAGTACAGCTCCCCAAATGTGGTCCCCAAGCCATCTCCACAGGCCCCAGGTGGCACCATCCCCAGCAATCCAAGCAGTTCTTCAGGCCACCCATATGGGGCCCCAGCAGCAGCAAGCGAACTCAACCGATGAGAACTCCAACCAGAAGTAGGGCATAAGGATGGGCCAAGCAGCGAGGAGGAGCAGAAGGGGCATCAGGATGGATCGGGCAGTGAGGAGGAGCAGAAGGGGTCAGGATCTCTCAGAAGTAGCATGTGTAGCTCGACAGAGAGTGAGGGAAAGAGAGATGGAGAGAGAGGAAGAGATTGTTAGGTAAGCTTTTGTCCTCTAATGGTTAAGCACAATGTACTTTGCATGCAGAGTGCAAGCAGGTACTCCAACAAGACTAGCTATGACAGCATAACTAAAAGGGAGAGCCTGAAGTTAACACAGACATTAGGGCACCCTGGGACATAAGGCAGCCAGCCACTCCACCGTCGACAAACCTGAGTGAATGCGTGAGAGTGAGGGGGCGACAGCCTCCAAACATCCCAGTTCACCCAACACTCTATGCCTATGAACCCTCCAGACCTGCCCCTGTACCAAGAAAAAACTATACACAAAAGGTTTGACTAAACAAATATGTTTTCAGCCTAGACTTAAACACTGAGACTGTGCCTCAGCCCCCAACACTAAGTGGAAGGCTGTTCCATAACTCTGGGGCTTTGTAAGAGAAAGCTCTACCCCCAGCTGTAGCCCGCATTATTCGAGGTACCAACAAATAGCCTGCACCTTTTGATCTAAGTAGACGTGGTGGATCATAAAAGAGTAAAAGTTCACTCAGGTACTGTGGCGCAAGACCATTTAGTGCTTTATAGGTCAATAGTAGTATTTTATAATCAATACGGCATTTGATTGGGACCCAATGCAGTGTGGATAAGATAGGGGTGATGTGGTCATATTTTCTGATTCTAGTAAGGATTCTTGCTGCTGCATTCTGGACTAACTGAAGCTTGTTTATGCATCTACTGGAGCATCCAGACAGTATGACATTACAATAATCCAACCTAGAGGAAATAAAAGCATGAACTAATTTTTCTGCATTGTGTAGTGACAATATATTTCTTATTTTAGCAATATTTCTGAGATGAAAGAAAGCAATCCTAGTTATATTATCTACATGAGCTTCAAAAGAAAGACTAGAGTCGATAATCACACCAAGGTCTTTTACTGCTGCACATGATGAAACAGAAAGGTCATCCAGAGTTATTATGTAATCAGAAAGCTTACTTCTAACTGCATGTGGTCCTAGTACGAGTACTTCTGTCTTGTCAGAATTAAGTAAGAGAAAGTTAATAAGCATCAAGTTTCTAATATCTTTTACACATTCCTCAACTTTATTACGCTGATGTCTGTCATCTGGCTTTGCTGAAACATACAATTGTGTGTCATCAGCGTAACAGTGGAAGCTAATACCATGCTTACGGATAATTTTGCCCAGAGGTAGCATATATACAGAAAAGAGCAGGGGGCCTAAAACAGAACCTTGCGGGACACCAAACTTTACCTTAGTATGAGAAGTCACAAATTACATTTACAAACTGATAACGATCAGTCAAATAAGACCTGAGCCAGGAAAGGTCTGTTCCCTTAATGCCTACTACATTTTCTAGTCTATCGAGGAGAATAGCATGATCAATGGTATCAAAAGCTGCACAAGGTCAAGCAGCACAAGCAAGGAGACACAACCCTGATCAGAGGCCAGTAGTAAGTCATTTACAACTTTTACCAGTGCTGTCTCTGTGCTATGATGAGGCCTAAATCCTGACTGATACATTTCATGAATGTTATTCCTATGTAAGTATGAGCATAGCTGCTGTGCTACAACCTTTTCTAGGACCTTGGAGATAATGGGGAGGTTTGATATTGGTCTATAGTTAGACTGCTGACAGGGGTCAAGGTCAGGTTTTTTAATCAAGGTCTTGATAACTGCTAATTTAAAAGATTTAGGTACATAGCCAATGCTAAGGGAAGAATTGATTATCTTTAAAAGTGGTTTGATTGTTTCAGGAATTATCTGTTTGAGGAAACAAGTAGGTAAAGGATCTAGTATACAGGCTGATGATTTTGATGATGAAATTAGTGAAATTAGTTCAGTCTCTTCAAGGGGGATAAAACATTGTAATTGTTGATCTAATATTACTATATTATCATCTACAGGGTTAGTTATAAAACTGTCCGGTTTTAAATTAATAGTCTGAATTTCTTGCCTGATATTTTCAATTGTACCAATGAAAAAATTCATGAAGTCATCACTGCTATATAATGATTGTGTGCGTGTTTCTATTGTGGTCTTATTCCTAGTTAATTTTGCTACAGTATTAAATAAGAATCTAGGATTATTTCTGTTATCTTCAATTAGGGTGGAGAGATATATTGATCTAGCAGCACTAAGAGATTTCCTATAGCTCAAAAGGCTCTCCTTCCATGCTATTTGCAATACTACCAATTTAGTTTGATGCCATTTATGTTCTAGTATTCGAGTGGTCTGTTTTAAAGTTCGTGTATGATCGCTATACCAGGGTGCTAGCTTTTTCTCACTAATTATTTTTCTTTTAAGTGGAGCTACCTTATCTAGTGAGTTGCAGAGCGTTGATTCTAAGCATTCAGTTGCCTGGTCAAGTTCTTTGGGATCAGACCGTGATCCAATCATGCTTGATAAATCTGGGAGATTACTGATAAAACTCTGTGCAGTTGTTGATGTGAACGCACGTTCGATCGCAGCTCCTCCGTCTAAAATGTCCAGGAAAACGTCTGAATGCTCAAACGTTGGCAAAAAGTTATTTGGTGTGCTATTTCTGATGTCCAGGAGTTCGTTTCTTGATAAATAATGTAAATAAAATGAGCATTAGCATTTAATATAAAGAATATATTAATTTTCATCCCTCACATCACACAAGGACAAATTTTAATTTCATTAAATCACTTGATGTTTAACAAAACTCTGTTAAATATCATCTCCATAACACACTGCATTTTTTTTAACTCAATAACAGAAAAGCCTCTGGTTATGCAGTTAGATGTCATTTTAAAAGATTAAAACTTGAATAAGAGAATTCAAAATACATGTGTACAGACTGTTCTCAATGTACATGAGCAGACTGAACAGTGATAAGATATATTTTAATCAGTTCTGTTTAAATCTATTACCGTGTGGATAAGGTCAGGATTAAAATTTTCCTGCAGTTACCACTAGAGGGCAGCCTTCCTGTCAGCTCCAACCAGTCTGGCCATTCTCCTCTGACCTCTCTCATCAACAAGCTGTTTCTTTTTGTCTTTTTGTTTGTGTAATCTATGTAGACTGTTGTGTGTGTGAAAATCCCAGACGATTTCTGAAATACAAGTTACTGCATGAGGTTATGAATTGTGCTGCTGCCACATGATTGGACAATTGTGTGAATGAGTAGGTTTATATGTGTTCATAATAGAGTGGACACTGAGAATATAATGGACATAGGCAAAATATCTGTTATTATTTAATGCAAATGATTTTAATCCTAGTAAAGTGAAACGTTATAGGTTTTACAGTGTGAGTCTTAAAACAGCCTTAATGTGAAATATAAGGGAACAGGAGCAACCACATCTGTGTCAACTAAAAGGTAGAAGTGACATATATGTACATTCTCTCTCTGTGTGTGTGTGTGTGTGTGAGAACACAGGAAGTTGCTGTGTCTGTGTCCACTAAAATAGAAGCGGGCCGCCCCAACCCCAGAGAGAACACAGGAAGTGGTAAGGCTTTAACACACACCTCTGCTCTGTCAGTCAGTCAGTCATTAGAGAGACAGGATGGAGCTGAGTCCACTCTCTGTGATGCTCTGTGAGTAAATGTTCTCTTTGTGTCTTCATTAGAGTGAGTGGTGGGGTATAAAGTTGTTCATCTGCAGTCTGAATGTCCTGAGTGATGAGCTTATTGTGTGATTAGGACATTGTGTGTACTTCAGCATGACTGCTAAGGTGGATCAGTGTATCCATATCTGTTATGAGAAGGGTTTAGTTTGATGTGTAACTACTCTCAGTAACTATGATAGTACAACAGGTAAGATTACAAGTAGAGCAAGTTTAAAACACAGGGTTTAAATAATCTAATGAGTATAAACGAGTCTGTATTGTTGGAATCTGTACCTGATCTTCTGTGTCCTGCTGTCATCTGCTGCTCAGTGACAACCTCTCATGATCATCTGATCTGCTAAAAGAAAATGACTGGATGGTGTTTGTACTTTCACCAGTGGAAGTCATGGTTGTGACTAACTGAAATGTTTTTAACTGCTGTGGTGAGACTCTGGTGGTGTTTCCTGAGCACAAAAAAGTTTTGATAAAATGCCTTTTAACCTACATTTCCATTTTTGTTATTATTAAGATCTGCGCAGGGAAACATCTCAGTACAGCAAGTTCACTCTAATACACACTAATATCAAACCAATGCACAGTACTTTTTTAAAAAATAATCCCTAATCATTATTTACCTATCTGTGTTAAAAATAAGAGCAATAACTGTTCAGAAACAAACACTTCTCATTAGTCCTGTACACACACACAGAGCAGTGACAGTGTTAGAGGCCTGAGAGCAGAGGCCAGGTCGCGGATGTGGTTTATTTTCTATTTTAATGTTGTGGTGCAAATTCAGCAGTGAAGAAGGGGAGGAAGTGTGAAGGTGTGTGAAAGTGGACGTGTGAAAGCAGTAACTGACACTTAACTTTTTAACTGTTGATATGGTGGACATTATTGTAAATATGCCACTTATGTACTTCTGGTTAGATGCTAACTGCATTTCATTGGCTTAGTACATGTACTTTGAACAATGACAATAAAGTTGAATCTAATCTAAAAAAATAACTCCACTGACACTCACTGAGCTCTTTTAAAGCCAAATGTTGACCAAGCTGACAATCAACATTTGAAGCCAGAGTCTCCACAGCAGGGCCAGTTGGAGACAAAAGGACTATTCAGAGTGATACAATTTCTGTACATACCCTCACTGGCCATTTTATTAGGAACACTACACTATTATTACTGGAACACTCTTCAATTCCTATTACTGGGTTTATTATTACTATAATATCCCCCCAATGTGGACAAAGTCAGGATTAAAATGTACTGCAGTTAACAGTGGCATGCATCAAAGACATTTTAGTTTCTCTTTTCAACTGCACGCTGCCACCAGTCTGGCCACACTTCTCTGCCCTCTGTTTCCACTCTGCAGAAAATGTCATGCATGAAAAATCACACTAAACTAGAAGTTACACATATCCATCCCCTCCAGCTTTAAAACACAGGGTTTAAATAATCGAATGAGTGTAAACAAGTCTGTATTGTTGGAATCTGTATCTGATCTTCTGTGTCCTGCTGTCATCTGCTGCTCAGTGACAACCTCTCATGATCATTTGATTTGCTAAAAGAAAATGACTGGACAGTGTTCGTACTATCACCAGTGGAAGTCATGGTTGTGACTAACTGAAATATCTTTAGCTGCTGTGTGTAACATAATCAAGGCCTAGTCAGATGCACGTGCAGATTCAAGTTTAATAAAGACGAAAACAAAACTCAAAACAAGAACTAAGAACTCATGGCAAAATACAAGTACTAAGATACATAACCATGAGAAATGAAAGCATAACGAGACAAAGAAAGACAAACGCAAGACAATAGTGCTGTGCCAAACAGGACTTAAATACCAGTGCTAATTAAGCAAAAACATGAATCAGGTGTAACCAGTCATGTGACATGATCATGTGCGGCGCATTAGCTCATGGGAATTGTAGTCTAATGCTTGTTTCAGCATATCCATGACAGAATCCCCATAGTGCGCAGCTCCAGACGCATGAAAAAAGTTCAGGAGGTGGTCCTGGACACCCAGACAAGATGTTGCTTAGCTGATCAAAGTTCTTTTGAGCACTACCACTCGCAGGGCCTGAAGGAGGCGTGATGTCCTCCCTCTGGTACAGAGGCGGGGAGGTTTCCTCCGCACAGCCGAGGGGTGGCGCAATGTCCCAGGCCGAGCATGAGCGTGGAGCATCAGCCACCTCTCAGCCAGCGGGTGGGCTACATTCTCTGTGAGACCAGAGGGGGGAATCAACTCTCTCCACAAGCTCAGAGTGGGGAGCAATATTCTCCGTGAAGCCAAGGGGGGGGAGCGACATTCTGTGATGGACATTCTGGGAGTGATGTCCTCAGCTGAGCATGGGGGTGGAAGGACTTCCCCAGCGGAGCAGGATTGGGGAGCCACATCCTCAGTTGAGGAAGGGAGCAGGGCGATGTCCTCAGTTGGGCAGGTAGACTGAGCAACGTCCGAAGTGGGGCAGGGAGGGTGGAAGATGGTTTCAATTGAATTGAATTCAAAAAATTTTCTGAAGGGACGCATTGTGTTGAGCCATTCCTGAGTGGCCTTTACCCACGCTCCTTTCCCCTGTTGCTCGCACATCAGGCAGTTCCTCTTCAAGAACTCTTCCTGAACGGCGAGAAAATCCACTGCATCCATTTGTAGGTCTTGCGATCTGTCATGTAATGAAGGCTTAGACAGATGCAAGTGCAGATTCATGTTTAATAAAGACGAAAACAAAACACAAAACAAAGAAACATAACCATGAGACATGAAAGTATAATGAGACAAAGAAAGACAAATGCAAATGTGCTGTGCCAAACATGACTTAAATACCAGTGCTAATTAACCAGAAACGTGAATCAGGTGTAACCAGTCATGTGACGTGATAATGTGCAGTGCCGTGGCTGATGGGAAACGTAGTCTAATGCTAGTTCCGGCATATTCATGACACTGTGATGAGCCTCTGGGAGTCTTTCCTGTGGACAGAAAAGTTTTAATAAAACCGTGTTAGCTTTAACTAGACTTACTGAGAAAATGCCTTATAACCTACATTTCCAATTTGTTATTATTATGTGCAGGGAAACATCTCAGTACAGCAAGTTCACTATAATACAGACTAATACTAAACTAATGCACAGCTCTTTTTTCTAAATAATCATTAATCATTATTTATCTGTCTGTATTAAAAATAAGAGCAATAACTCTGCAGAAACAAACACTTCTCATTAGTCCTGTACACACACAGAGCAGTGACAGTGTTAGAGGCCTGAGAGCAGAGACCAGGTCACGGATGTGGTTTATTTTCTATTTTCATGTTGTAGTGCAAATTCAGCAGTGAAGAAAGGGGGGAGGTGTGAAAGTGAACGTTTGAGAGCAGTAATTAAGACTTAACTTTTTAACTGTTGATATGGTGGGCAAATTTAACTCCACTGACACTCACTGAGCTCTTTTAAAGCCAAAAGTTGGCCAAGATGAAAATCACCATTTGAAGCCAGAGTCTCCACAGCAGGGCCAGTTGGAGACAAAATGACTATTCAGAGTTATAAGATTTCTGAACATACTACTGAAATATACTATTACTGGAACACTCTATTATTACTATTACTGAGTATATTATACTATTACTATATTATTATAGTATAAAAGAGGTGTTGGAAGTGTTATTTAAATTTTTTACACTGTGGATAAGGTCAGGAGTAAAAATGTACTGCTGTTACCAGTAGAGTGCATCAAAGTCAAATTAGTTTCAGTCTTCAACCACAGGCCGCCACCAGTCGGGCCACACTTCTCTGCCCTCTCTTTCCACACTGCAGAATAATTCATGCATGAAAATTGCACTTAAATAGTAGTTCCATCTGTCCGTCCTCTCTCTCTCTCTCTCTCTCTCTCTCTCTCTTGCTTTCTCTCACTAAGAACGTTACTGTGTGATACTCTGTTGCTTTTATGTCCCAGAGATTATCACTCGTCAATAATAATATCTGCTGCATATTTGGTTACTTTGTGCAATAAAGTGAAATAAAGTGAAACAAACACCTTAATGAGCAGAATAGTGACCTTTGTGTAAGTTACTGTAGGTTTTATTTATTTATTATTAAGAGAGCTTAAAATTTATTTCTTACAGAAGGTAGTTTAGAGTTCCTGAATAAGATTTAATCTTGTAGGTTCGATGTGTCTAAAGTGTGCTGTTTTCATTAATAGACTGAATATTTTCCATATTTATGTCATGTTCTGTTTCTGTTTCCTTTTTAGTGCTGATTTCACTTATACCAGTGGCCCATGCTCAAGGTGATTCATATATAATTTATCCTTTATATTGTGTGCTTATATTTGATTTGTTTTGGGGCTGAGAATTTTGTGCACAATTTGTCAATTTTTCCTAGTTTATTAATGCAGTTTTTATAGCTCTAAGCAAAGAATGTAACATTAACTTATTTATTTTCATTCTTTGTTCTCGTACCATCTCATGTGTAGATTGACTTTGTGCTCTTGGTGAATTCACCCACACTGTGTGGCTCTTCATTTACTGTTTCTCTTTTTACAAGAATTACTTCCACTTAAGATAAATAGTATTATAATATAGGAAGAGGATGACCAGGAGAGGATGACGTTTAGATATGAATAAATAGTTTTATGCTGCATAAATGCCTTAATATATTAATTATAAAAAGCACAAGTTTAATGACAGCAGCACATGGGAACAACTGACATAAATAGTGCTAAATAAAATGTTCCTTGATGCCCCTGATTTCTTAATAGTAAGTAGGTTACACATATCAGTATCAACAAGCAACAAAAAACATGTACTCATGCTCAGTCTAAAAAATTATATTAGCACTGTACACTTGGGAATTACTTTATGTAAGGTTTATTAACAACAGAATGTTTTACAGGGAGTCCTAAAGCTGTGGTGTCCATAAAGCCTGATACACATGTGTTCACTGGAGAGCATGTTACTCTCAGATGTGACGTACAGAGAGGAGGAAGCACTCAGTGGACATACAGCTGGGATAAAAATAATAACAGACTCACAGACAGCACAATGCAGGAGTTCATAATCTGGTCTGTTACAGACTCTGACAGTGGTGACTACACCTGCAGAGGACAGAGCAGTGACTCTCAGAGCTCAGAGGTCAGTGATGCTGTTACACTGACTGTATCAGGTGAGTCTGTGAGTGTTTATTTCTTATTTAATATGATAACATTATTTTTCAAGGTTCAGATTTTGAGCTGTTAGTAACTGAGTCCCTGTTTGTTTAATGTTGACTTTCACTTCCCTGTCTAGTAGACACCAATTTCTTTCACAGGAATCATCACCATGTGTTTTGCAGTAGCATTTGGGTTTTATATTAAGTTTGCAGTAGAATTGTGGTGAGTCAGTCTGATTAATAGTACACAGTGAACATTAAGAAAGAAGGCAGTAAATCTCACCTTGTGTTGGCTCTGCCATTATCTGATTTATTAGAAGATCATTTGAAGCATTGGAATTATAAGGTTTTATCTGAGAATTCTGTAATTTTGAGAGATTTTGATTATCAGCATCATCCACATCAGTCTCTGTCTCATCACCTGAGGTAGAAGTCACTCACAGCATTTTAATACGAGCCTCATTATCTTCTCTTCACTTGACTGATGTCTGTTCACACTAACACCGCTGGGGAAATAATCCCTGATTCACTTCTGTTCTGTTGACTATATTTCTAGTTATTAATGTCTTTGTATTAGTTCATTTAAATATTTTATAACTTTGTCTGCTGTCATCTATACAAAATGTGTAAACACTCCTCCCTGTTTTAATGATGATGTGATGGCACAGGAGCATCGCAGACATTTTGACAGCCACTATCTGATTACAAACTGAATTGATTAGACTTCTGTCTGTTTATATATAACTGTCCAACATTTTTTATCAGATCCTTAGAAAAATTTAGCTAGAGAGACAATTTTTGATTTTCATCATGTTTGGATGTTACCAGAATCCAGCTGTGATGAAGTTTTCCAGTCTGTCTCACATATGTTCAGTAAATTGCATATTTATAACATTACTTCATTTTTTTTTAAACAAACATCAGACTGAGCCAACTAATTACAAGTACTTATGTAGACATGCACACAAAACTAATTTATTCTTCACTAAAAAGCCAGGCTGATCTTATTTTCATGGTTGGACTGAATTGAAAATGATAATTAATGTTTCTTGGCTAGATGATTATGTTTAGCTACAGAATGCCTGTAGATATTTTGAGAAAAGTCCTCAGTCATGGCTTTACTACAGGAAGTCATGCCTTTGCTAATTTTTAAGAAAATGCAGATATGTTCAGATGGAGGTGCAGAATTTGTGCAAGATCCATAAAATAACAATCTAAAATCATCAAATACAGAGTTTTACACTTCAATCCAATCATGAATTTTGTTACATGGAAAATATACTGAATACCAGCCGTGTAAGAAAAAATACAATTGTAACATCTTGTATCAAATGTTAAATATAAATGTTTGTTTTAGACACAAAGCATATGTTAAAGCACAGTGAATCTACTGCTTATGTTGTAAAGTGAAAAGCAGCTCTGACACCTTCATCATTTCATACCAACAGCAAAACCCAAACCGACTGTGAGAGTGAATCCTCAGAGCTCCGTCTACACTGGAGACACCATCACTCTGAGCTGTGAGCTGCAGCAGTTGACTGGATGGAAGTTTCTCTGGTACAAAAACTATCAGGTGTTACGGCTTCTGCACAACGAACAAGCACACACACAAGTGACAGTCGATAATGCAGGAGAAACAGTGTACAAGTGTCGCGCACGCAGGACAAACTACTACGACTACACCTATTACTATGACTACTACACAGAGCTCAGTGATCCTGTCAAGATTACAGCGAGAGGTATGTCATGATTTTGTCCCCTTTGTTAGAAGAAGTCAGAAAATATTGCTTAATTATTGTAATTCCTTTTTATTCCAGTATGTTTAAGATAATCTTGAAATACATATGTTTTAAAAGTATTTGTCATTGGTGGCTGGTAAGATCAAATGCAAACGTTTAAGAACATGTTATTTAACAAAGAAAAATAAGAAAAGAGGTAAAGCTATAACTTTAAGTTTTCCATCATGGAAAAGTCTTCAGGACAGAGGAGTTTATGATTTGCTGTTTCCCTGTAACATGACAAGCTGCAATTTTTTATTCATTAATTAAAAAAGTGAGAAAAATGCGAGGCTGGTGAGGAAATGACTGTTTATAGCTGCTGTAATGTAAGTGAGAACAGGAACTAACTTGTGTTGCAGATATTCCACAACAATAAATGAAACTATAAATGGATGAAAAGTACAATGTGTCATTCATTAATAAATTAAATATTGTAATCATCGGAAAATTGCTGTGGTTTAAAAGGAACAAATCACATGAGGACATGCTGTTATAGGAAAATAATCTGTACTTTGGGGTGGTAACAGACCACATCATTCAGTATTTTTCCATAAAATTGTGAGACAGAGTGTTTTATTACTTACTTAAACTTAAAAATACACAGTATACTGTACGTCTGAAACCAGAAGTCTCCAATGTGTGAGAAATGTAAGAAACTATCTTCACTTCTTTACAGTTTAAACTCAACACACTATATTGAATAGAATAATAAGTAGTTACAAATACTATATATGGAAATATCTTGTAAATAATTATAACATGGTTACATGTGTGTAACTAAACACCTGAACTCCACAAACTGTTGTAAAGTCATAAGGGTTAAGCACAAATTTACTGTAATTAAAAACATAAAATAGTACACAAAACCTACCCCATGCTGTAATCTTAATTATAATTTTCCATTTCAGTTAACTTTTGAAAATTATACAAATTATCGTGGGTATGAGTCACACTGAAACTGTTTTACTAATGAAGACTGGGTTTTTGTGGGGAAAACTATATTTATGATTATAACTAGGAAAGATGACTGCAATTTAGATGTATAGTTACACTCATCTAACTACACGTTAATAGTGTTTTATCAATAGTTACTTTTTGTAACTATTTGTAGTTAAACAGGTCTGTGTAAAATTGTAAGTGTTATTTATTTATTTATTTATTTATTTATTTAAATAAATTTAGAAAAAATCGTGTTGTATTTCCTGTGTAACAGAGAGACCACGGGCAGTACTGAGTGTATCTCCACAGAGCTGGCTGACTGAAGGAGACTCAGTGACTCTAAGCTGTGAGGTTACAGACTCCTCTACAGACTGGACATTCAGCTGGTACACAACTGTTCCCTACAGAGACGGCTTAACTCAAATAAAAAATAATCGTGGCTATAGCATGTATGTGGAGCTCCTCTCAGACAGCAGCAGAGGATCTGGAGGCTCCTACACTCTCAGTCCTGCTGCTCTGAATCACACAGGAGTTTATATGTGCAGAGGAGAGAGAGGAGAACCAGCCGTTCACACACAGTACAGCAATCCACAGCCACTATGGATCACTGGTGAGGAAAATTAACTCTTGTGTTGAAGTGTAGAATACAAAAGTGTGAATGTAAGATCAGATTAATGCCACATTTATTTATTAATATGTATAAGGCAGTTAAAGAGCTCTAAGTGCTGGTAGAGGCTTATTGTCACAATTTTCCTTGTGTTCCTCTGTATTTTGTGATGTCTCTGCCCCTTGTCATTGGGTAAGTTTTCTGGGTAACATACAGGACTCAGGAGATGGTTCAGGATCTATGTGAAGGAGGATTTTATTTTAAAAGCCAGAAAGGTAAAGCAGGTGAACATTACGGATGTAACCAAGTACAAATACATTATTCAGTGTGAACAGAAAAAATGTGTTCTAAACAGATACAGATACGAATAGGAGGTGCACTATTCAGGATTTTTTTCTTTGTTTGTCTTTAGAAAGCTTTCCAAAAAGGCAAGAACATGCCCACATCTTGTTTAAATCCAAATACAGATACAGATATGGCTATTTAGAGCAAAAACAGATGCAGGTACAGATGATGTCATCATGTTACACTGTTAGTAAACACAATGCAAATAACAGAGGTGTAAAGCAGGCAAGAGTCAAACACACTGAAGCACCGTACAAGAAATCAGAGGACAAATCCAAAAGACTAATCAAAAGACAAGGCAAAGAGTCTAAACAGGGCAATGGCAATCACAAACTAAACATAGCTCTGAACTTGCACAAACCCTGGGATTGGCAAGACTTTACATCATGTATAAGACCATGTGCTGGCCTAATATACTCTACAATGAGGAAGTGACCCGGAGGTGGTGTGATAGAGCTAGACTAATACTCAGGCGACAGTGACATCTGGTGGTGAGGAGGCGTAATGTCCCCCGCTGATGTGATTCCCTGATTGTGTGCACCTGTTCCTCACTGTAAAACATTTACTGTAATATTTACAGTAATTTACTGTTAGCAAATAGCAAATGGCAGTAAATCACTGTAAAAATATTTACTTTAAAGTACTCTAAATACCTTCACAGATGATTCTTGTTATGTTTATTGTATATTTCTAGTAATATACTGTAAATTCTGCAAGTAAAATACTTCTAAATATATTTATGTTATAAAATAAAACATAATCAAGTATATTTGCTCATTTGGCTGATTCAGGATACAACTGAAATGAGGGTTAAAGGTCTTGCTCAAGGACTCAACCACAGCAGATTAGCAATGCTGGGATTTGAACAGACGACATTCTGATCTATAACTTCAAGCCTGAACCACTTTAAACTCAAGCTTGACAGGAGGAGAAATTTTACAAGTCTTACTGCTGGCAAAAACATTAGATATCCCACTATGCAATGCATTTTCTGCTAATTTACTGTAAACCTGTGAAATAATAAAACAGTAATAAACAATGTACATTTACAGCAATTTCCTTGTGTCCTTCCTCATTCTATCACACTCTTTAATTTTTATTTACATGGATTTCTTCTCTGTTTAAATGGCTCTTTTCTGTGTTTAAGGAGAATCTCCTCCAGTCTCTCTGATCATCAATCTGAGCAGAACTCAACACTTTACTAATGACTCTCTCTCACTGAGCTGTGAGGACCAGAGTAACTCTACTGGATGGACAGTGAGACGATACACACACAGTGAGAGAGTGTTAGATTGTTCATGGTGGGGATCAGTTACAGGATCTACATGTAAAATCAGCTTCCTCTCCACATTACACACTGGAGTTTACTGGTGTGAGTCTGAATCTGGAGAAAACAGTAATCCTGTCAACATCACAGTGCATGGTGAGTCTTCATGTAATGTGTTTACTGTTAAAGTAAAAAGGGAAACGATTTATTACAGAATATTCAGAACTCTGAGTTCGTAAATGGGGAAAACCTTCAGGAAGACAGCGACAACATTTTTTTCTCAGTACATTACCTGTAATTTCTCTATTCAATATTGGATATATCTCTGTACTGGTGCATCCATAATTCAGTTGAATTTTTTTATCATGAGCTAGTGTAGGAAGTTTTCTGCATACTTGATTTCAATACCTGCAGACTTCACAGCTTTTGAGAGTTTAAAGTTATATACATATAAATTAGAGAACTTTTATTTATATTGTCTACACACACATCATAGTGTGTGGATTTCCTTGTTTGTGATTTTCTGTGTTCTAGATGGTGATGTGATCCTGGAGAGTCCTGTCCATCCTGTGACTGAGGGACATCCTCTGACTCTACGCTGTTTATATCGCAACACAAATTCCTCAAACCTCCCAGCTGATTTCTATAAAGATGGATCAGTTCTCCAGACACAGACTACAAGAGAGATGATCATCCGAACTGTCTCAAAGTCAGATGAAGGTTTCTACCACTGTAAACACCCAGAGAGAGGAGAGTCACTGAAAAGCTGGCTCTCAGTCAGACGTGAGAAATCATTTAAATATTCATTTAAATACAAACGTGTCTTGAACTCAGTAGCTTTACATAATGCAAGCTATAGTCTTTAATTTATGTAACTCTGTGTTCAATACGCTATGTTACATTTGTGCACACAAGTGTAAATGAATTTATTTGTACAACAGGTTGAGCTAAAACTTACAAACACTTCACCATGAATAAAGAGTTATTATAATTATTATTTTATCCTGCATGTAGAAGCTCCATTCTCAGTGCTCATGCTGATCAGTAGTGTAGTGACGGCCTCTCCGTATCTGCTGGTGACCATCATTCTGCTGGTCAAATGTTACAGAGCTCGAGGTAAGAACTCTTTCTGTACGTTTCACATAATCAGCACAATAACTTTATTTAGTGCGAGAAAAACATTTTCACCTTAGGACAAGTAGAAAGCATTTGACTCACTATTCTCATTTTAAAAGCAAAAATCCACACTTGAGTGTTAAAGCACTTGTTCTAAAATGCACTTACAGTAAGATTTAAATGTAAGTAGGATATGATATAAAACACAACATCTGTTTCTGCTGAGGTCTGAGGGTGAATTTACATGTGACAGACGCTTCAAGTGGAGTTACATTTTAACTTCACTAATAATGTACATTATTCAGTAAAAATACTAAAAAATAGTGCAGAAATGTATTTCATAAGTAGATGTGCTGACTTATCCATCATAGTAACAGGCTTTAGATAATCTGTATAATTTAGGTTTTACAATGAAGAGGTAGCATTTTAATAACACAAAAGGACATGATAATAAGTTGGTTTTAATAATTGATAAAGA
This sequence comes from Pangasianodon hypophthalmus, assembly GCF_027358585.1. Lineage (NCBI taxonomy): Eukaryota > Metazoa > Chordata > Actinopteri > Siluriformes > Pangasiidae > Pangasianodon > Pangasianodon hypophthalmus. Next base: position 4,605,968 of record NC_069713.1, read on the forward strand.
ATCTCTGACCTACATTTTGCAGTTACTGAAAATGACTGAATGAATGATGTTCATTTTCTAACACATCTTTTCCTGAAGCTCTGTCACTTGTCACTTCACTGTCATTCATAAGCATTAAAACAAACACCCTTTAAACTGTGTTTAGGATGAGATCAGATGCAGGTTGGTTGCTTTTCTGCCATAAACACCTGGAATAAACACTGAAATGAAACAAGTGACTTTTTACTTTCTTTAACAGCTCACACTGATGAAGAGAGAATTGAGAATGCAGTCATAGAGGAGTGAGCAAAGTTCATCTAACAAAAAGACTGTGTTTTTAATGTAAAAATAATTTCATAATTTCTCATTCTTTAGGGCTTTGTGAGGTTTTAAAATAATACTGATTTGTCATTTTAATGTCATGCTGTTATTTGCTCTGCATCTTATAGACACCCTCGTTGTTCTGACTGGATTTGTTTAGCTAAAGCCTGCAAACCTCCTCATGAGGTGAAAGTAACCATTTGTGTAGTTTCTAATAAACCTTACAGGCTGCTAATACAATTCAGAGTAAAAACGAAGAAATATTCTTTAAAAATATATATTGGTGAAGAGAAAATTTTGATGCATTGTCTGAGGGTTGAGCTGTGCTTCTGCAAAATAACATCTGACATGTGGGAAATAATGTGTCTGCTATTGGAGTGAGTTTAATCTCAACATGGAGACCTGCACATTAAAACCTCAAAGCATTTCATCTAACTGTAACGAGGTTTAAGCAAGCACAGTAATCTGTGCAAGATGGTTGCTTTAAATTCACAAAATATAGAGTGATACTCTACTGTGTCAGTTGCTGGACCTCTTTTAACACAAATCATGCCATCATAGTTTTTTTTTATTCCAACGGAAGGGAATGAGATGAAACAGGATTAAGTGCAAGATGGAAACTAGCATCATTAGGAGGAAACTAAAGACTAGTAGGTTTGTTGTGTGCTAGGACATGCACTACTGAGATTTGCTTAATATACAGAGAGAGTATATGGTTTAAATTGCATTATTTCAGAAGGAAAATGTGCAGTGTAATATTTTCCAGTGTAGGTTGTATTTTCTGTATAGATGACTACAGTCAGAGTGTTTGGTGAAAAGCCCAGTGTTACTGGAGCTAAAGTAAGTGAAGCTTTGTATGTATGGAATATAAAAACAAGTTCATTGACTGTTATCTGAAATACGATGGGGAACTAATATTGTGTTTTGTGTCTTCTCAGTATTAGTTCTACAACTACTGTATTTGTACTGCTGTATTTTCTTCTATTTCTGTGTGAGATTAGCTCTAGTTGAATTACGAGGAGTAGCTTTCCAATCTCAGTTAGACACTGTTGTTAGTTTTGTTTGAATTTTCAGCTGTGTGAAATTTAATTGTAGTTGTGTGAGGAGATTTGTGGATGAAGTATTTTGGTCAATTAAATAAATGCATCATCAATTCACTGAATTATTTCACCTGGTAGCAATAATGTATCATATGATATCATATCCTAAATTTTCCCACACCACCCCATTGCTGCGCTCCCTCCACTGGCTTCCTGTAGCTGCCCGCATCAGATTTAAAACACTGATGCTCGCCTACAAAGCCAAAAACGGACCAGCACCCACTTATCTCAAAGCACTTATCACACCTCGAGCGCCACCACGCTCCCTCCGGTCCTCTAGCACTGCTCGACTGGTCCCTCCATCTCTCAGGGTACAAGGAAGGCTTGCATCGAGACTCTTCTCTGTTCTGGCACCAAGGTGGTGGAATGAACTTCCCCTAGATGTCCGAACAGCTGAGTCACTGGCAGTCTTCAAACGACGGCTAAAGACTTACCTCTTCATAAAATACTTAAATTAGCACTTTCGCAAAAAAAAAAAAAAAAAAAAAAAAAAAAAAAAAAAAAAAAAAAAAAAAAAAACCTCCCCAACAGAGTTTTGGACTGATGGTATTCCTAGTTTGTGACCTACCGAGCCAATATCAGAATGTACTTGATAGACTTCAAAGCACTATTGTAAGTCGCTCTGGATAAGGGCGTCTGCCAAATGCCATAAATGTAAATGTAAATGTAAATGAACTACAAGTAATACACTGAGAAATCTCTTGTGTCTTTGTCAATATCAGCATTTTTAAAATTTTGTATTTTTTATACAATGATGTACTGGAGCTAAAACATTTACTGAGCCAAAATAATAATAATAAAAAATAAACAAATCAATGTCTACTTCATTTCTCTTGCATTTTTATGTTTTAAACCCCCTTCTGTTGCTATATTGTTATCTTTTCATTGTCTTATATTGTCTCTTGTCTCTGTAACACTGGAAATTCCCACATGGGATTAATAAAGTGTTCTCTTAAAAGCAGAAACTCGATCCTGCAGTATTATTCAGTGTAAGTAGAGGATCTCACTGCAGTAAAGTTCAGGAGTAAATGAGGAATCAAACAGAAATGTTATTACTCTTACTGCATGTCTACACACTGGTACACTGATGTACAGGACTAACATAACACTGAAAATGTCCAAAACACAACACAGGAAATTAACATTACAGCAGTGGCAGTGATTCAGACGATCAAAAGCTGCTTATAAAGTGAACTACAAGGTTTCACTGTTAAACCCTGCTAGATAATTTCCTCATGAGTGCATTTCTTCCCAGTCCTGGCAGAGAGATTAAGATAGTCTGGATTAGAGGTTTGTAAATCAAGATTGTATCTAAATCATTGTTGTATATGAGCACTAACACCGTCTACACAACTGGGGAGAATTTTTGGTAGGTGTCTGCAGTGAGGAACATCACACACTTCTTCCAAGGGAAAATTGTAGCAGGAAAATAGTTTCATGCATATTTTACTGTATAAATAAACAATTATTCTCTTTTGTTACTGTAAGAGGCTGCGCTACACCTCCAGCAGCCAGCAGAGGGCAGCAGTGGAGCTCAGTGAGAGCAGCCATTCAGGAGAACTCAGTTACCCAGAATTCTCCAGGCTGATTAACCTGGATTAACTGCACCTGCCAGGCAGGATACTTAAGACCAGCCTTTGACAAAGTCCTTTATCACACCTTTGTAGAGGAGTGACTGGTATTGTATGTCAGAGCTTTATCTGAGGTAAGGCTAAAAGAAAAAGAAAATGAGAATTTAAGCGAATTAGAAAAGAAAGAAAGCAGAGGAAAGAAGTGACTAGAGCGAGTGCACCAATCACACCCCAAACCCTGCCCTTAACCTTTATTTCACCAATATATAAACTCTGCTTGCCCAGTTATTTATAAGCAAGCAGGGGTTTTCACTCTGCAGTTGGGTCCACACTGAACCGTCCTGTAACAGTTACCATATCATTTGTGTATTAGATTTTAAAACTCAGGTCTCTTGTAAAGAACAGCTGGCTATTAGATGTCATAAGCTTGTGTTATGAAGGCAACTGAAGTGATATTCAGTAAGAAAACTCGCTCTGGACTCAACTAAAGCTCGACATGCTCCACCCCCCAACTCAGCTCCTGCTCCTCTGCGCTTACATTTATCATGTCAGCAGTAACAAAAATGAATTCAGTAACATAGCTTCATACTGACAGTTACTGACAAAGTGTCACGAGTCCCTTTTGGACTCCTTCCTTAGACAGTGTGTGCTATAGCGGGCATTACAGACAGTATGCTTTTTATGTGCTTTTGCTTTGCTGTGCAGATTACACACATGGATTATAACTAGAAACACGAAAATATTACATTCAAACCTTATTGTGCAATCTAGGCCCTTTTTATTCCCTGTTCACCATTAGGCATGCACACTGTAAATCAGCAGCAGAAAAAAGAAAACATTTACCACACATTATTTATTTAGATGCAATTTTGGGGAAAAAAAAAACAAAAAACAGCGAGATCCATAAATATTTGGACATTGACCAAGTTGTGTGATGCTGTGAGTAAAATTTCTCTGTGTGTCTTCAGCAACATGGACAGTTGAAGACTGGAAAAAGAGCAGGTGATTTTTTTAAATCTTCAGCTGTCCTGTGTCGGTGAGTCTGTGCCCATGATAGCCTCAGATTGCTGTTGTTGGCTGAGAGGAGTGGAACCTGATGTGGTCTTCTGCTGTTGTAGCCCATTGTGACGGCGGACCGACAGCCCGCGCACGTAAAACATCAAACGCTCCTCGCGCGACTGACGGCGTGCTGCTGAAAAGTCAGCGTCCTTTCAGCACCGCGTTTGTGTTGGACAGCCGGAGTGCGCGTGGCTGTGGGGCGGAGCGACCTAACTCAGCACGGCTGGCGGCCAATGAGTGGCGCGGCTCCTCTTCACCCTCCCGGAGAAGACGAGGAGCTATAAAAGGAGCTCGCGGCCACTCTAGTGGGGGAGAGGTAAGTGAAAGTCATTATATCATATAAATCATTATATTATTATTCTCTGTTTCTGTGTATTTCTTAGATATAGACGCAGATGTAAACGAAAGAGAGGAAGACGAGCTTCTGTCGCTTCACGACTTCTCCGCTGCTTCAGCCGGCCTGTTGTATTCTCGCACTCTTTTCCTCCACCGTAAGTTTCACTTTCACTTTCAAGGATAATAAAGAGCACGTGTCCCCGCCCCCACCCCTGCAATTACTGCCTGTTTGTGCGTGCGCGTGCAGCCTTCTACGGTCCCGTAGTGTCACACCCATCCACATAAGGTTCGATATTTTGTGCATGTTGAGATGCTTTTCTGCTCACCACAGTTGTAAAGAGTGCTTATTTGAGTTACTAGATCCTTCATAGCAGCTCGAACCAATCTGGCCATTTTCCTCTGACCTCTTATCAACAGAACTGCTGCTTACTCAGTGGTTTTTGTTTTTCTCATCATTCTGTGTAAACTCTAGAGACTGTTGTGTGTGAAATTCCCAGGAGATCAGCAGTTTCTGAAACACTCAAACCAGCCCTTCTGGTACCAATATCCATGCCATGATCAATGTTTTTATGTTTACGTTATGTCTGTATTTGCTATTATGGTGTATAATGTTTTATTTCATAGTGTAAAGATATATATTATGTAGTAGATGATATCTTACATGTACGATATGGGTGTATTATTGTAAAATATGTGCCTATTTACCCAGTACCTTCCTTGCTAGTTGGTTTAATCCAAAGAGGGGCGGGGCTTAGAGTTTAAAAGAGAGCCCCAAACCAGTGTGTGTGTGGTGGTTTGTAGGTTGGTTGTTGGTTTGAGCGAGCGTGCAACTGTGGTGCCGTGAGCTATATTTGTCAGAGTTTAAATTATTGTATATAAGTGTTTATTTGTTTATTTATTTGTTTGTTTGTAACTTTGTATATAGCTTTGGGTTTTTTTTTTTTTTTTTGCCACCCGTACTGGATCACCTCTTGAGCACTGTAAATAAATCATCACCTTGCACTATAACATCTCGGCGAGTATTGCCATCATCCTTCCCCTTTTTCCCCTGGGGAGGGGGTTTTCTGGAGCATATGAAACCACTGCGTCACACTCATAGATTAAAATATTATAAAGTGATCATTTTCACTGAGCCCTGAACATGTCCTGATTGATGCTAACACTAGCTATAACTAGTTTATCATTATTGTGCTCATTAGCAAATGCAACTTAAACACACTAGCTAGCTAAGGGTGGAAAATGTAGCGAGTTATTAACTGCTTACCTTAATCTGGAATATACCATTAATAGACAGTTCAGATTCACAGTCACTCATGCATTTCAGCACCTACACAATGTTCATAGTGACAACAGGAACACTACTGTTTATTACTGGATATGACGACACGTGAGAAAAATCACTGTACCTACCTGCAAATGAAAAAAATGTAAATAAAGTGAGCATTAGCATTTAATATAAAGAATACATTAATTTTCATCTCTCACATCACACAAGGACAAATTATAATTTTATTAAATCACTTGACCTTTAACAAAACTCTGTTAAATATCATCTCCATAGCACTTTAAAAGGATTAAACATTTTAACATTAATATTAAAATTAACATTTTAAAAGATTAAAACTTGAATGAGAACTCAAAATACAGCTGTGTACAGACTGTTCTCAATGTACATGAGCAGACTGAACTGTGATAAGATATATTTTAATCAGTTCTGTTTAAATCTATTACAGTGTGGATGAGGTCAGGATTAAAATTATACTGCAGTTACCACTAGAGGGAGTCAAAGGCATTTTAGTTTCACTTTTCAATCACTGGCCACCACATGTTGAGTTACTGCAGCCTTCCTGTCAGCTCCAACCAGTCTGGCCATTCTCCTCTGACCTCTCTCATCAACAAGCTGTTTCTTTCTGTCTTTTTGTTTGTGTAATCTATATAGACTGTTGTGTGTGAAAATCCCAGGAGATCTCTGAAATTCAAGTTAGTGCATGAGGTTATGAATTGTGCTGCTGCCACATAATTGGCTGATTGGATAATTGCATGAATGAGCAGGTGCATAGGTGTTCCTAATAAAGTGGACAGTGAGAATATAATGGACAAATAGATATTTTGCCTATTTGCAGCCCTGTTACTCAGTGTGTTATTCTTTAATACAAATTATTTTAATCCTAGTAATGTGAAACATTATAGGTTTTACAGTGCGAGTCTTAAAACAGTCTTAATGTGAAAAAAAGGGAACAGGAGCGACCACATCTGTGTCAACTAAAATGTAATAGTGAGATATATTTACATTCTCTCTCTCTCTCTCCCTCTCTCTGTCTGTCAGAACACAGGAAGTTGCTGTGTCTGCGATCACTAAAATAGAAGCATGCATGCACCCATGCCACAAACACCCCCCCCCCCCCCCCCCCCCCCATGATAAAACACAGGAAGTGGTAAGGTTTTAACACACAACTCTTCTCTGTCAGTCAGTCAGTCATTAGAGAGACAGGATGGAGCTGAGTCCACTCCCTGTGATGCTCTGTGAGTAAATGTTCTCTTTGTGTCTTCATTAGAATGAGTGGTGGGGTATAAAGTTGTTCATCTGCAGTCTGAATGTCCTGAGTGATGAGTTTATTGTGTGATTAGGACATTGTGTGTACTTCAGCATGACTGCTCAGGTGGATCAGTGTATCCATATCTGTTATGAGAAGGGTTTAGTTTGATGTGCAACTACTCTCAGTAACTGTGGTAGCTCAGTGGTAGCTCAGTGGTTATGACGTTGCACTACTGATCAGAAGGTCATGAGTTCCAGCACTGCCAAGCTGCCACTGCTGGGTTCTTGAGCAAGGCCCTTAACCCTCAACTGCTCAGTTGTATAAATGAGTTAAATGTAAGTTGCTCTGGATAAGGGCGTCTGCCAAATGCTGTAAATGTGAAAAAGTCTGTATTGTTGGAATCTGTACCTGATCTTCTGTGTCCTGCTGTCAGCTGCTGCTCATGATCATTTGATCTGCTAAAAGAAAATGACTGGATGGTGTTTGTACTTTCACCAATGGAAGTCATGGTTGTGACTAACTGAAATGTCTTTAGCTGATGTGTTCAGACTCTGGTGGTCTTTCCTGAGCACAGAAAGGTTTTAACAAAACCATGTTATCATTAACTAAACTTACTGAGAAAATGCCTTATAACCTACATTTCCATTTTTGTTACTATTATGATCTGTGCAGGGAAACATCTCAGTACAGCAAGTTCACTCTAATACACTCTAATACCAAACTAATGCACAGTACTTCTTTTTTTTAAATAATCGCTAATCATTCTTTACCTATCTGTGTTAAAAATAAGACCAATAACTGTGCAGAAACAAACACTTCTCATTAGTCCTGTACACACACAGAGCAGTGACAGTGTTAGAGGCCTGAGAGCAGAGACCAGGTCGCGGATGTGGTTTATTTTCTATTTTAAGGTAGTGGTGCAAATTCAGCTGTGAAGAAGGGGAGGAGGTGTGAAGGTCAATGTGTGAAAGCAGTAACTAACACTTAACTTTTTAACTGTTGATATGGTGGACAAATTTAACTCCACTGACACTCACTGAGCTCTTTTAAAGCCAAAAGTTGACCAAGTTGAAAATTACCATTTGAAGCCAGAGACTCCACTCACAGCATGAAGAGGATGGAAGGAACCGGCACTCAAAGCCGCCTTCCGCCAAGGCTTAAACCAGGAAGTGCTCACAGAACTGGCCTGCCGAGATCACAAGATGTCCTCCAATTCCCTCATTGATTTACATATCCATCCGGATCAACTCATCTGCAATCGCCATGTGCATAAGTGAGTCCAGATCCTGAAACTGACTGCTCTGAGCCTATGCAGCTGGGTCAGCCCAGCTTAAGCACCACAGAGTGTGAGAAACAGAGCAAGGAAAGCTAAAGCTAGTGGCTTACCCCCCACACAGACCCTGTGACTGTTCCATAGAGCTCCTACCAGGCACCATTCCACAGTACAATCGGTTCTATCCCCTCTATCCCCTCTCCTTAGCTGAACAACAGGCAATGGAGGATTATGTCCAAGAGGCATTACAACAGGGGTACATTTGTCTCTCCACCTCTCTTGCATCTGCAGCATTCTTGTTAGTGGAGAAGAACAGATGAGGCCATGCATTGATTATCATGGACTCCACCAGATCAATATCAATATCAATATCTCCTCTCTCTTGTCCCATCTGCCTTGGAACAACTTCATTCAGCTAAGATATTCATCAAGCTTGATTTGCGCAGTGCCTACAACCTCGGTTGCACCAGAGAGGGCAGTGAGTGGAAGATGGTCTTTAGCACCACCTCTGGCCACTTCGTGTACTGGCTCGTGCCATATGGGCTCGATTGCGCCCCCTCGGTCTTCCAGTGCCTCATAAACGGTGTCTTAATGGATATGCTTGAACTCATGGCGCAAAGATGGGAAGTTGGAGTACCTCATCGAGTGGGAGGCCTACGGATCAGACAAGGAATGCTGCATTCTGGCACAGAATGTTCTTGACCCCTGATCTGCCAAAAATTCCTCACCAAGCATCCCGAGCAACCAGGTCCACACCCAAGAGGTAGGCCTAGAAAGAGGTTGGCTTCCAGAGTGAGCTCTTGTGGAGGGAGGGTTCACATCATTGCTGGAATCAAGCTCCACTTCCCAGAACACACTGCAGCCTACAAACATGAACTACAATCCACAGCACAATACTCCACCAACACATTCACAGTCACCTGTTCTAATCATGCACACCTGTTTCCTATGACACCTGCATCTACATAAACAAACTTCGGACATTCAGGCAGTTGTGAAGTAATGCTCAGTGTGCCCTAACCTGGCTTACCAAGACTTGTATATTGTATTTTGCTTTTCTGGTTTTTGATCTTGCTTTGTTGCTATTTTTTGGATTTTGGATTTGTGCACGTTGTGAGGTTTGCTAATCCCTTGACTTTCTGCCTGCTTTTTTTTTCACATTTTGGAAGTGTTTGCTAGTGTCTTTTAAATAAAACACTAACCTGCACTTGGATCTGCCTAAGACTCTGTCGCATGACAGCCGCTAACAAAAGCGAATACTGAACCATTAACATCACAGTGCAGGTGTAAGATAACGACATTACCTTGTACTTTTAGTTAAGTTAGTTAACAAAGTAAACAAATAACAATATTCGTTAGAACTGCCATGTTACAAAAGTTTAAATATTATACTACAATGAATCATCGGTATAAAATATTACAGTGAATTATTTAGGAAATTTCTCCTTCATGGTCCTGACTTCAGGTGGACAGGACTGTATCAAAAAGGAGAGAAATGGGGGAGGGGAACAACTTCTGTATGACTAAAGTGAATAGATCAAAGCAAATAAATCTAAACACAAGCTAATACTGAACCATTAACATCACAGTGCAGGTGTAAGATAACTACTTTAGCCTGCACGCCATTCGGCAAAAAATAAATAAATAAAATAAGTCAACAAATGACGCTGTTAGTTAGAACATGTTTTAAAAAAAGTTTAAAACAAATTGCCTGATATATTTCAGGTTTTATAATGTGTTATATATATTTTTAAAGAAATTTCTTAGGAAATTCTCTTGTTCCTCCTTCACGATCCTGGATTCAGGTGAACAGGACTGTACCTTCAGAGGAGAGAAAAGGGGGAGTGGAACCACTTCTAAATGACAAAATGGACCAACTAAATGTTACTCACAGTGAGAATGTACAGACCTTTTAATAAAATTATTATTTTTTTCTTTTTATAGAAAATGAACGACTAAACAACTGCTGCTTCAACTATTCACAATGTACATGAGCAGACTGAACGGTGATAAGATATATTTTAATCAGTTCTGTTTAAATCTATTACAGTGTGGATGAGGTCAGGATTAAAATTATACTGCAGTTACCACTAGAGGGAGTCAAAGGCATTTTACTTTCGCTTTTCAATCACTGGCCACCACATGTTGAGTTACTGCAGCCTTCCTGTCAGCTCCAACCAGTCTGGCCATTCTCCTCTGACCTCTCGCATCAACAAGCTGTTTCTTTCTGTCTTTTTGTTTGTGTAATCTATATAGACTGTTGTGTGTGAAAATCCCAGGAGATCTCTGAAATACGAGTTACTGCATGAGGTTATGAATTGTGCTGCTGCCACATGATTGGCTGATTGGATAATTGCATGAATGAGCAGGTGTACAGGTTTTCCCAATAAAGTTGACAGTGAAAATATAATGTACATATAGATATTTTGCCTATTTGCAGCTCTGTTACTCAATGTGTTATTCTTTAATACAAATTATTTTAATCCTAATAAAGTGAAACATTTTAGGTTTTATAGTGTGAGTCTTAAAACAGTCTTAATGAGAAAAAATAAGGGAACAGGAGGGACCACATCTGTGTCCACTGAAAACTGACATATACATACATCCTCCCTCTCTGTCTCTCTCTCTCTCTCTCTCTCTGTTAGAACACAGGAAGTGGTAAGGCTTTAACACACACCTCTGCTCTGTCAGTCAGTCAGTCATTCGAGAGACAGGATGGAGCTGAGTCCACTCCCTGTGATGCTCTGTGAGTAAATGTTCTCTTTGTGTCTTCATTAGAGTGAGTGGTGGGGTATAAAGTTGTTCATCTGCAGTCTGAATGTCCTGAGTGATGAGCTTAGGACATTGTTTGTACTTTTAACAAAACCTTGTTAACATAAACTACGCTGAGAACAGGGCTAATAACCTACATTTCCATTTTTGTTACTATTATGATCTGCGCAGAGAAACATCTCAGTACAGCAAGTTCACTCTAATACACACTAATACCAAACAAATGCACAGCACTTATTTAAAAATAATGACTAATCATTACTTACCTATCTGTGTTAAAAAAAATACCAATAACTGTACAGAAACAAACACTTCTCATTAGTCCTGTACACACACAGAGCAGTGACAGTGTTAGAGGCCTGAGAGCAGAGACCAGGTCGCGGATTTGGTTTATTTTCTATTTTAAAGTAGTGCAAATTCAGCAGTGAAGAAGGGGAGGAGGTGTGAATTTGGACATGTGAAAGCAGTACTTAACTTTTACATTTTTAACTGTTGATATGGTGGACAAATTTAACTCCACTGACACTCACTGAGCTCTTTTAAAGCCAAAAGTTGGCCAAGTTGAAAAATCACCATTTGAAGCCAGAGTCTCCACAGCAGGGCCAGTTGGAGACAAAATGATTATTCAGAGTGATAAGACCTCTGAACATATCAACATTTCTGGAGCACTCTTCTTACAATGTTCAAAGTCACAACAGGAACACTACTGTTTATTACTGGATATGACGACATGTCACTCTTCTTACTTTACTATTACTGGGCATATTATACTATTACTATAATATTACTATACCATGCACCACACCCCCACTCCCTTACCAAAGTTGTTGTAAAAAATCCTTTGACACTCTGGTCCATGCTCACATGATTGCCTCATTTAATTGCAGCAGATTTTTTCAGCTGAACCTTCATGCTTTGATTTCCCATTCTACCCCATCCCAAAGGTGCTTACTCTTCAGCAGCACAAACTTTTGCTTGAAAATTAGTTACACTTATAATTAGTTGTGCATCATGAGGGAGCATGCAGCACGCTCTCTTCCAAAATGAAGTGAATACCTCAGTAGAGATTAATTATGCAATAAAGCCCCTGCAAATATTATCCTGTTTACATTATTTTCAATGCTTTTGATATCCAGATATTTTAATATGCTAATAACTCAAATGCATGGTTCACAAAAAGACAGCTGCAGGTTAAATATCTGCATTAATGTACATTTCTGGTTATCTATAGTAATGATGGTGGTCAGTGACCGAAAAGGAAACATGCACACAGAGTATCATTAATGTTGTAGTCCACAATTTCAAGTACTATACACTGAACTCATCGTCTTATTCATGGGACGAGTTTGAGATGACTTGTGCTTTGTGATATTGTGCATTATAATGCTGGAAACTTTATATCCTTTAACTTCAACAAAATAAAACAGATGTGTACAGACTGTTCTCAGTGTACATGAGCAGACTGAAAGATGATAAGAGGTATTTAAACAGTTCTGTTTAAATATTTTACAATGTGGATAAGGTTAGGATTAAAAATGTACTGCACTTACCAGTAGAGGGAGTCAAAGTCATTGCAGTTTCACTTTTCAAACGCAGGCTACCACTCGTCTGGTTACACTTCTCTGCCCCCTCTTTCCACACTGCAGAAAATCATGCATGAAAATCGCAATAAAATATAAGTTACATATGTTCACTCTTTCTGTAAGAACACCACAGTGGGACAGTCCGTTGGTTTTATGTCCCAGAGCTAAGATTATCACACTTCCATATCTGCTGCATATTTGGTTAAATCAGTCCACAAGCTCCACTTCCCTGAACAGACCTTGGCGTAAAATCATGGCCGCCCCTGACTACACGCCCCAGAATCCACTACTGCTAACCTGCTCCCAGTCACTTTGATTACACGCACCTGTTCATCATCACACACGCTCTCTCTCTCTCTCTCTCTCTATCTCTCACCCACAAAGACACTGTGAAGTAAATGCTCAGTTTGTTTAGTGCCTCTGACTTTACCAAGCCTTCTGTTTCTGTGTTTGCTGTTCTGGTTACCTGACTTTTGGAAGCTTCCTGTTTTTTAAAAGAACATATTAGACTTCAATTCCATGACAGTTGCTTTGTGCAGTAAAGTGAAACAAACACCTTAATGAGCAGAATAGTGATCTTTGTATAAGTTACTGTAGTTTTTATTTATTATTATTATTATTATTAAGAGAGCTTGAAATGTATTACTTACAGAAGGTAGTTTAAAGTTCCTGAATAAGATTTAATCTTGTGGGTTTGTTGTGTCTAAAATGTGCTGTTTTCATTAATACACTGAATATTTTCTCATATTTACGTCATGTTCTGTTTCTGTTTCCTTTTTAGTGCTGATTTCACTTATACCAGTGGCCCATGCTCAAGGTGATTTATATATAATTTATCCTGTATATTGTGTGCATATTTGATTTGTTTTGGGGCTGAGAAGTTTGTGCACAATTTGTCAAATTTTTTTCCTAGTTTATTAATGCAGTTTTTATTGCTCTAAACAAAGAATGCAACATTAACTCAGTTATTTTCATTCTTTGTTCTCGTACCATCTCATGTGTAGATTCACTTTGTGCTCTTGGTAAATTCACCCACACTGTGTGGCTCTTCATTTACTGTTTGCCTTTTTACAAGAACTACTTTCACTTAAGATAAATAGTGTTATAATATAGGAAAAGGATGACCAACAAAAGTTTAGATGTGAATAAATAGTTTTACTCTGCTTAAATGCCTTAAACTATTAATTATAAAACTGCACAAGTTTAATGACAGCAGCACATGGGAACAACTGACATAAATAGTGCTAAATAAAATGTTCCATGATGCCCCTGATTTCTTACTAGTAAGTAGGTTACACATATCAGTATCAACAAGTAACAAACACATGCACGCAGTCTAAAAAATTATATTAGTAGTGTACACTTAGGGAATGACTCTCAGAGCTCAGAGGTCAGTGATGCTGTTACACTGACTGTATCAGGTGAGTCTGTGGGTGTTTATTTCTTACTTAATATGATAACATTATTTTTTAGTGTTCAGATTGTGAGCTGTCAGTAACTGAGTCTCTGTTTGTTTAATGTTGACTTTCACTTCCCTGTCTAGTAGACACCAATTTCTTTCACAGGAATCATCATCATGTGTTTTGCAGTAGCATTTGGGTTTTATATTAAGTTTGCAGTAGAATTGTGGTGAGTCAGTCTGATTAATAGTACACAGTGAACATTAAGAAAGAAGGCAGTAAATCTCACCTTGTGTTGGCTCTGCCATTATCTGATTCATTAGAAGATCATTTGAGGCATTGGAATTATTTGTTTTATCTGAGCATTCTGTAATTTTGAGAGATTTTGATTATCAGCATCATCGACAGATCCTTAGAAAAACACACTTAGCTTTTCATCACGTTTGGATGTTAGCAGAATCCAACTGTAGCAACGTCTATTGAATTTTTCCAGTCTGCCTCACATATATTCAGTAAAATACATATTTCTTACATGATATTCTTTTTTTTTAAAGACAAACATCAGATTGGAACAAATAATTTCAAGTACTTATATAGACATGCATACAAAACAAATTTCTTCTTCACTAAAAAGCTAGCCTGATCCTACTTTCATGGTTGGACTGAATTTAAAATGATAATTAATGTTCCTCAGCTAGATGATTATGTTTAGCTACAGAATGCCTGTAGATATTTTAGAAAAAAGTCCTCAGTCATGGCTTTACTATAGAAACTCATGCATCTGCTAATTTTTAAGAAAATTCAGATATGCTCAGATGATGGTGCAGGATTTGTGCAGGATCCATGAAATAACAGTCTAAAATCATCAAATACAGAGTTTTACACTTCAATCCAATCATGAATTTTGTTACACTGAAAATATACTGAATAGCAGCCGTGTAAGAAAACATACAATTATAACATCTTGTATCAAATGTTAAATATAAATGTTTGGTTTAGACACAAAGCATATGTTAAAGCACAGTGAATCTACTGCTTATACTGTAAAGTGAAAAGCAGCTCTGACACCTTCATCATTTCATGCCAACAGCAAAACCCAAACCGACTGTGAGAGTGAATCCTCAGAGCTCTGTCTACACTGGAGACACCATCACTCTGAGCTGTGAGCTGCAGCAGTCGACTGGATGGGAGTTTTTCTTCTACAAAAATAATCCGCAGTTACAGCTTCTGAACAGTGAACAAGCACACACACTTAAAGTGACAGTCGATAATGCAGGAGAAACAGTGTACCGGTGTCAGGCATGCAGGAGAAACTACAACAACCCACAGTACAAATACTATGACTACTGCACAGATCTCAGTGATCCTGTCAAGATTACAGTGAGAGGTATGTCATGATTTTTTTCCCCTTTTCACCACAGTTTTGTTAGAAGGAGTAAGAAAAAATGTTGCTTAATTACTTATTGCTTAATTCCTTGTTATTCCAAAATGTTCAATATAAACTTGAAATACATATCTTTTAAAAGTATTTGTCATATGTGGCTGCTGAGATCCAACGCAAAAGTTTAAAAACATGTTATTTAACAAAAAAAAAAAAAAAAGTGTCTTCCAAAGGAGTCTTCCAACATGGAAAAGTCTTCAGGACAGAGGAGTTTATGATTTGCTGTTTCCCTGTAACATGACAAGCTGTGTTTTTTTTTCTTCATTCATTAAAAAAGTGAGAAAAATGCGAGGCTGGTGAGGAAATGACTGTTTATAGCTGCTATAATGTAAGTGAGAACAGGAACTAACTTGTTTTGCAGACATTCCACAACAATAAATGTAACTATAAATGGACTATAATGTGTACTTCATTAATAAATTAAAAATTGTAATCATTGGGAAATTGCTATGGTTTAAAAGCAATAAAACACATGATGACACGCTGTTATAGGAAAACAATCTGTACTTCAGGGTGCAAACAGTAACTCGGCTCCATAACACCACCACATCACTCAGTATTTTTCTATAACAGTGTGAGACAGAGTGTTTATTACTTACTTAAACTTTGTTAAAAGAAGGAAAAAATACACAGTATACAGTATGTCTGAAACCAGAAGTCTCCAGTGTATGATCAATGTAAGAAATTATCTTCACTTCCTTACAGTCTAAACAAAACATACTATATTGAATAGAATAATAAATAGTTACAAATATTATATATGGAAATTCCTTGTAAATAATTATAACATGGCTACATATGTGTAACTAAAGACAAACTGTTGTTTGTCTTTAGGCTGTTAAGGCTTAAGCACAAATTTACTGTAAATTTTGTTGTTCCTCTTTCGGCTGCTCCCGTTAGGGGTCGCCACAGTGGATCATTGGTCTGCGTATTTGATCTGAGACAGTTTTTATGCCGGAAGCCCTTCGTGACCCTCCCCAGTTTTATCCCGGCTTGAGAGAATAAGCAATTACAGCAGTGAGAGCGCTGTGGCCTAACCACTAGTCCTTTGGGACCCACAAATTTACTGTAATTAAAAATATAAAATAGTACACAAAACCTGCCACATGCTGTAATCTTAATTATAATTTTTCATTTCAGTTAACCTTTGAAAATTTGTACAAATTATTGTGGGTGTGAGTCACACTGAAACTGTTTTACTAATGAAGACTGGGTTTTTGTGAGAAAAATTGTATTTATAAACATGACTAGAAAATATAACTAGTATTTGTAACTATTACTCACACTTTTGTTGTTTTTTTGTAGTTAAATAGGGCTGTGTAAAACTGTAAAAATGTTTTTTTTTTTTCCACAACGCTGTTCTGCTTGCTCGTACCAGTGACAGAATCACAAATGTAGAAGTGCAATGATGATCATCAGTCCCATAAAGATTACAGACTACACCATCCTGTACAGTTTAATTGGATCTAGATGTGGTGTTTATGTTAAAACCAAACATTTCAGAGTTAATATTAACAGATCTCACAGTTTATTAATTAAAAGAAACTGTTTATTTGTAAATTAACTGACAGAGTTTATGAAAGCAAACTGTTGCATTCACTGTTTCACTATTCCTATATTATTATTATATACACATGATGTTGAATTGATCATGACAGATTAGATGCTCTATTATTTTTCTACAGCAAGACCTAAACCAGTGGCATCCATAAATCCTGAAAAACAGGTGTTCAGTGGAGACGCCGTCACTCTGAGATGTGACATACAGGATGAAAGTGTCTCTAGCTGGCAGTACAGCTGGTATAAAGATGCTTCACACAGTCGTGTCAGTAGTGAACAGGTGTACAGGATCAGTGGGGTTGAAGTGACCCACACAGGTAAATACACCTGTAGAGCAGCAGAGAGAAGAGGCTCACACTCCTCACACTTCAGTGATGCTATTACACTGACTGTATCAGGTGAGTGTGTGATGTTTTTTTGGGGCGACATGAAAATGTGCAATTAGACATTCATGAAAAATGTCTTATTGTGTATTAAATAAATCTACAAATGAAGCATTTTGTATTTCCTGTGTAACAGAGAGACCACGGGCAGTACTGAGTGTATCTCCACAGAGCTGGCTGACTGAAGGAGACTCAGTGACTCTAAGGTGTGAGGTTACAGACTCCTCTACAGACTGGACATTCAGCTGGTACACAACTGTTCCCTACAGAGACGGCTTAACTCAAATAAAAAATAATCGTGGCTATAGCATGTATGTGGAGCTCCTCTCAGACAGCAGCAGAGGATCTGGAGGCTCCTACACTCTCAGTCCTGCTGCTCTGAATCACACAGGAGTTTATATGTGCAGAGGAGAGAGAGGAGAACCAGCCGTTCACACACAGTACAGCAATCCACAGCCACTATGGATCACTGGTGAGGAAAATTAACTGTTGTGTTGAAGTGTATAATACAAAAGTGTGAATGTAAGATCAGATTTATGCAAAGTTTATTTATTAATATGTATAAGACAGTTTAAGAGCCCTAAGTGCTGGTAGTGGCTTATTGTCACGATTTCCCTTGTGTTCCCCTGTATTTTGTGATGTCTCTGTCCCTTGATATTGGGTAATTTTTCTGGGTAACATACAGGACTCAGGAGATGGTTGAGGATCTATGTGAAGGAGGATTTTATTTTAATTTAAAAGCCAGAATGGTAGAGCAGGTAAACATTAGGGGTGTAACTAAGTACACATACATTATTCAGAGTGAACAGAAAATGTGTTCTTAACAGATACAGATACGAATAAGAGGTGCTCTATTCACGTTTTTTTTTTTTTTTTAAAAAAAAGCATTCCAAAAAGGGAAGAACATGCCCACATTAGGTTTAAATCGAAATACAGATACAGATATGGCTATTTAGGGCTAAAAACAGATGCAGGTACAGATGATGTCATTATGTTACACTGTTAGTAAACACAATGCAGATAACAGAGGTGTAAAGCAGGCAAGAGTCAAACACACTGAAGCACTGTACAAGAAACCAGAGGACAAATCCAAAAGACTAATCAAAAGACAAGGCAAAGAGTCTAAACAGGGCAATGGTGTAGGGAAAATTTAGCTCAATTAGATTAAGCTGATGTATTCTCCACCAATATGTAAGGAAATTAGCTGTTTAGGTTAAGCTGTTGTATTCTCCACCAAAATATGTAGGAGAATAGCAAATCAGCTATAAGGGGAAATTTGTAAACTTAATATTTTAATATGACAATCACAAACTAAACATTTGATCTTGCACAAACCCTGGAACTGGCAAGACTTTACATCATGTATAAGACCATGTGCTGGCCTAATATACTCTACAATGAGGAAGTGACCTGGAGGTGGTGTGATAGAGCTAGACTAATACTCAGGCGACAGTGACATCTGGTGGTGAGGAGGCATAATGTCCCCCGCTGATGTGATTCCCTGATTGTGTGCACCTGTTCCTCACTGTAAAACATTTACTGTAATATTTACAGTAATTTACTGGGAGCAAATAGCAAATGGCAGGAAATAACTATAAACATATTTACTGTAAACTATTCTAATAGCTTTACAGATAATTCCTGTTATTATTCTTCTATGTTTCCAGTAATATACTGTAAATTCTGGAAACAAAATGCTTGTAAATATATTTTAGCATAAAATAAAACATAATGCAGTACATTGGCTCATTAGTCTCCTCAATCTTGTACAAGTTACAGCAATTTACTTGGGTTCTATCACATTATATTACATGATTCCTGTTCATTTTTTTTTTTTAATTTAAATGTCTCTTTTCTGTGTTTAAGGTGAATCTCCTCCAGTATCTCTGATCATCAATCCCAGCAGAACTCAACACTTTACTAAAGACTTTCTCTCACTGAGCTGTGAGGACCAGAGTAACTCTACTGGATGGACAGTGAGACGATACACACACAGTGAGGGAGTGTTAGATTGTTCACGATGGGGATCAGTTACAGGATCTACATGTAAAATCAGCTTCCTCTCCACATCACACACTGGAGTTTACTGGTGTGAGTCTGAATCTGGAGAAAACAGTAATCCTGTCAACATCACAGTGCATGGTGAGTCTTCATGTAGTGTGTTTATTGTTAAAGGAAAAGGGAAATGATTTATTATTGAATATTCAGAACTGAGTTTGTAAATGGGGAAAATCATTCAGGAAGACAACAACAACATTTTTATCTCAGTACAATACCTGTATAATTCTGAGTATGGATACATGTATGCTAGTAGTGTTAGTAGCTACTAGTATTAGTATATATTAGTTTTATTAGTACCAGTAAAAGAGCAAGGAATCAAATCAATTTTCGATATTCATATTTATCTGTGCTGCTGCTTCCATAATTCAGTTGAATTTTTTTTCTCATGAGCTAGTGTAGGCAGTTTTCTGCAGGCTTGAATTAAATACCTGCAGACTCCACAGATTTAGAGGATTTTAAGTTATATACAGATAAATTAGAGAACTTTTATTTATATTATCTACACACACATCATAGTGTGTGGATTTCCTTGTTTGTGATTTTCTGTGTTCTAGATGGTGATGTGATCCTGGAGAGTCCTGTCCATCCTGTGACTGAGGGACATCCTCTGACTCTACACTGTTTATATCGCAACACAAAGCCCTCAAACCTCCGAGCTGATTTCTATAAAGATGGATCAGTTCTCCAGACACAGACTACAGGAGAGATGATCCTCTATAACGTTTCAAAGTCAGATGAAGGTTTCTACCACTGTAAACACCCAGAGAGAGGAGAGTCACTGAAAAGCTGGCTCTCAGTCATATGTGAGAAATCATTTAAATATTCATTTAAATATAAATGTGTCTTGAACTCACTAGCTTTACATAATATAAGCTAAATTCCTTAGTTTATGTAACTCTGTGTACAATATGCTAGGTTATGCATGTGCACACAAGTGTAAATTAATTTATTTGTACATAGATTGAGCTAAAACTTACAAACACTTCATCATTAATAATGTGTTATTATAATAATTATTTTATTCTGCGTCAGGTCCATCATGTGTAGAAGCTCCATTCTCAGTGCTCATGCTGATCAGTAGTGTAGTGACGGCCTCTCCGTATCTGCTGGTGACCATCATTCTGCTGATCAAATGTTACAGAGCTCGAGGTAAGAACTCTTTCAGTATGTTTCATATAATGAGCACAATAACTTTACTTAATGCAAGAAAAACATTTTCACCTTAGGAAAATTTGACTCATTATTTTCATTTTAAAAACAAAAATCCACACCTGAATGTTAAAGCACTTGTTCTAAAATGTACTTACAGTAAGATTTAAATGTAAGTGTAATATGATGTAAAACACAACATCTGTTTCTGCTGAGGTCTGAGGGTGAATTTATATGTGACAGACGCTTCAAGTGGAGTTACATTTTAACTAATAATGTACATTATTAAGTAAAAATACTAAAAATAGTGCAGAAGTGTATTTCATAAGCAGATGAGCTGACTTATCCATCATAGTAACAGGCATTAGATAATCTGTATAATTTAGGTTTTAAAAGGAAGAGGTAGCATTTTAATAACACAAAAGGACATGTTAATAAATTGTTTGTAATAATTGATAAAGAATCTCTGACCTACATTTTGCGGTTACTGAAGATGATTGAATGAATGATGTTCATTTTCTAACACATCTTTTCCTGAAGCTCTGTCACTTGTCACTTCACTGTCATTCATAAGCAATAAAACAAAGACTGTTTAAACTGTGTTTAGGATGAGATCAAATGCAGGTTGGTTGCTTTTCTGCCATAAACACCTGGAATAAACTTTGAAATGAAACAAATGACTTTTTAATTTCTTTAACAGCTCACACTGATGAAGAGAGAATTGAGAATGCAGTCATAGAGGAGTGAGCAAAGTTCATCTAACAAAAAGACAATGTGTTTAATGTAAAAATAATTTCATAATTTCTTGTTCTTTAGGGCTTTGTGGGGTTTTTAAAATGATACTGATTTGCCATTTTAATGTCATGCTGTTATTTGCTCAGCATCTTATAGACACCCTCGTTGTTCTGACAGGATTTGTTTAGCTAAAGCCTGCAAAACCCCTCATGAAGAGAAAGTTACCATGTGTGTAGTTTCTAATAAAGCTTACATGCTGCTAAGGCAAAACAGAGTAAAAATGAACAAATATTCTTAAAAATATTTATTGGTCAGGGTTGAGCTGTGCTTCTGCAAAATAACATCTGACATGTGTCTGCTATTGGAGTGAGTTTAATCCCAACATGGTGACCTGCACATTAAAACCTCAAAACATTTCATCTAACTGTAATGAGGTTTAAGCAAGCACAGGAATCTGTGCAAAATGGTTGCTTTAAATCCAGAAAATACAGAATGATACTTTACTCTGTCAGTTGCTGGACCTCTGTTAACCCTGAAAGATCCAAATATAGAAAAAAATAGTGAATTTTTTTTCACCCCTTAAATGTTGTAGTAGGAGGCCTCCAATGCAGAAATAAATTAGTTTTTACATTTTCAACATTTTAGTAAGTTTTTATGGACATGTTGTAATATTGCAACGTTGGGCTTTTGGGGTAGCAGAATTTCAGTGATTTGACTTATTGTCTGAATAAATGGAGAAAACTTTAGATGGGTTTATTTGCAGGGTGTACTGCCTATGTTGACCCAAAACAGTGGCAGATATGTGTATACATAAATAATCATAAAATAATGATAATCAGACAATTCATAATTTTCTAAAAAAATTTATTATAAAAAATATGCTTACGCTGTATTTACAAAAGCTGATGAACTGAATTGAACATCGTTGACAATTGACATTTACATTATGTAGCTCTGTTCACAGGCATCTTCAGTTGTGATAGTCCCAAAAACAGTTCTTATCCTCTGAGAAGCAGAGGCAGACATTGCACTTGGAGCAAAGTGTGTTAGTGTAGCCTGTAGTACAGTGTCTGCAGCGTCCTCTTTTCGTTTTAACAGGAAAATGTCCATACATGTTTTTATCTTCCTTATCTTGTATATAGGAATCTTCACATTCCTCTTCATCACTTGACCCAGAGTCCATCTCAAAGTCACTGTTGCCATTCTGTATAGCATCAATGATATCATAAACATTGTATACAAGATGGTCTTTCCTGGCTGGTGGCATTCTGAAATGAAAAAAAAAAACAAAAAACACTAATTATTTTCCAGGGCAAACAATGTCAATGCAGTTCACACATTCCACAGAATTCACACATTCCACAGAATTCACACAATGCTGTCTGACTAGCTTATTGTGCCCTATTATTGCCCTGCTAATAGCCCCACATTCCAGAAAATTATCACCTGGCCTTCATGTAGCAAGCAGATATTTGGGCAAAGGCAAGAAAGCAAGAAAGAAAGAAAGAAACAAAGAAAGAAAGAAGATACTGGTAGTTTTTAAAATACTGTTCCACAAATACTTTCAAACCGTTTAATCCCTAATTCAACTTGAACTTATTTAGTAATCATTACACTTTAACTGAAACTCTAAAAAATAACAAAAAATACGTTTAAAATTTGTGATTGATCAAAAACAGTATGTTTTTACTTGTATTTGTTTCGCATGGAATAGGAGAAAAGTACAATTCATCCATGTAATGTGCAAGGTGCACAGGCAAATTTTGCTACCCATACGAGAGAGATAGTACTATACACTTTTCATCAAACTGCATTTTGACAGTTCTATCATCCAATCAGAGCACGCCAGGTCACGAAGTCCCTCCCCTTTTTATCCAATCAGACTGCACCGTGGCGGAAAGTCCCGCCCCCCTTTCGACCAATGAGATTCTTCGTTTTTCCTGATGTTTTTTCCAATGTTTTTCCCGCCCCGATCCCCCTCCCTAATTTTTGTGG
Organism: Pangasianodon hypophthalmus; assembly: GCF_027358585.1. Lineage (NCBI taxonomy): Eukaryota > Metazoa > Chordata > Actinopteri > Siluriformes > Pangasiidae > Pangasianodon > Pangasianodon hypophthalmus. The sequence goes on from NC_069713.1 coordinate 4,629,223, forward strand.
GTCCGTTCACGTGCATCTGTGTTCCATGCGAGGGTCCGTTCACGCGCTTCAACCCCCTTTCTCTCTCTCACCCCCCTCACCCCCTGGTCTGGGGTCCGTGCAGATTATCCTGCCAGCGCACGAGGTCAGATTTCAGGTGGCTAGTGTCATGCCATTCCACTCTTAAACTTTTTTTTTTTCCCCGTGTATTGTGTGATTTCGGATCTTTTATTAATATTTTATTTATTTATTTTTGAAACATAAATGGTATCCCTGTTATATGCGAAAAGAGGATTAATGGCCCATCACGGGTGTTCTATTATCAGTGAGACTATTATTTCGATTTTTCAAGATTCTGACAAAGACAGCCCGTGGAAAACCAACGCGTATCTTCGCCGCACTCAAGCACCACCGGCGGGTTCGTTGTGCAAGGAATGGCCTCTGGATTTCTGCAGACAGGGTGGACGATGGGGTTATGTGTTTAGATACAAAACCGGGGAATTGCAGCTTTATCAGGTGAAGTGTGGAGAGAGACCGGGGGTCTCAACGTGTCTAGCCTCGTTATCCTCTAACGACTGGGGTGTGTTACAGAAGGTTGTCCTTGAGAATTTTGACGAGGATGAAGGAAAATGGAGAGGGAACGGGAGGGCCTCTCTCCCGGAGACTTTTCCCAGCACCCCGGAGGTTTCAGAGTGAAAAGTTAGGTTTATGGCTATCTGGATGACTAGAGCCTCAGGCACAGAGCGCTGGTTCTACAGGGCCAGTTGCTGTGTGGAGAACATGGAGAGAGAAGGGGTATGTAAAAAACCCAGAGAGTACTTTGTCCTGGATCTTTTCAGCTCGGACTGCAGTGTTTTTCATACCGTGTTGGATGTGCCGCTTGTAACGTGGAGGGAAAAGATGGGTGAGATTGACTATAAAATTACTTCGCTCTTTCGCAGCTGTCGTGAGTGGAATGAAGCTCTGAGCGATGAAAAAATGAGCCATTGTTGAACACGTGCGCACACTCGCCCTCAACATGGATCGTATTACGAGGGGTGGGAGGCAGGGCTCGGGCTCTACTTCGTTTTATGGTATAAAAGAAGACTCAACCAAGAGAGGAGAAGAGTGAAAGAGAGAGAGAGAAATATGGAAAATTGCTGCGAACGCGTGCTCAAGAGAATCAGGCCTACCCGGATCGTGTTGAGGGGGATAGAAGAAGAAGAAGATGGAATGTCTGACCATCCTTCATCTCCGGAGGAGAGTTATGCCGTTCCTTTGCCGCTGACCCCTCCCCCGACCCCTGAGTTCTCGCAACAGCTTTCACCCCCTCGCTTCGAGGAACCTGTCATCTCGGGGTACGAGGAGACCGTCGTCTCGGAGCACGCTGGTGAGGATCCTGTGGGGATGAAGGTTCAGGACACTCCTTCGAACGAGAACTCACCCTGCGGATCGGATGACCCATTGCGGACGTTCATCGACGACCCTGACGCGCCGCTCTCATGCTGGTTGAAGAGGATCGTGTTTTTCAAATGTCTGGAATCAGCGGTGCTTCATTTACTCAACAAGACTCTGACAATGTACGCCGAAGCCAAATGCAACAGCTGTCAGATCAGTCATCCTAGCCAGAGACAACACACGTGCTTGCTCGACCCACCTGGCGACATCTATCAGACCTGCTTTCACGGTGTGGTGCGGATGCTGTGGAACTCACTGTTCATTGAAGCCATTGAGAAATATATGGACAGCTACGGATTTTACGAGACGTGCGAGGGCGGTGAAATTAGGATGGCAACAGAGATTCTTTTGCTGGGGTATAGATCAGGAGGATCGATCTACGAGCGCATCTACCGAATGTACGATGATATCAAACCTGACGAGGAGAGAATAGAGCGTTTCACAGAGCTAGTCATCGACTGCCAATATTCCTGTTAACTTGATTTTATTCCATGCCATCATATATGCATTTATTCAGTGTGTTTTTTGCAGCTACCTCTTATATTTTATTCTATACTATTATATATTCGATTATTCAGTGTGTTTTTTCTGTGCTGCTAGCTATTATGTACGCTTGTAGTTTGATTTTGTATATAGTTTTTGCACACGTGTGTTTGATTTTATTCTATACTATTATATATTCAAATATTCAGTGTGTTTTTGCTGCTACCTCTTATATTTTATTCTATACTATTATATATTCAATTATTCAGTGTGTTTTTGCTGCTACTATGCGGTACTCTGGGTCATTCAATCTTGGTTCAAACTTTGTTTATGATAAAACATTAATAACGTTTGTGTGTGTGTATAAAAAAAGTTGAACAAAAAGTCTGAATAAAGAATCACGCCTTTCTCTGTGTGTATAAAAAAGTTGAATAAAAAGTTGTAGTAATGCCGAGCCAACAGTTCTGTATCTTATGTCTTTATTAACAATACCCAAAGACATGAAAATAAGCTGCCCAAGCTAACAACAACATTGCTTTTTTTCTGTCGCATGCGGCTGCTCGCTCCTCACTTCCTGCGAACATAAAAATCCCCTTACAACTATCTACTACTGCCATCTAGTGGGTAGGTGAACCATAAACCCATTTTACTTCAAGAGTCTGAATAAAGAATCTCGCCTCTCTCTGTGTGTATAAAAAGAATTCAAATCTCGATCCTCGCCTTTTTCTCTCATTTCGGTTCAGCCATGTCCGAGAAACATGCGATGAAAAAAGTGTATTACGATCCGGCCGACCCGGGTAGCTTCGGAGGGGTAGAAAGACTGCGAAGGGCTGTGTGAGACGAAAAGGGGAAGCCGCCGTCTGTGGAAAGGGTAAAAGATTTTTTATCGGGGCAGGACGCTTATACTCTACACAAACCAGCCAGAATACATTTTACTGGAATTAGAGTTTTTGCCCCGCGTCCCTTGAACCAATTTCAGGCTGACCTGTGTGATATGCAGGCTTTATCGGATCATAACGATGGGTACAATTATTTATTAACGGTCACAGACGTATTTTCCAAGAAAGCTTACATCAGAAGTCTCAAAAGAAAAACATCCACGGAGGCGGTAAAGGCTCTAGAATCTGTTTTCTCCAAAAGCCAGACACCTGTAAAGTTACAGACCGACACCGGAAAAGAATTTTTTAACAAGGCTTTCGAGGGTTTGATGAAAAAACACGGCATCGTGCATTTTTCCACATACAGCGAACTCAAAGCTTCGGTGGTCGAAAGATTTAATCGTACTTTAAAAGGTCGAATGTGGAGATATTTCACAGCTAACAACACCTTGCGATACCTCGACGTGCTGCAGGACTTGGTGAAAAGCTACAATAACAGTTATCACGGCAGCATTAAAATGGTGCCGGCTCAGGTGACCTTGGAGAACGTCGATCGAGTGTTTCAGAACCTGTACGGTAAGCCGTCACTCCGGAAGGCTAGATTGAAGATGGGTTTTCGTTGGCTGAATGCCTCCCTCGCGACCCTCCGGCGTACAGACTGAAAGATTACGACGGAGAACCGGTCCGTGGCACCTTCTACAAGGCCGAGTTGCAAAAAGTAAAAACGGACAGCGACAAATGCTACCACGTGGAGGTGATTCTGAAGAGGTGTACGGTCAGGGGCGAAAATCAGTTCTTTGTACGGTGGAAAAACTGGCCCGCGAAATTCAACAGCTGGATCAGTGAGAGCGATTTAAAAAATATATAAAAAACGGACGACGTCCGCGAGGGCTCATCATTTCCCAGCCATGTACGGGCTGAAGCACGAGGGTTTTTACACCATCCTGCTGTCCAACGCCAGCCTCGATGTTTTTAAAGATAACAAAGTTTTCGCTAACCTGGGACAGTTCAAAACGGAGATGGAGGCTTCGTTTAGAAAAGTCGACTGTTTATTTAATTTACCTGTCCTACAACAATTATCTGAGGAAATTCGATTTCCAAGTGGGCGGTCAGACTCATGTGCGGTTTTACCCACCACTTTATATGGTTACATTATGGGCGTGAGACCCGGAGAATGGATAGAATTCGACAGGAAGCTGGCCGATTACCCCGCTGATCTACGAGCGGGATATTATCACATATTCTGTTACTGCGACGCCGTTCGCCCTCAGTTGATAGGCGACGCTTATGCCCCACTGATGAGGGTGGTCGATGTGCAGGGAGCGTACGGGGACATAGTAACCTTATGTTTCGATCTGTCGTATTATTTACACGCGAGCAAGCCGCATATCGAGAACATAAAGGTCGAGATAAAAATGGATCAGACCCAAGAGGTAGAATTCACTTACGGGAAGGTCATCGTAACGCTTCACTTTAGACCGAAAACATACAGTGTATGAATATATAAAATCCATCCTTTAACGCGACCGTCATTCAATCTCAGGCCGGAGAGGACGAAGCTACGTTCGAGGGCATCAGAGAACGAATTAAAAAATAAAATGGCTCGGGTACTAGCGATGGAAGACCCTCACAGATTCGTCCGTTACTACGAAAATCAGGCCGGAGGCGATTTAGGAGGATTTTACGGAGCCCCTGTAATGTACGGCCGTGGTATTGGCTCAATATTCTCAAAACTGTTTCGTTTCATATCTCCCTTGCTGAAAAAAGGGTTCGACATTGCCGAACCCCATCTTAAAAGGGCCGCCACCCATATCGCTACGGATGCGGTCGGTAGAGTCATGGGGAAAATGTAGAGCTTCGACGATCGGAAAAAACAAGAGGGGTCAGCGGGCATCGTGGTTTTGTCGCGAAGGGTGAGGAGACGACCTCTGGGGGAGTGCCTCTCGTCGAGTTCTAATAAACGTTCGACGGGTAAGAAGAAGAAAACAGTCGGCAGAAGCAGTCGCTTGAAGAGGAAACCCTCCCGGAGCTCCGATATATTTTAACCGACGTAGGGGAAATTCAAACAAAAAACATGGCTCTCTTGCATCAGAAATCCCTCGAGTGCACGCTGTGCGAGCTGGATCTATTTTCTGCACCTATAACTCAGCTTTCGATCGAAGATAAAATATACAACGAAATCTCCCCTGTGTCTGCCATCACGGATACGATATTCAGTCAATGTGACGTCATTCTGGGGTCTAATCTCGCAATCGAGTGCCACACATCCCTACCGTGCCATGATCGAGACTCTGCTCAACTTTTCACCAGATACCCAGATACCCACCGCCGGCCTTTTTTACAAAGACACTGCGGGAGCCATGGACTCTGTAGCAATCGCCAGCGGTCCTAACAGAGGATTAAACAAGAGATCTGAATTCAGCACTAATTCTAGAGAAGTGCACCTGCTCGGCCCTCTCCACGGGGACATATTTTTCTGCGAGAGACTTTTGCTGAACTCGGTCAACCTGAGGGTCAAACTGACACGCGCCGGCGACGCGTTCTGTCTCATGGGAGCGCGTGACTCGGGATTCCGACTGAACGTGCTGGGAGCGTCTCTCTTTGTGAAAAAAGTGACCGTAGCCCCTGCCGTGCAGTTAGGGCACGCGGCAGCCCTGACGAAAGCCAACGCTCTCTATCCCCTCTCACGCGTCATTGTGAAAACCTATTCCACCCCAGCAAACTCTAGGATATGTAACCAGGAGAATCTATTTCTCGGAGCCACTCCTAAATACATGGTTTTAGGTATGGTGCACCACGAAGCGTTCACGGGGAGAAGAGACCTGTCCCCATTTAACTTTGTACATAACTACGTAGAATACCTGGCTTTCTGTCAGGATGATAGACAGATCCCCACCAAGGCTTTCCAGCCCCAATTCAACAACAGACAATCTGTCAGAGAGTTTTACAACATGTTCATGGCTACTGGGAGACATCTGAAAGATTTACCTCTGAGTATTAACCGCAGCAAATTTAACGAAGGATACGCCCTGTTCACTTTTAATCTCAACCCAGCCGACGACAACGATGCGTTGTCGGTCGTATCGAGCGGTAATTTGAGACTGGAGATGAGATTCAGAGTGCTTTTACCGAATACCACTACTCTTATCGTCTACGCTTGTTACGATTCTATTCTAGAGATTGACTCTAAAAGACAGGTGTTGGTGGATTATTACTAAACATGGATAATCTTCAGCTAGAGAGTCTTTTGCAGCATCTTCCGTGGAACGTATTTCGTGGCGTGTGGGCTTCCAACCACCCTGCCCACATGCCCGGCGAGCATTGGTTAGCATTAACCCTGGAAAAGGAGGGTGAAGCCACATTTTTTGACTCTTACGGATTTCCCCCGGACTTTGCGCACCCGAGCGTAACCGTAGGGGCATGGTATGGCCAACGTCTTAGGAGTCATATAATTTGTGATAAACACTTTCATGCAGGCTGACGCTAGGGTGATCGAATCGAACGGGTCCACCCCCGTCTCTCAGAGAAACTGATCTCTGAATTTGATGCAACCCTGGGAAAGTATAATCATGTCACTTTTACAATAATGCAGAGCTTCCTTCCTAAAGTTAAAAACGCCCCGTGCAGCCACGGAATACCATTCGTGAAAATCTTGACGCTCCCGATCCGACATGCGTTCTACCCCATAATCGGAGGCGGGTGGGTAGGGTCCTACATACTCGAGACGCCCGGCCGAGCTGAATTTATGAGGAAAATACCCCTTGGTCTGATCGGCGAAACCTAAGGCTTTTGGGAAATCACTAAGACACATGGGTAGGAAAGACAGAGAGTCTATGAATTTTAGCTCGTAATGAGGGTCTTCAAAACTGAGGATTTTACTCCCCGTCATGAGAATACGCTGAGGCGATAACCACTCTTTCAGCATACCTTTCAAAACCAGATAGCTGTTGATCCCTTTGGCGTTGTGAGCGATAAAAACGTTACATCTGTAGCGCTTATTTCTGAAATACATAAGAAAATGTTTAACGCACCCATGACCGTAAAACCACTTCTCTTCACCTTTCAACGTTTTCACATACACCAGAAAAGGTACGTGCTTAGCGCAATGATGACCATTTCCTACAAGGGTATTCACTCCCGTGTTGTAACGCCGGCCGCATCTAGCACATTTTTTAACGAGCTCGCAGAGACTGACCGACCTACCCGTTACAAAGTTCCTCTTACCTTCTTTGTGACGGGAGAAACACGCCGGGGAACGACACTTTCTGAGCATTCTAGGTGATCGTGCTCTAGCATGGGGCACTCCCTGTCGTTGCATATGTGACAATAGCCCCGACAGGTATGCGCATAGGAGCAATTAAAACCCTTGTAGCAATAATTACAGACGAATCACGTACCTATAAAGGCCTCGAGGTTTTTTATCCCGTAATAATGGTTATCCAGTAAAAACAAAAACAAAGATTGGGAACGGTCAGGAAATCTGTTTCGAAAAGCGAGAGGGTGCTAGACGTTCTGTAAAATACTACGATTTTACGTTCTAAAATGTCTTCGAAATTTCTCACGTCGCTAAAGGTGACGGGTGTCTGCTCGTCCAGACCGACGACTTGCTGCCACTGTCTAGCTTGTCTCTCGCACTGCCCGTCTGTGAAACTGCCGTTACACACGTGAGCTAGACTGATGGTGAAGCAGAGCTGATCTCCGCGGTCCTCTGTAACGTACAGGTGACGTCTTTTTTTACGTATGATTTCACAGTCTAAAGTATTCTCCAACTTATGTTTTCCACCGCCTCTAGGGTTCTGCACCACCTGAACAATCAGATCCACTCTTTCGCTCGCCGCAACCCCCGTGTTCGACTGTACTATCCGATCGAGCATATCTTCAAAAACGGGTAGAATTTTTTCACCCGTGCCCTGCGTGAACTCTTAAATTTTCGCAATCTACACTTAACTGTACCAAGTCCCCCCTCCCTGCTATGACTCTCGCGTCGTAGATCAATTCCCGAATGAGACCGATCACGTTTTGATAAAACTTAGCGATATCAGGCTCGCCCACCGGTGGAGGGATTGTTAACACGCGTCTCATTTTTAAGGTATTAAAATTCTCGTGCGTCGTGACATCGATTTCTCTTTCATCAGCACCATGTTCCTCCTCATCTTCGACCATCGCGCATCCCCCTCCTCCCACCTGCGGCTCTTCTCTATCTGCTCCTCTCCCAACCCCTCCACTCCCTCCTTCCCCCAATTCTACCCCTTCGCCCATGATCCCTCCTTCTGGTACATCTTCCTCTATTCCCACCCCCTCACCCGCTGCACCTCCTTCTACCCCCACCTCACCGTACGACCCTCATTCTCCCTCTTCTGTGTTTATAGAACGAATAGCGGCCTCGATTTCCAGAAATGGATCATCGTGCCTATTTAGACCGAGGATTGCATTTTCTATTGCCTGTAGAGGATCTTGCTGAATCACTGAGGCGTTATCGTATATGTCCTGCGGTATGTCTATGCGAAAGGAGGGGCGGATAAGCCATAGTCCTTCCACCCTTAACCTTAATTCAGCAAGGACCCGCTCTAAAGGCCCATCCATTTTTTAAAAAATGATATATGTATTTTATATATATATATATTTTTTAAATGATATGTATTTATTTTATATGTTTTATAATGTTTATAGTGTTTATATATGTATAGTGTTTTATAGTGTTTTTTTTTTTTGCTTATTTTGTTTGCTTTTACTTTTAACGAAGGGTCTAAATAAAATGTCACAACTCAGGGTTAAACGATTTTTTATTTTTCTTGCACACTTTTATTATATAATTTTCCCCTATCTATAACCCAGCATTCACAATGTCAAAAATATTTCCCTGACACTAACATACATTCAAAAACATGAATTCACAACGTCAAAATATACATGGACACGGACATGCATTCAAACCTTTCACACAAAACCTTTTTCATACGCGTTAGAAAACGTAGCGCTGTAGTCGCGAATCAGGTCGCGAATCAAATCGCTCATTGTTTCGGCGAGCCTCAAGAATCCGCTGTCACGGCGCTGGCGGAGAGGTGGCGTTATTCTCAGCCGACGGGCCCGTTCAGGTCTCGCTTCCTGGTTAGAGACGTTGGCTGAAAAAAATAAAAACCCCTATCAAAATCTTGTACGTATAGGCATATAAAGAAGAAATGTAATCTAAATATATACATAGATAACATATCGTTAAACCGCTGTTGAGGAAACTTGCGTTTAAACAGGTCTAGTGGGACCCTGGCGCTCTCTCTGACATCGCTCTGCCTCCTGATTCGGTTCGGGGCCGTTATCCGATTCGGTCTCCGGTTGGGTCTCTGATTGTTTTGAAAAAGAAGGCTCGTGTCAAAAAACGTGTTCACACACACACACACACACACACACACACACACACACACACACACACATATATATATATATATATATATATATATATATATATATATATATATATATATATATATATAAAACACACCGTTAATCACGCATTGAGCTCCACGTCCCACTTCCCTGGTTGAACACGTGGGTGAACACGAGCGTGATTCGGCTGAATCTGTAGGGGATTATAAGAATGTTTAATGATCCGTTTTACATACATATATATATATATATATATATATATATATATATATGAAAAATAAATATTGAAATAAAAGACATACATGTAAACAACCTCTTCAATAGCGACGGACTCTTACTGACTAATCTCTGTCCCTTCGCTCGGTGGGGCGTGTCACAGACTTTTAAGATGGGTGTCACGCTCACGACTTGCGGCCTCACTGGGCTCGGGGTTGTTGATATTTCTATTAATCCATCTCCGCTTCTCGGAGGAGAGGACGGAACGCGGTGATCTTGCGAGATCGCTGGCGAAGCCCCGGTTAGAATCAAATCCAAATCATCGGCGAGACTGTCGCTTCCCGATCCTCTCCCAAACTCATCAGGATTAATACCGCGTGTAAAATCTGTAACGCGTAGTAAAAAAAACAAAAAAAAAAAAAGTTTTTCACCAGAGCTAAATAACAGAGGCCCAAAACAAAAAAACACAGAGAAAGATACGGTACCTGGGTCCGTCTGAGTGAAGCTAATACCCTCTAGTTCTTCCGCTGTAACTTTATTAAAGAGAAAAACATATTAAAAAAAAGTACAGAAGGGTTAAAATAAAAGAGAAATTAATAGAAAAGCTTACCCTGATACTCAGGCACCTGGTGAATTTCAGCTTGAACTTTTAAAGCTGAGAATACATAAAGTGTTTATTTAAACAATGTTTTTAAGAGAAAAGCAATACCTTATAATTTCAACAAGTTTTCTTACCATGAGCCATCATGTTGATCCCCAAATTTCTTCATGGAAAATGTTAGACTGTCTCGTTTCTTATATACCCTAAAGTTCTTTTCCCGCCGAAACACCTGTCACGAGCAACCATACCTGTTCTCGAGCAACCATATACACCTGTCGCTTTAGAGGGTGGGGGGGTAGACTGTCACGAACTGCCGTCAACACATGCTCTGCGGCCGCAGAGAATCAGAATGAATGAATCCTGGTACATGAATTAAAATATAATTTTCGGGTGACAAAAGAGAGTATGAGGATATTTTCATAAAATATATTTTCAGAATATGAGGAACGCTCTGGGAAACAGAATAAAATGTGATGCTTGAATTAAAATATATTTTTTGCATACAACAGGGATACCGTTTATGTTTCAAAAATAAATAGATAAAGTATTAATAAAAGATCCGAAATCACACAAAAAAAAAAAAGTTTAAGAGTGGAATGGCATGACACTAGCTGCCTGAAATCCGACCTCGTGCGCTGGCCGGATAATTTGCACGGACCCCAGACCAGGGGGTGAGAGGGTTGAGAGACAAAGGGGGTTGAAGCGCGTGAACGGACCACCGCACGGAACACAGATGCGCGTGAACGGACCCACGAAAATTAGGGAGGGGGATCGGGGCGGGACATCCGGAAAAAAAGAAGAATCTCATTGGTCGAAAGGGGGCGGGACTTCCTGACACGGCGCGTTCTGATTGGACGACCTTTCACCTAGAACTGTCAAAATGCAGTTTGATGAAAAGTGTATACTACTATCTCTCTACTGTCCATCCTGTGACTGAGGGACATCCTCTGACTCTACGCTGTTTATATCGGAGCACAAATTCCTCAAAACTCCGAGCTGATTTCTATAAAGATGGATCAATTCTCCAGACACAGACTACAGGAGAGATGATCATCCGAACTGTCTCAAAGTCAGATGAAGGTTTCTACCACTGTAAACACCCAGAGAGAGGAGAGTCACTGAAAAGCTGGCTCTCAGTCAGAGGTGAGAAACCTTGTGAGAATTTCTTTTTATTTGATTCTCTTTTTAATAACACAGTTTATATGCACAGTGTTTAAATGCTTAAATTCTGTAAATTCTCTCTCCTCAGTCTCAGGTTCTAGATCCGGTGGTGGAACAGTAGGAGTGGCTGTGGGTTTGGGATTTTTGTTCATCGCTTTACTGATCTTAATGATCCTGCTGTGGTCCAACAAAAGAAAAAAAGATCTGATAACTGCTTCAGCTATGTTATATAATCAGAATATAATAAGAATTTCTAAAGAATAAAGCAAATTTTGATGTATCACATAATTGTGGAAAAATAACTAAAGGTTACTTATAAAAAAAGTATTGAAAAGATCTTGTTTGGAATATTTCACACTTAAGTCATTGTTATGGTCTGAGATATCGTCCTGATTACAGTGTAAGAAACAGTTTAAATACAATGTAGATTATAAAATCGGTGAAAAGTACTTGCACATACTAAATATAGATATACTAACTGTAATGTGGTAATTAATTCATTAATATTATTATATTATAAATCCAAAACCTGTTGTAAAGTCATATTTAGAGCTAAATAAAACTATTTCAGAAAATATGGTGAAAGATGTGATGAAGGTTAAGAACTAATTCACAGAAAATAGATGTATTTAATTTAAAGGTTTTTTTCAGTTAATATTTTTTTTCAAATTCTCACAGATTATTCTGGGCATGAGATCTGTCAAACTGAATTCAGTTTAATAATGGAATCTGAGTTTTTGTGAAATCATTAGGTTTAGTTGTAAATAACTTTACTACAGGTTTTGCAGTTCAGACGTGTAGTTACACTCATCTAACTACATATTGTTATTAGAATTATATCCATAATTAATATTTGTATCTATTCCTACTGTATTGTAGTCTCTCTGGTTATATTGCTTTAATCAGTTCTGTATAAAATAAAATGTTTCTGTAATTATTTACACCCTGTTGAGATGTACCACCCTGTTGAGAAGAATCAGAGCCGGTCAGGAGCTGAAGACTCTCAGTCAGGACACACACCACTTCAGGATGGTCAGACACTGTCTCAATCACTTTATTTCTACATTTATTAGAAGAATAGAAACTCACATCTTTCTTTGAAATTCATTGTAAAATTATCATCTCTTTAATACACAACATGAACAGTTTTTAATAAATTCAGTTGTTTTATTTGTTTGAAATCTATTTTGTAATCTACAGTAGCATTTATAACAAATTCAGAAATTGTAAATCTGTTTTCTCTAGAAAGTGAACATATTTATGATACTGTGGATCAGGCAGATACGAGTAGAACAGGTAGCTTTATTTCCTCTTGCATTAGGAGACTTAACTATAGATTAACTCTATACAGTAAAGTACAGAAGTGTCTTGTAGTGATTAACACACTGCACTGTGTTCAGGTGAAGCTGCAGCTGAGAGTGAAGCCACTTACGCACAGATCACGAAGAAAAAGAAGACAAACAGGAAGAATGGTAGAGAATTTTTAATGCTGGGACATTTCATGGATTTATTAAAAAAACTAAATCAGCAAATAATATTTGAAATCTTAATAAATCTTAATCTCAATAACTTTTCAAATTAACAATCTGCATCCACGTATCTGAGATCATAAGCTGCAATATTCCTCCAGATCAGCGAGTCAGTTCCATCACAGGTTCCATTAAAAAGTCAGTGATGTGATCTGCATAGCATTAATCATAAAGTAATCATACATTGAAAAGATGCCTCATGCTGAATGATAAAGGAAGCTGAAGAAAATAAACTCTAGAGTTTAAAAATCTACTTTAAAAAAGCAGCTAGAGTTCAGTGAGGTTTTGGCAGGAGACTGATAATGACTTATGTTTATGTTTATGAGTTATGACTGATGTATTACAAGGCTAAAGATCATTGGGATGGTTTTGTTCTCTGCTACTGCAGGTGCTGATGCTGAACCTGGTGTTAGTGATGTGACTTATGCTGAGCTCGAACTAAAACCAATGAAAAATGAAAAGAGAATAAAAGGTAAAGCAAAATGAAGACATTTTATTTTGTGTCATAGTTCACCTGCACCCTACTCTTGTTTTACGTAATGAATAAAACACTCTGTTGTGCTGTTATAGGAAAATAATCAATGACAGTGTGGTGTGATGAAGCAGAGCAACTGCTTCAGATTTCCTACCCTGAAGGTGATTATTTTCCTATTACAGCACATCCCAAAGTGTTTTACCACAGCAACTTCCCTATTTCATTCATTAAAGAAAGACACGTCATACTTTTCATCCATTTATTGTTGTGGGATTTCTGCAAAAGTTAGTTCCTTTTATCACTTGTGTTACAGCATGAATAAACAGTCGTTCCTTTACCAGCTTCTCTTTTTTCTCTTAAAGTGTTAAAGCTTAGAGTCCTCTGTCTTGAAGACTTTCCCATGTCAGAAAATTTCCTGACTGTTACACAGCGTTAAACTTCTTAAGAAAAGTCCATATTAACAATTACATGTTTCTTTTTTTTTTTGTTAAATAACAACAAATCCCATATTCTGTTTATTCACATAATCTGTCACTTCATTTACGTAATCTGTTATTATAGACCCGATAATGTATTTAAAAAATGGCATTAATTAATTAATATAAATGTGTGATTTGCAGCTGGACTACTGTCAGAGCTGCTGTTATAGAAAATTAATCAACCCCTTCTGACCAATCAGAATCCAGAATTCAACACTGTTGTGGTCTAATGCAATTTACTTGTGTATGATTTAATATCCAGATCATTTTCTATTTAATAATTTCGATGAGTTGTAATTTTTCAGGAGATTAATTCAGGATATCTTGACTCCCACTAGAAAAGGCCAGTGTGGGTGATGATACTGTCTACTCAGAGGTGAAGCACAACATGGAGGTAAGATTCACGACATTTACAGTATAAATCTTAAAAGACAAACCAAACACCATGAAGTAAGAAATAGTTGGTGCATTGGGTAGAACTTGGCATCTAGCAGTTACAGTATTCACGTACACAAAACCCCGCCTTACAGAATATGAAAGAGTTCATCCATGTTAGATTGGTAGCTGTCTAGATAACTTTCCATCATCTCATTCTACTTGGACAGTTATGACATAGTTAGCTATGAACATGCAAAATACTGACATGCCAAATAAATAACTGATTTCTTGCTGCGGTCACGGAGTCAAAAAATTTAACTAATTTGTAACATCAATGAAAGCAGTATGAGGAGAAATGTATTTATAAAGATATTTATTGCAATCTCTTTCTTTCTCTCTGCAGTGAGCCGTGTGTCTGTGTCCACTGATGAAGCTACAGTTATCAAACAGATCGCTGGAAAACTGTGATCTGTGTTTGTCTACAGTTTTTACTAAAATGCTCAGAAACTAAAGTTTGCTCATCCCATTTCTCTACACAGGAACATTACTTATTATTTTTTTTTACTGCTTTTCCTTTTCTAATTATTATGTACACTTATTATTAAGGGCAGAAATACAATTAATTTTATATACATGTGGCTCATTTGTGTATTTAGACACATTTAAAAAGAAATTCTTAATACAACTAATTTTATTAATGCACTTTTAACTGGATACATATACAAGTAAAAGAAAAATAAAAAAACACTGTATGGACAAAAGTATTGGGACACCTGACCATTACACCAACAGGGATTTTAATGACATCACATTCTAAATACATTAATATGGAGCTGGTCCCCCCTTTGCAGCTCTAACAGCTTCCACTCTTCTGGGCAGGCTTTCCACAAGATTTGTGTGTTTCTGTGGGAATTTTTGCCCATTCATCCAGTATAGCATTTCTGATATCAGGCACTGCTTTTGGACAAGAAGGCCTGGCATTCCATTCCAGTTCATCCTAAAGGTGTTGATTGGCGTTGAGGTCAGGGCTCTGTGCAGGCCAGTCAAATTCTTCCACACCAAACTCATCCAAGCATGTCTTTATGGACCCTGCTTTGTTGAGGTTGGTTTGTTGGGGCGCAGTCATGCTGGAATAGAAAAGGACCTTCCCCAATCTGTTCCCACAAAGTTGGAAGAATATTATTGTCCAAAATGTCTTGTTATGCTGAAGCATTAACAAGCATTAACATTTCCCTTCCCTGGAAGTAAGGGGCCTAGTCCAACCCTGAAAAACAGCCCCATACCATTATCCCTCCTGCACCAAACTTTACAGTTGGCACAATGCAGGCAGGTACTGTTCTCCTGGCATCTCCTGCCAAACCCAGACTCGCCCATGAGACAAACAGAGAAGCGTGATTCTTCACTCCATAGAACACATTTCCACTGCTCTAGAGTCCAGTGGTGGCGTGCTTTACACCACTCCATCCGACACTTGGCATTGTACCTGTTGACGTGAGGCTTACATGCAGATGCTCGGCCATGGAAACCCATTCCATGAAGCCCCCGCTGCACAGTTTTTGCACTGATATCAATGCCAGTGGAAGTTTGGAAATCTTCAGTTATGGAATCAGCAGAGCATTGGCGACTTTAATGCACCATGTGCCTCAGCACTCAGTGACCCCGCTCTGTGACTTTACGTGGTCTTCCGCTTCATGGCTGAGTCGCTGATGTTCCTACACGTTTCCACTTTCCAATAATACCACTTACAGTTGACCGTGGAATTTCTAGCCGGGATAAAATTTCACGAACTGACTTATTACAAAGGTGGCATCCTATCACAGTACCACGCTTGAATTCACTGAGCTCTTCAGAACGACTCATTTTTGTAAATGCTTGTTTGTAAATGCAGACTGCATGATTAGGTTCTTGATTTTATACACCTGTGGCAATGGGTCTGATTGAAACACCTGAATTCAGTAATTAAGAGGTGTGTCCCAACACTTTTGTCCATATAGTGTATGTATTTTAGGGTACAAAAATATCTGTATAAAGTTATAAAAATGGTTTCTCCCATTTTTAAAGCATCAAGTAAGGTCAGACACGTTGCTCTAAAATACCTATTTTTCTGTTACTCATATACTAATTCCATTGAACGTACATTAATACAAATAATTTAATATACATATGGTTCATTATACTTATTTGCTCATATACTTGCACTTCAGTGCTTTTGGTTGGTTTTCGGTTGGATACGAACACTTGGTATCTGGTACTGCACACACCAAAGAAGAAGAAACATTGAAGTATGTAAGTCTGCCACTGTTTTCTTACACAAAGTGAGTTATTCTTGTTGATGTACAAACTTCACTGATGAAAGAATGAATTAACATGAAAGTAAAGTTGGCTGGGATGAATATTTATATTTGTGGTTCTGCAACATGCTGTCCTGGATCATTGCTGCCATAATGCCATAATTGCTGTTGATCTATACACACACACACACACACACACATACCTTTTTAAATACATGTTGTTTTTGAAAATTTTCTCTTTATAGTTTACATTTTTCTAACCATTTTCATTGTTTATTTTTATGCCTTTACAAATGACCTGACGCTTTGTTAGTCATCTCACAACGTTCACAATGTCACCTGGAATGACTTTTTTTGTGGCTTAAACAGTGTTTTATGCATGCGCAATGTACAAGACAAAGAGGAGGCTTACGTTAGAGAACTTGTTTTATACTTCCATATAAAACAAACTTTTATACCAACAGCTCTTGTAGAAAGGATAATATCACTGATATGTCACAGGAAATAGAGTCTTCGCCACGGGTTGTGCACCAGGCAGAGAAGACTGACCATTTAAGGGCATAGAGGCGTCTCATGGATGGGGCTCTAGCCTGTGAAATAGTGTTTAGGACACTTTCAGGGAGATCTACTGATTCCTGTCGAGAGGCCAAAGGTGCAACGCCCACAACTCGGGTTGGGGGTGCCAAATTGTCCTGTTCGCCTGAGAGAGGAGGTCCCACCTCAGGGGAATGGGCCACGGGGCCGCCGTAAGCAGCTGATATAGCTCCGAGAACCAAAGTTGGTTTCTCCAGAGCGGAGCCACTAGGAGGACTCTGTGTTTGTGGTCCCTGATTCGTCTGACTACCTGAGGGATCAGAGCGATTTGGGGGAAAGCATACAGGAGGAGGTTTGGCCAATCGTGGGCCAACGCATCCTCGCTGTTCGAAAAATACATCGGGCAGTGAGACTTGTCTTTTGAGGCTAAGAGGTCGACCTCTGCCTTGCCAAACACCTCCCAGATTTTCTGAATCGTCTGCGGGTGGAGCATCCACTCCTCTGAGGGGATGTTGCTCCGAGATAGCACGTCTGCTCCCTGGTTCAGCATGCCAGGGACATGTGCTGCCATCAACAACCGCAGATTGAGATGTGCCCACTCCAAGAGGCATTTTACCATCTCGAAAAGGCGTTTCGAGGAGAGCCCGCCTTGGCGATTTATATATGCGACCACTGTCATGCTGTCCAAGCGGACTAGCATGTGGTGCCCTTTCAGGTCCGGCAAGAAGGTCTGAAGGGCTCGACATACTGCCTCCATCTCGAGGCAGTTGATGTGTAGCCGTCCTTCTGCGACCGACTAGGAGCCGAAGGCCGGTTTGCCCTCACACAGAGCTCCCCAACCCATGTTGGAAGCATCTGTCGAGACAACCTTCCTTCTGTGAACAATGCCCATGGTTACGCCCTGCTTGAACCATTGGGGTTCCTTCCAGGGGGGCAGAGCCAGTACGCAGGTCTGGGTCACCCTGATACGAAGGTAACCATGACGCCACGGTCTCATGCGAAGCAGGCCCAACCGTAGTACTGGTGATGCGAAG
Organism: Pangasianodon hypophthalmus; assembly: GCF_027358585.1. Taxonomy (NCBI): domain Eukaryota; kingdom Metazoa; phylum Chordata; class Actinopteri; order Siluriformes; family Pangasiidae; genus Pangasianodon; species Pangasianodon hypophthalmus. The sequence goes on from NC_069713.1 coordinate 4,647,079, forward strand.
GGCTCCAATTATGAAGGAGACGACGAGCTGCTGTATGACTAGCGCACGTTCTGGTGCGACTGCAGCCCTCATGTGGACTGAGTCGAAAACTGCCCCCAGGAACAAAGTTCATTGGCTGGGGGACAGTGAGATCTCGGAGAAATTGACCCTGAGTCCTAGGCACTCCAAGTGGCTGAGGAGGAGGGATCTGTGGCACACTAGCTCGGCCTCTGACTGGGCTAAGATGAGCCAGTCATTGAGGTAATTCAGAATGCGGATTCCCTTCTGTCTCAGCCGCATCTATGCACTTCGTAAAAGTGCGAGGAGCCAGGGACAGTCCAAAAGGCAGGACAGTGTATTGATAAGCCACTCCCTCGAAGGTGAATCTCAAGAATCGTCTGTGCTGGGGGGCTACCTGGATGTGAAAGTATGCATCCTTCAGATCCAGAGAAAAGAACCAGTCCCCTGGGCGTATTTGCGAGAGAATCTGATTCAAAGTAATCATCCTGAACGGCCGCTTCATGAGCGCGCGGTTCAGGTGTCTGACATCGAGGATTTGAGGGACGAGGAAGTAGCAGCTCTAAAATCCTGACTCGCTCTGTGCTGGTGGAACCGTTTCTACGGCACCCTTCACCAGTAGGGCCATCACCTCAGAGCGTAGGACATGAGCATCCTTGCCCTGCACTAAGGTGTGAACCACACCGCTGAATCACGGGGGTCTTCGAGCAAACTGGAGTGAGTAACCTCGCTTTATAATCCCCAAAACCCAATCTGACACTCTGGGGATGGCCTGCCAGGCCTCTGCCCGTGTGACGAGGGGTTGGATTGGTTCGAGTGGCAGATCGCCGTGAGGTAACCTGACACTCGTTATAAGTGGAAGAGGAATTTTGTTGTTACAACAGCGGCTGCTTGTGTGGGCACTTTCAGAATGGGCCCAGTGTCCACAACAGCATTAATAAACACACTGCCACCGGCACCCGGAACAGAACGGGGTGCTTGGGGGCATAACAGAGATCGTTTGGGCGTGGTCCGGCGATGGCGAGACTTTGCCCCCTCCTCTTCCTGTCTGGCAGATCAGGATGACTCCCGAGGCGCAGGATCCAGCATCAGCTTGGGCCGGGGTGCTTGGCGTCTCAAAAATGAGCGGCGTCTGGCTGAGCGGGAGTTCTGCGGAGGCTCAGGCTTTTGGGCAGGCTGAGCCGGCTGCTGTGCTGGAGCAGGCTTGGGGCGACTGGTGGCGATCGCAGAGATTGAGCGCTTTGGCAAGAAGTGTCGCAATGCCTGGGACAACTTCTGTGCAGCAGTAAAGCATTCTGCAAACCGTCCAGACAGCCCCGAGGGAGAAACCGGAGAATCCAGAAAGGGAACATTGTCCGCCTCTTTAATCTCCGTCAGGTTCAGCCATAAGTGGTGCTCCAACACCACTAGATTGGCCATAGACCTCCCTATGGCCTGAGCTGTCACCTTCGTAGCTCAAAGGGCCAGGTCCGTTGCACTGTGTAGTTCCTTAAAAGCTATTATATTTTATTAAACTGAAACTCTGTTAAATATCATCTCCATAACTCATTGCATTTTTAACTATAATGGGAAAAGCCTCTGGTTACCGAGTTAGATGTCATTTTAAAAGATTAAAACTTGAATGAGATAATGCAAAATACAGGTGTGTACAGACTGTTCTCAATGTACATGAGCAGACTGAACAGTGATAAGATATATTTTAATCAGTAATCAGTAATAGTTTAAATCTATTACAGTGTGGAGAAGGTCAGGACTAAAATTATACTGCAGTTACCACTAGACGGAGTCAAAGGCATTTTAGTTTCACTTTTCAATCACTGGCCACCACATGTTGAGTTACTGCAGCCTTCCTGTCAGCTCCAACCAGTCTGGCCATTCTCCTCTGACCTCTCTCATCAACAAGCTGTTTCTTTCTGTCTTTTTGTTTGTGTAATCTATATAGACTGTTGTGTGTGAAAATCCCAGGAGATTTCTGAAATACAAGTTACTGCATGAGGTTATGAATTGTGCCCCTGCCACATGATTGGCTGATTGGATAATTGCACGAATGAGCAGGTGCATAGGTGTTCCTAATAAAGTGGACAATGAGAATATAATGTACATTTAGATATTTTGCCTATTTGCAGCACTGTTACTCAGTGTGTTATTCTTTAATACAAATGAGTTTAATCCTAGTAAAGTGAAACATTATAGGTTTTACAGTGTGAGTCTTAAAACAGACTTAATGTGAAAAAGGGAAGAGGAGCGACCACATCTGTGTCAACTAAAATGTAAAGGTGACATATATGTACATTCTCTCTCTCTCTTTCTCTCTCTCTATAAGACCACAGGAAGTTGCAGTGTCTGTGTCTAAAAGGCACTAAATAGAAGCGTGCCACCCAATCCCCCCGCCTTAAAAGAGAACACAGGAAGTGGTAAAGCTTTAACACACTCCTCTGCTCTGTCAGTCAGTCAGTCATTAGAGAGACAGGATGGAGCTGAGTCCACTCCCTGTGATGCTCTGTGAGTAAATGTTCTCTTTGTGTCTTCATTAGAGTGAGTGGTGGGGTATGAAGTTGTTCATCTGCAGTCTGAATGTCCTGAGTGATGAGCTTATTGTGTGATTAGGACATTGTGTGTATTTCAGCATGACTGCTCAGGTGGATCAGTGTATCCATATCTGTTATGAGAAGGGTTTAGTTTGATGTGTAACTACTCTCAGTAACTATGATAGTTCAACAGGTAAGAGTACAAGTAAAGCAAGTTTAAAACACAGGGTTTAAATAATCTGATGAGTGTAAATGAGTCTGTATTGTTGGAATCTGTAGCTGATCTTCTGTGTCCTGCTGTTATCTGCTGCTCAGTGACAACCTCTCATGATCATTTGATCTGCTAAAAGAAAATGACTGGATGTTGTTTGTACTTTCACCAGTGGAAGTCATGGTTGTGACTAACTGAAATGTCTTTAGCTGCTGTGATGAGACTCTGGTGGTCTTTCCTGTACACAGAAAGGTTTTAACAAAACCATGTTAGCATTAACTAGCACTGACTTACTGAGAAAATGCCTTATAACCTACATTTTCATTTTTCTTGCTCTTATGATCTTTGCAGGGAAACATCTCAGTACAGCAAGTTCACTCTAATACACTAATACCAAACTAATGCACAGAGCTTTTTTCTAAATAATCACTAATCATTGTTTACCTATCTGTGTTAAATAAAAATACCAATAACTGTGCAGAAACACTTTTCATTAGTCCTGTACACACACAGAGCAGTGACAGTGTTAGAGGCCTGAGAGCAGAGACCAAGTCGAGGATGTGGTTTATTTTCTATTGTAAGGTAGTGGTGTAAATTCAGCAGTGAAGAAGGGGAGGAGGTGTGAAGGTGAAGGTGTGAAAGCAGCAACTAACACTTAAGTCTTTAACTGTTTAACTCTTTAACTGACACTCACTGAACTCACTTAAAGCCAAAAGTTGTCCAAGCTGAAAATCACCATTTGAAGCCAGAGTCTCCACAGCAGGGCCCGTTTTTTGGAGACAAAATCGTAGTGATAAGATTTCTGAATATACCCGCACTGGCCACTTTATTAGGAACACTATACTATTACTATCCCCCACCCCCTTACCAGAGGTGTTGGAATTTAACAATTGTTTTAAATCTATTACAATGTGGATTAGGTCAGGATTAAAAATATACTGCAGTTACTAGTAGAGTGCGTCAAAGTCATTTTAGTTTCAGTTTTCAACCACAAGCCGCCACCAGTCTGCTCACACTTCTCTGCCCTCTTTTTCCACACTGCAGAAAATCACACTAAAATAGCAGTTACATTTGTCCATCCCCCAAACCAGCCCCCCCACCCGTGTGTGTGTTTGTAAAAGGAAGTGTAGAGTCTAAAATACACCTCTCTCTCTCTCTCTTTAAGAATGTTACAGTGTGAGAGTCCATTGGTTTTATTTCCCAGATCTAAGATTATCACACTTCAATAATAATAATATCTGCTGCATATTTGGTTACTTTGTGCAATAAAGTGAAATAAATGCATTAATGAGCAGAATAGTGACCTTTGTATAAGTTACTGTAGTTTTTATTTATTTATTATTAAGAGAGCTTACTCTCTTTTGTTTATTTCTTACAGATGGTAGTTTAGATTTCCTGAATAAGATTTTAATCGTGTGGGGTCATTGTGCCTAAAATGTGCTGTTTTCATTAATAGACTGAATATTTTCCATATTTATGTCATGTTCTGTTTCTGTTTCCTTTTTAGTGCTGATTTCACTTATACCAGTGGCTCGTGCTCAAGGTGATTTATATATAGTTTATCCTGTATATTGTGTGCATATTTGATTTGTTTTGGGGCTGAGAAGTTTGTGCAGTATTTGTCAGTTTGTTCCTAGTTTATTAATGCAGATTTTATAGCTCTAAACAAAGGAAATAACATTAACTCAGTTATTTTCATTCTTTGTTCTCGTGTGTAGCCGTCTCGAATCTCATGTGTAGATTCACTTTGTGCTCTTGGTAAATTCACCCACACTGTGTGGCTCTTCATTTACTGTTTCTCTTTGTACAAGAATTACTTTCACTTAAGATAAATAGTGTTATATTAGAAATATAGAATTAGAAAGATATTATCTTAGAAACAGACGACCAACAAAAGTTTAGATGTGAATAAACAGTTTTATGCTTACATAGTTTTATGCTGCTTAAATGCATTAACATATTAATTAAAAAACTGCACAAGTTTAATGACAGCAGCACATGAGAACAACTGACATAAATAATGCTAAATAAAATGTTTCATGATGCCCCTGATTTCTGAATAGTAAGTAGGTTATACATATCAGTATCAGCAAGTAAAAAAAAAACATGTACTCATGTCTAAAAAATTATATTATAAATTTAGGTTTATTAACAACAGAATGTTTTATAGGGAGTCCTAAAGCTGTGGTGTCCATAAAGCCTGATACACATGTGTTCACTGGAGAGCGTGTTACTCTCAGATGTGACATACAGAGAGGAGGAAGCACTCAGCGGACATACAGCTGGTATAAAAATAATAACAGACTCACAGACAGCACAATGCAGGAGTTCATAATCCAGTCTCTTAGAGACTCTGACAGTGGTGACTACACCTGCAAAGGACAGGGCAGTGACTCTCAGAGCTCAGAGATCAGTGATGCTGTTACACTGACTGTATCAGGTGAGTCTGTGGGTGTTTATTTCTTATTTAATATGATAACATTATTTTTATGGTCAAGATTTTAAGCTGTCAGTAATTGAGTCCCTGTTTGTTCAATGCTGACTTTCACTTCCCTGTCTAGTAGACACCAATTTCTTTCACAGGAATCATCATCATGTGTTTTGCAGTAGCATTTGGGTTTTATATTAAGGTTGCAGTAGAATTGTGGTGAGTCGGTCTGATTAATAGTACACAGTGAACATTAAGAAAGAAGGCAGTAAATCTCACCTTGTGTTGGCTCTGCCATTATCTGATTTATTAGAAGATCATTTGAGGCATTGGAATTATCAGCATCATCCACATCAGTCTCTGTCTCATCACCTGAGGTAGAAGTCACTCACAGCATTTAAATACGTGCCTCATTATCTTCTCTTCATTTGACTGATGTATGTTCACGCTAACACCGCTGGGGAAATAATCCCCGATTCATTTCTGTTGACTATATTTCTATATTCTATATTTCCTTAGAAAAACACACTTAGAAAAGCATATTTAGCCAGAGAGATGTTTTTTTTTATTTCATATTTATAACATTACTTCGTTTTTTTAAAAGACAAATTTCAGATAGAGCCAAGTAATTTCAAGTACTTATATTGACATGCATGCAAAACTAATTTATTCTTCACTAAAAATCCAGGCTGATCCTACTTTCATGGTTGGACTGAATTGAAAATAATAATGAATGTTTCTCAGCTAGATGATTATGTTTAGCTACAGGATGCCTGTAGATATTTTGGAAAAAGTCCCCAGTCATGGCTTTACTGCAGGAACTCATGCTCTTGCTAATTCTTAAGAAAATGCAGATGATAGTGCAGGATTTTTGGTACATAGAAAATATACTGAATACCAGCCGTGTAAAGTGAAAAGCAGCTCTGACACCTTCATCATTTCATACCAACAGCAAAACCCAAACCGACTGTGAGAGTGAATCCTCAGAGCTCCGTCTACACTGGAGACGCCATCACTCTGAGCTGTGAGCTGCAGCAGTCGACTGGATGGGAGTTTCTCTGGTACAAAAATGATCAGCACTTACAACTTCTGCACAGTGAACAAGCACACACACTTAAAGTGACAGTCATTAACGCAGGAGAAACAGTGTACCAGTGTCGTGTACGCAGGAGAAACTACTACTACTACACAGAGCTCAGTGATCCTGTCAAGATTACAGCGAGAGGTATGTCATGATTTTTTTCCCCCTTCTCACCACAGGTTTGTTAGAAGGGGTAAGAAAATTACTGCTTAACTATTGTAATTCCTTGTTATTCCAGAATGTTCAAAATAATCTTGAAATACATATGCTTTAAAAATATTTGTCATTTGTGGCTGGTGAGATCCAATGCAAAATTTAAAAAAAATGTTATTTAACAAAGAAAAATGAAAGAAGATATAAAGCTGTAACTTTAAGTTTTCGAACATGGGAAAGTCTTCAGGACAGAGGAGTTTATGCTTTGTGGTTTCCCTGTAACATGACAAGATATGTTTGTTTTTTCTTTATTCATTAAAAGAGTAAAAAAAAATGCTAGGTGTAGCGTCTCCACCGGCACCTGCCCGCCAGAGGGAGCCCTCGCCCGAGTTTTGACGCCACCCACGAGGAACACTTCCGGGATTTTACGGACATTTAAGCAGCGCATTCACCGTGCTAGGACGCGAAGTATTGTTTTCGGGACATTATCAAGCCTTTTCTCTCTGCCATCATGTATTTGTTTGCCTTTTGTGTATGACCCTGTTCACGTTTACGGATTACTGCCTGTGCCTAGTGTTTTGGATTTGTTTACCTCACTGACTTTGCTCTTGTTACTTGTTTACGTTTTCTGCCTGCTGATTTGGATTTGTTTGCTATTAAACTGCTGATGGATCCTACACAACCCGCCTCCGGCGATTCGTTACAGAATACTTCGCCTGTTTTGGATCCAGCAGAGTGCGCAAATTTTCAGGCAGTGTTGGCCCGCCAAGGAGCTATCATTCTCGCATATCAGGAGCAACTCGCGGCGCTGCAGGCCGGCCACGAACAGCTCCAGCAAACACCTGTGACTCCCGCTACTTTAACCGCACCGGTGCACAGCGAATCAGCCAGGATGGTGCTCCCGGAGAAATTCGACGGCTCCGCGGAGCACTGCCGAGGTTTTCTGCGGCAATTCGCAAATTTTTTCGCATTTCAACCCCTGGCATACCGGGAGGAGAACACCAATTGTGCCTTCCTCTTGTCCCTGCTCACGGGGAGAGCACTGGACTGGGCCTCGGCCATCTGGGACACCGATCCCCAGGTAAAAACATCCTTCACTTACTTCTCTGAGCCGATCGGTGACGTTTTTGAGTACCCGGCGGGGGGGCGTGGATTACGCTGTGAAATTCCGTACCCTAGCGGCCCAAAGTGGGTGGAATGACCCTGCTCTGCTAGCAGTATTTAGGGAGGGACTACGTCCAGCTTTGCAGGCCGAGTTGGCCTGTCACAGCACGGACGTCACCCTGTCTGAGTACATCACCACAGCTATTCGCCTGGATAACCTCCTCCGCCAGCAATGACGCACGTCTCACCCTCACTATCAACCCTGGGTTCGGGAGGGCTACAGCAGACCACGGGAGGAGGGTCCGGAGCCTATGCAACTGGGCGGCACCAGAGTCTCGCTGGAAGAACGTCAACGTCGGGCACACCGTAATCTATGCTTCTACTGCGGGGGCGCTGGCCACCGGGTTAGCAACTGTCCCGAGAAACCATCTACCTCCAAGGTGAGAGACAATTTCATATTTTCCTGCCTGACACTGAAAGTGACTTTGCACTACACTCAGGGTACTATTGTGGTTCCAGCACTAGTGGACTCTGGGGCGGCCGTCAACCTCATCGACCAACAGCTCGCAGAGGACCTTCATTTTCCCATGCTGCCATGCCAACCCCCCCTGCGAGTGACGGCCGTCGATAACCGTCCCATCGGGGGAGGCCTCATTACTCATCAGACCCGTCCGCTCACCCTACAGGTTGGCCTACTTCACTATGAGGAGACAGCATTTTACATCATCCCCACTCCTTCGAATCCCATCATCCTGGGTTTTCCCTGGCTGCAACTCCATAACCCCGTCATGTCCTGGAAGGAGGGAGAACTGATTAGCTGGTCACCCCACTGCCAGAACCACTGCCTCCGCAAGGTCCAGTCACGGCCATGTCTTTTGACCTCCATTGAAAGTCCCGACACACCAGAGAACATCTCAATACCACACGAATACCAGGATCTACGAGAGGTGTTCAATAAGGAGAGAGCCAGGCAGCTACCCCCCCACCGCCCGTGGGACTGCGCGATTGAGCTGCTGCCCAACGCCATGCCACCCAAGAGTAAGGTTTACCCTCTCTCTCCCCACTTCTCCAGCAGCAGCGGGGTTCTTCTTTGCTGAGAAGAAGGGTGGGGGTCTGCGGCCATGCATCGACTACAGGGGGCTGAATGCGTTGACAGTTCAATACCCCTACCCTCTTCCACTGGTACCAGCAGCCTTAGAGCAACTCAAAGAAGCTCGGATATTCACTAAGCTGGACTTGCGCAGCTCGTACAACTTAGTCAGGATCAAGGAGGGGGATGAGTGGAAGACGGCGTTTCACACCACCAGGGGGCACTACGAGTATCTAGCGATGCCTTATGGACTAACCAATGCCTCAGCAGTATTTCAATCGTTCATAAATGAGATCTTCAGGGATGTACTACACCGCTACGTCATCGCATATATCGACAACATTCTTATCTACTCGTCCACTTATGAGGAACATGTCCACCACGTCAGAGCGGTCCTCACCCGGCTGCTGAAACACCAGCTATACGTCAAGGCTGCTAAATGTGAATTCCACCGAGACTCCATTACCTTCCGCCGGCAAAGTAAAGGCGGTCGCGGACTGGCCCGAACCTACCACAGTCAAAGAATTGCAGCAGTTCCTGGGGTTCGCAAACTTTTACCGGCGGTTCATAAGGAATTACAGCGGCATCACCAACCCAATGACATCACTCCTGCGGGGAAAACCACGGCATCTACGTTGGACGGAACCGGCCCGATCCGCATTCGCCCGGCTAAAGGCTAGCTTTACCACAGCACCGATCTTGAGGCACCCAGACCCCAGCCTGCCCTTCATCATCGAGGTGGATGCCTCCAGCTGCGGGATCGGGGCCGTTCTCTCACAGCGTCATGGAAGTCCAGGAAAAGTTTATCCTTGTGCTTACTTTTCCCGAAAGCTAACCCCAGCTGAAGCTTACTATGACGTCGGCAATCGGGAGCTCCTTTCTATCAAGGAAGCATTAGTAGAATGGCGGCATTGGTTGGAAGGAGCGTGTCACCCATTCATAGTGTTAACTGACCATCGTAACCTGAAATACCTGCGTAATGCTAAGAGACTGAACCCAAGACAAGCTTGATGGGCACTGTTCTTTAGGAACAGTGGACCATACCCTAGGTTGCTTGCATCCGAGAAATGGTGAAGTTCTGTCCAGACAATGGTGTCAAAAAATGGCAGATGATAGCATCTTGAGATGCTGAAATCTTTCAGACCCTGAAAACTACTTTTCCACTCCTCCCACCGTAGGAATAAGTCATCAGGGAGAAGATCATTCCATCCAATATTTCTATGACACAGCTCCTGTAAAATACACTTTCCTTTCAAAAGGAAAGGAGCAATAAACCCAAAGAAGCAACAATTGACAAAATACCTCGATGTGTTGAAGGCTGATCTTTCAGTTTGATGTCAAAACTGAATGTGTCCTCTTTCGTAGACCACTGAATGCCAAGAACATATCCTGTTACTTCAGGACTCAGGTTAAGCGGTTTGGTAGTTACTACACACTCTGAAGAATCCACAAAGTGTAGAACTTCTTTCTCATTTGACTTAAATTTATGAAGGCGTAACCCTCCATTCTTGCACAAGGTTTGAGCTTCAACAATTAACTTCTTCGCTTCCTGAATCGATGGAACTGAAATCAAACCGTCATCAACATAAAAATTCTTCTTCACGAAAGATGAATCTATGGGATACTCAGACTTGTACTTCTCTGCTAGATATTTAAGACCAAAGTTGGAGCACCCAGGTGATGAAGCAGCGCCAAAAAGGTGTACCGTCATACTTTATTCTTGGGGTTTTCCTTCCAAGTCTCCCTTCTCCCACCATAAGAATCTCAAGTAGTTTCTTTCATCAGGAGGAACATGAAATTGATGGAACATTTTTTCAATATCACATGTCAAGGCAACAGCTTCCTTCCTGAACCTGCAAAGTACTCCCACCACAGAATTGATCAAATCTGGACCAGTGAGAAGAGTGTCATTAAGAGAAATGCCACTTGCCTCTTGAAAGGAAGGGGCAATTGAAAATGTCCATCTTCTTTATGTTTGTTATCACTAAGAAGGCGTATAAAGCAGACGTCTTCCTGGGACACATTTGTTCTCATAGCTCTTCTCGTTAAAGTCTGACTCTAATGCTTTTAAAACATCATTAGCTGCTGGAACTGACAGCTCTTTCACGGAGACTTGATGAATGAAACTTTGACTTCCTTGTCTATCCAGGTGTGGATTACAAAGGCCTATGATGCTCCAACCCAGCTCTGTTTTCTGTGCAAAAGGCTCATTTTCATTGCCGATAATGACCTCTAAGGGAGCCAATGCTGAAGGACAATCGTATCCAATCAACAATCCTATGACACAACTCTGGAGTGGTGTAAACTCATTGGCTATGTGCTTAAAGTGAGGCCATTGTAACGCAGTCTTTCTGGTTGGAATATGAGCTTTGTCTACAGGAATAAAGTCACATGTATAGACTTGATGTACTTGGATACATTTCCCACCTTGGAGCCCTCGAACTCGCAAGCCACTAACCTTATTACTTGCAGTGACTGTATCTATAGTCGTCATAGTACTGAGTCTCAGCTTCACTGCTTGACTGCATACTTGGAGCTCATCAAGAAAATCCTTCAGAATAAAAGTTGTCACTCTGTGTATCAAGTAAAGCATATATAAGAATCTCGTTTTGTGGCTCTTCCATTGTTGAAATAAAGACAGGAACAATACTAGAGGTAGCAGAAGCCAGTTGTGTTACTACATGAGACATAACCCTTTGAATTTCTTGACTTGTATGCACTTCTGTAGAAGTAACATCCATTCTTGATACTTTCACAGGTCCTTTGTCTTTATCTTCGTGCAAGCAAGTTGGATGACGCAAGCCACATGTGCCACAAATATGCCGTCTTTTGCAGTCTTTTGAAATGTGCCCCTTTCTCAGACATCCAAAACAGATGTGATTCTCACGAATAAAAGACCTTTTGCCCTCCATGGGCTTTTCTGCAAAGATAGGACATTTAGCGATATTATGTGCTTCACTCTTACAAACAGGACATGGTGATGTTATCTTATATTCTGGCCTTGTTGAATCTTTAACTTGGGCCTTTATGTTGAAAGCTTTGGCTCTTTTAGGAAATCTCTCATCTGAAACCTTAGAACTCAGAAGTGGAGAAGTGAAAGGATTACAAGCTATCTTAGACTCCTGCAAGAATTCTGCAAATCGATTAAAGGTTGGATAATCACCAGTCATGTCCAACTGTTCAACCACAATTTTGTTCCATTTGCGCACGATCCACTCTGGTAATTTCTTGAGTAATTTATAATTTTCCTCACAATCATTCAGAATAGCCAATCCTTTGACATGTGGAATAGCTTCAACATAGCCTTGTAAGAAATCAGTGAATTCTCGCAAGGAAAGTGGATCATTTGCTCCCACCTTAGGCCATCTCATAAGTTTTTCTTGAAAGGCTCGGTGAACAATAAAGGAATTTCCATACCTCTCCTCAAGGACCCTCCAGGCACCCTGATATGTATCTTCAGAGTTCCTATAAAAGAACCCTTCCACAGCCTTGCGAGCTTCTCCAGCAAGATAGGTTTTCAAGTAAAACATTTTCTCACTCGCTGGAATTGATTTACAATCAATAAGTGCAGTGAAAGACATTTTCCAATAAATGAACTTCAGAGGAGCACCAGTTGAAAAAAGTTGTTGGTTCTGGGACAGATAAGCGACTTATACTAAGTTTACTAGTACTTGGGCTAAATTCTCTGTCCCTTGAATTGTCCTTACATCATGAAATACTTGTTGAGAATGGAATGACCAGGTGCTGTGTCTAACCACGGCCGACGTGAGGAAGACTCTACACAGAGTCAACCCACGAAAGGCTGCTGGACCAGACAACATTCCTGGCAGGGTACTCAGGGGATGTGCAGACCAGTTGGCAGATGTTTTCACGGACATCTTCAACACCTCCCTGAGCAGCACCATTGTTGTTGCGACGTGCTTCAAGGCCACCACCATCGTCCCCGTGCCAAAGAAGTCTTCAGTGTCCTGCCTCAATGACTACTGTCCCGTTGCACTTACACCCATCATCATGAAGTGCTTCGAGAGGCTCATCATGAGGCACATCAAGACCCTGCTGCCTCCCTCACTGGACCCCCTGCAATTCGCTTACCGTCCCAACCGCTCAACAGATGACGCCATCACCACCGCCCTCCATCTGGCCCTCACCCACCTGGACAATAAAGACACTTATGTTAGAATGCTGTTCATGGACTTCAGTTCAGCATTTAACACAATCATTCCTCAGCACCTGATTGGAAAGCTGAACCTGCTGGGCCTTAACACCTCCCTCTGTAACTGGATCCTGGACTTCCTGACTGGGAGACCTCAGTCAATCCGGATCGGGAACAGCATCTCCAACACCACCCCACTGAGCACTGGAGCCCCACAGGGCTGTGTGCTCAGTCCATTGCTGTTCACTCTGCTGACTCACGACTGTGTAGCAATGCACAGCTCGAATCACATCATCAAGTTCGCCGATGACACGACCGTGGTGGGTCTCATCAGCAAGAACGACGAGGAAGCATACAGAGATGAGGTGCAGCGGCTAACAGACTGGTGCAGAGCCAACAACTTGTCCCTGAATGTGGACAAAACTAAAGAGATGGTTGTTGACTTCAGAAGAGCACAGAGTGACCACTCTCCGCTGAACATTGGCAGCTCCTCCGTGGAGATGGTCAAGAGCACCAAGTTTCTTGGTGTTCACCTGGCGGAGAACCTCACCTGGTCGCTCAACACCAGCTCCATAATGAAGAAAGCCCAGCAGCGCCTGTACTTTCTACGAAGGCTGAGGAAAGCGCATCTCCCACCCTCCATCCTCACCATGTTCTACAGAGGGACTATCGAGAGCATCCTGAGCAGCTGCATCACTGCCTGGTATGGGAATTGCACTGTCTCAGATCGCAAGACCCTGCAGCGGATAGTGAGGACAGCTGAGAAGATCATCGGGGTCTCTCTTCCCTCCATCTCGGACATTTACACCTCTCGCTGCATCCGCAAAGCCACCAGCATTGTGGATGACCCCACACACCCCTCTCACACACTCTTCACCCTCCTGCCATCTGGTAAACGGTACCGGAGCATTCGGGCCCTCACAACCAGACTGTGCAATAGTTTCTTCCCTCATGCCATCAGACTCCTCAACACCTAGAATTGGACTGAAGGAAGGAACACACACACATACATATACACACATATGACACATATCGACTGTGTCTTCCATTTTGTCTGCCTACAACTTAAATCGAAAACTTACATCAGACTTATAATCTAGACACTTAAATATTTAGCATGGAGAATAAGTCAAATCATATATGCAACACGCTTATAAATTCCTTGACACTCAACACTTTGGCATGTTTATATTACGTATACCATAAGTATAAATCCAGCATTAAACTATGGCAATCAATACCTTGTAAAGGATTACTAAGTCAATAACTTCACCTTCATTAATGGTCACCCTTCATTCATAAAACTTGATGTAAAATTGCTTACAAAATTTGCTTACAAATTTGCTTACAACTACAAAACTACAAATCTCTTTAATTATAAAAGTTTTGACTTAATCCAAAAGCTATAACCACAGAGTCCCTTTTTTTTAACCTCTGAGTCCGTACCAACAACGTTGATTTACAGTCACCTTTCAGTCTTTCATGAATGAAGAGCATTCCAAGTTGTTGACTGTACGAGGTTGCAGTCCTATCAAGGAATCAGTCTCTTACTAACGCGATGCAAACATCGATGACACGATGAAAACATTAGCTGCAGCGTCAAGTCCCACTCATGCCACAACAGCCACGTGATGAAGTCGCCATCTTTAGCAGCAAGTTTTACTGTAGCAGCCCTTCAGCGTCGAACAAATGAGGCAGAGAGGTTTGACGGGTACATTCGATTTATTTTACTCAGATGCAATAAACTTCACTACTGAAGTATTCGTTGTCTCAATTCTTTGTTGCAAATTCTCTCCATGCATCACTACCATTGATTGACTTCATAGCACCATAACAATAAGATCACAGCACCGTAAAACTACAAAGACAACAAATAAAAAAACAAGCAAACAAAAAACAAACCTTGCTCTGCTTGCCGAAGGGATACTAAAGCTGAAAGCTGAAATCATTCTCTCGAGCTGTACCTGTTAGCTCGTGAACAAAAGTGGATTATTCTTGCTCTACTTCGTTTCAATTATATTCTATACATTTATTACTCCCTGTAGTGGCAACGCCAAGCAAAGCGAGTTAAAGGGGAAGGTCATTACAATCTTCACTTCCTTACAGTCTAAACTCAACATACTATATTGAATAGAATAATAAGTAGTTACAAATATTATATATGGAAATATGTTGTAAATACTGATAACATGGTTACATGTGTGTAACTAAACACCTGAACTCCACAAACTGTTGTAAAGTATTGAGGGTTAAACACAAATTTACTGTAATTAAAAACATAAAAAACCTGCCCCATGCTGTAATCTTTATTATAATTTTTCATTTCAGTTAAAAATTTTTTTATCCATAGTTAATATTTGTTACTATTACTCACTCCTTGGTTGGTCTTTTGTAGTTAAACAGGGCTGTGTAAAATTGTAAAAGTGTTTCTGTAAGAAACTGCTGACAAATTTTAGTTATACTGACGGTATCAGGTGAGTGTGTGAGGTTTTTTTTGGGAAACATAAAAATGTGCAATTAGACATTCATGAAAAAAAAAATGAATTTGGAAAAAAAAAATCATTTTGTATTTCCTGTGTAACAGAGAGACCACGGGCAGTACTGAGTGTATCCCCACAGAGCTGGGTAACTGAAGGAGACTCAGTGACTCTAAGCTGTGAGGTTACAGACTTCTCTACAGACTGGACATTCAGCTGGTACACAGCTGTTCCCTACAGAGACGGTTTAACTCAAATAAAAATTAATCGTGGCTATAGCATGTATGTGGAGCTCCTCTCAGACAGCAGCAGAGGATCTGGAGGCAACTACACTCTCAGTCCTGCTGCTCTTCATCACACAGGAGTTTATATGTGCAGAGGAGAGAGAGGAGAACCAGCCATTCACACACAGTACAGCAATCCACAGCCACTATGGATCAGTGGTGAGGAAAATTAACTGTTGGGTTGAAGTGTAGAATACAAAAGTGTGAATGTAAGATCAGATTAATGCAACATTTATTTATTTATATGTATTAGGCAGTTAGAGAGCTCTAAGTGCTGGTAGAGGCTTATTGTCACAATTTCCCTTGTGTTCCTCTGTATTTTGTAATGTCTCTGCCCCTTATCATTGGGTAACTTTTCTGGGTAACATACGGGACTCAGGAGATGGTTGAGGATCTATGTGCAAGAGGATTTTATTTTAATTTAAAAGCCAGAAAGGTAGAGCAGGTAAACATTACTGATACATGAATATGCAACCAAACAGGTTTAAATTCAAATCCAAATACAGATACAGATATGACTATTTAGAGCAAAAACAGATGCAGGTACAGATGATATCATTATGTTACACTGTTAGTAAACACAATGCAAATAACAGAGGTGTAAAGCAGGCAAGAGTCAAACACGCTGAAACACCGTACATGAAACCAGAGGACAAATCCAAAAGACTAATCGAAAGACAAGGCAAAGAGTCTAAACAGGGCAATGGCAATCACAAACTAAACACTGCTCAGAACTTGCACAAACCCTGGGTTTAAGACCATGTATAAGACCATGTGCTGGCGTAATATACTCTACAATGAGGAAGTGACCTGGAGGTGGTGTGATAGAGCTAGACTAATACTCAGGCAACAGTGACATCTGGTGATGAAGAGGCATAATGTCCCCCGCTGATGTGATTCCCTGATTGTGTGCACCTGTCCCTCACTGTACAACATTTACTGTAATATTTACAGTAATTTACTAGGAGCAAATCGCAAATGGCAGTAAATAACCATAGACATATTTACTGTAAAGTATTCTAATATCTTTACAGAAAATTCCTGTTATTATTTCTCTACATTTCAAGTAATATATTGTAAACTCTGGAAGGAAAATATTTGTAAATATATTTTTAGTATAAAATGAAACATAGTCCAGTACATTGGCTCATTAGTCTCCTCAATCTTGTAAAAGTTACAGCAATTTACTTGTGTTCTGTCGCATTATATTACATGATTCCTCTTCAATTTTTTATTTAAATGGCTCTTTTCTGTGTTTAAGGTGAATCTCCTCCAGTCTCTTTGATCATCAATCCCAGCAGAACTCAACACTTTACTAAAGACTCTCTCTCACTGAGCTGTGAAGACCAGAGTAACTCTACTGGATGGACAGTGAGACGATACACACACAGTGAGGGAGTGTTAGATTGTTCACGGTGGGGATCAGTTACAGGATCTACATGTAAAATCAGCTTCCTCTCCACATCCCACACTGGAGTTTACTGGTGTGAGTCTAAATCTGGAGAAAACAGTAATCCTGTCAACATCACAGTGCATGGTGAGTCTTCATGTAGTGTGTTTACTGTTAAAGGAAAAGGGAAATTATTTAAAGAATATTCAGAACTCTGAGTTTGTAAATGGGGAAAACCGTTCAGGAAGACAACGACAAAAAATTTTTTTCAGTACATTACCCGTAATTTCTATAATTCTGAGTATGGATACATGTATGCTAGTAGTATTAGTAGCTAATAGTAGTAGTATATACTAGTTTTATTAGTACCAGTAAATGAGCATGGAATCAAATCAATTTTCGATATTCATATTTATCTGTGCTGCTGTATCCATAATTCATTTGGATTTTTTTTTCTCATGAGCTAGTGTAGGCAGTTTTCTGTAGACTTGAATTAAATACCTGCAGACTCCACAGGTTTAGAGGATTTTAAGTTATACACTGATAAATTAGAGAACTTTTATTTATATTTTCTACACACACATCATAGTGTGTGGATTTCCTTGTTTGTGATTTTCTGTGTTCTAGATGGTGATGTGATCCTGGAGAGTCCTGTCCATCCTGTGACTGAGGGACATCCTCTGACTCTACACTGTTTATATCGCAACACAAATTCCTCAAACCTCCGAGCTGATTTCTATAAAGATGGATCAGTTCTCCAGACACAGACTACAGGAGAGATGATCATCCAAACTGTCTCAAAGTCAGATGAAGGTTTCTACCACTGTAAACACCCAGAGAGAGGAGAGTCACTGAAAAGCTGGCTCTCAGTCAAAGGTGAGAAATCATTTAAATATTAATTTAAATACAATTGTAACTTGAACTGTGTAGCTTTACATAATGCAAGCTATAGTCCTTACTTTATGTAACTCTGTGTACAATATGCTATGTTATGCATGTGCACACAAGTGTAAATTAATTTATTTGTACATAGATTGAGCTAAAACTTACAAACACTTCATCATTAACAACGTGTTATTATAATGGTTATTTTATTGTGTGTCAGGTCCATCATGTGTAGAAGCTCCATTCTCAGTGCTCATGCTGATCAGTAGTGTAGTGACGGCCTCTCCGTATCTGCTGGTGACCATCATTCTGCTGGTCAAATGTTACAGAGCTCGAGGTAAGAACTCTTTCTGTACGTTCCACATAATGAGCATACTAACTTTACTTAGTGCAAGAAAAACATTTTCACCTTAGGAAAAGTAGAAAGCATTTGACTCACTATTCTCATTTTAAAAGCAAAAATCCACACTTGAATGTTAAAGCACTTGTTCTAAAATGCACTTACAGTAAGATTTAAATGTAAGTAGGATATGATATAAAACACAACATCTGTTTCTGCTGAGGTCTGAGGGTGAATTTACATGTGACAGACGCTTCAAGTGGAGTTACATTTTAACTTCACTAATAATGTACATTATTAAGTAAAAATACTAAAAATAGTGAAGAAGTGTATTTCATAAGTAGATGTGCTGACTTATCCATCATAGTAACAGGCATTAGATAATCTGTATAATTTAGGTTTTAAAAGGAAGAGGTAGCATTTTAATAACACAAAAGGAAATGTTAATAAATTGTTTTTAATAATTGATAAAGAATCTCTGACCTACATTTTGCAGTTACTGAAGATGACTGAATGAATGATGTTCATTTTCTGACACATCTTTTCCTGAAGCTCTGTCACTTGTCACTTCACTGTCATTCATAAGCATTAAAACAAACACCCTTTAAACTGTGTTTAGGATGAGATCAAATGCAGGTTGGTTGCTTTTCTGCCATAAACACCTGGAATAAACTTTGCAATCAAACAAGTGACTTTTTAATTTCTTTAACAGCTCACACTGATGAAGAGAGAATTGAGAATGCAGTCATAGGAGTGAGCAAAGTTCATCTAACAAAAAGACGAAGTGTTTAATGTAAAAATAATTTCATAATTTATTATTCTTTAGGGCTTTGTGGGGTTTTTAAAATAATACTGATTTGTCATTTTAATGTCATGCTGTTATTTGCTCAGCATCTCATAGACACCCTCGTTGTTCTGACTGGATTTGTTTAGCTAAAGCCTGCAAACCTCCTCATGAGGTGAAAGTTACCATGTGTGTAGTTTCTAATAAAGCTTACAGGCTGCTGATGCAGTACAGAGTAAAAATGAACAAATATTCTTTAAAAATATTTATTGGTCAGGAGAAAATTTTATTGTTTTGTCTGAGGATTGAGCTGTGCTTCTGGAAAATAACATCTGACATTTGGGAAATAAATGTGTCTGGTGACCTGCACATTAAAACCTCAAAACATTTCATCTAACTGTAAGGAGGTTTAAGCAAACACAGTAATCTGTGCAAAATGGTTGCTTTAAGTCCAGAAAATATAGAATGATACTCTAATCTGTCAGTTGCTGGACCTCTGTTAAATCACGCCATGAAAGATGGATTGGTTTGTGAAAGGGAAAAGAAAAGCCCTAGATGAGGTCACACACACATCCCAGTCAGGTGCTGGTCATCTGGTCATTGATAAGCTAAATGCAGAAAATATGATGAGGCATATCTTACTCTCGGCTTCACTGTTAATGTGGTTGGTGAGGAGGAGAGACCTATGTGTGTCCTATGTCTTAAAAATTAAGAAGACACATTGAGACGATACGTCCTAATTATGTTCAAAAGCCACTTTTTTTTTTAAAGAAAACTTGATCAATATCATGGGCAGCATAGTCATTTTGTAAAAGCCACTTCAGCAACAACTTCTGGCTTCGTACAAAATTGTGTATCGCGTTGCACAGTGCAAGAAATCACACACGATTGCAGAAGAGTTGATTCTTCCTGCTGCCATAGATATGGTGTCAGTTATGCTTGATGAGGCAAGTGTAACAAAATTAAAGACTATCCCCGTGTCTAATGACACCATATCAAGACTAATTTTTGATAATGCAAATGACTTGGACGAACAGCTCCAATAAAAGGGAAAAGCTTTGCGCTTCAAGTTGACGAGGCCACTGACGGTACCAAGGACAGTTTGTTAACAGCGTATGTGTGTTTCATGCACTATGTGCACCCGATCTAGTTCTTTTCAATGCAACACAACTGTAATTTCAAAAATTTTTAAATTTGTAATTTCAGTTAAAAAATTATTCAATTTTCATGACTTTTAGTGAAAGTAATTGGAGGGGTTTAAAGGGGGCAGGACCAAAAAAGTTTGAGAAGCACTGGTATATGGTATAAACTGCATTATTTCAGAATGAAAATGTGCAGTGTAATATTTTCCAGTGTAGGTTGTATTTTCTGTATAGATGACTACAGTCAGAGTGTTTGGTGAAAAGCCCAGTGTTACTGGAGTTAAAGTAAGTGAGGCTTTGTATGTATGCAATATAAAAACAAGTTTATTGACTGTTATCTGAAATATGGTGGGAACTAATATTGTGTTTTGTGTCTTCTCAGTATTAGTTCTACCACTACTGTATTTGTACTGCTATGTTTTCTTCTATTTCTGTGTGAGATTAGCTCTAGTTGAATTACGAGGAGTAGACTTCCAATCTCCGTTAGACACTGTTGATAGTTTTGTTTGAATTTTCAGCTGTGTGAACTTTAATTGTAGTTGTGTGAGGAGATTTGTGGATGAAATGTTTTGATCTATTAAATAAATGCATCATTATCAGTTCACTGAATTATTTCACCTGGTAGAAAAAATCTATCATAAGAAGTACAAGTAATACACTGAGAAATCTCTTGTTCCTTTGTCAATGTCAGCATTTTTACCATTTTGTATTTTTATACAATGATGTACTGGAGCTAAAACATTTACTGAACCAAAATAATAATAAAAAAATTAACCAAGACAATGTCTACTTTATTTCTGCTTTTAATTTATGTTTTAAACCCCTTTCTGCTGCTATATTGTTGTCTATTCATTGTCTTATATTGTCTCTTATCTCCTGCTTTAACATTTCCCACATGGGATTAATAAAGTGTTCTCTTAAGAGCAGAAACTCGATGCTGCAGTATTATTCAGTGTAAGTAGAGGATCTCAGTGCAGTAAAGTTCAGGAGTAAATGAGGAATCAAACAGAAGTGTTATTACTCTAACATTACAGCAGTGGCAGTGATTCAGACAATCAAAAGCTACTTATAAAGTGAATTACAAGGTTTCACTGTTAAACCCTGCTAGATAACTTCCTCATAAGTGCATTTCTTCCCAGTCCTGGCAGAGGGATTAAGATAGTCAGGATTAGAGGTTTGTAAATCAAGCTTGTATCTAAATCATTGTTGTATATGAGCACTATTCTCACCAATTGCGTTGCTTGAGCAAAGGCTTAACAGATAGCCTGCTCCAGAAAAGACCTCCAGAAAGCAGTCTTTGTAACTTTAGTGACTTTACTGGTGATTATTCTTTTAATGATCTTTTTTTTTTTGTAAATCTATAATAAAAGAGAAAAAAATATATAAATGAACATTACATTCACATTTCCAACATGTTCAGTTTAACCAGCTTAACATTACAGTTTGTTATTGACATAGTTCCTTTTTATACATGACTTAATTAATATACGTTTGAGGAAATTCTACTAAATGAGACATAAATTTGTATCGAATATCAGCGAAATTATCATATTTGTTCTACCGCTAGCATAGCATGTTTGCAACGAAGATAAAGTGTGCATACAACAAAAACACAGCAATAATCTCAATCTAATAAACCCTTGTACATAGAATCACTGTTTAGTAAAAATACAGCACTTACGGACATATATTTCCAAGGTTTCAACGCTTAAATCAACCACCGAAACAAACTGCAAGTACGTTGCTCTAAACTGCGTACACTGAGAGAAACCGGAAGTAAACGGAACCGTATACAGTATATATAGTGCAGTACCTTAAATGCCCAGTAGGTGTGTAATATCGTAGTGCAGAAACTCACAGAAGGGAAACCATAATTCTTTGTGGTCACTTTATTGAGGACCCATCTCAGCAGGCAGACAGTACAGGACAATGGTGCACACGCACTGCTCTTCTTCACAGCCTTTTATAACTACCCAAACCATACACAATGCATTACCGCCCCCTACTGGACAAATCTCAATAAACCCTCCTCACATATCATATTTCCCCTCACTTAAGTCTGAACATTTCTTCTTCAAAATACTCTAGAAGCACCACTTGAGATGGAGAACAATTTTCAACCAAGTAAAATACAAAAAACAATTACATAATGTTACAACTGGGTGTGTGCATGTGTTTTTTTTTCTCTTTCAAGCACAAAGTCTTTCAAGTGGGCTGGTAGCTTTCGCTCCCTTACTGAACGACGGAGCCCACCAGTAGGTACAACTTCAGTCTTTTTTTCTTCTACACTTGGAGTCACTTTAGGTGTTGTATGATCACTAACTAACTCTGGCACTGGACTACTTTCAGTTTATCAGGAGTAAAACCAGAAGTAGTTATTTTTGGAGTACTAGGAAACATTGGATTTTGAACATCAGTCTCTATGGATACAACATCATCACATAGCTGAACACTCAGACCCAGTTGGGAATCAATTTTCCTTTCCTTTTGTTGGCAACTAAATAATTGATCCACATGACGTCGCACTGTTTGATCATTTCCCAGCGTTACTGTGTAGGACACAGGTCCTGTAATGTCCTGAATTACTCCTGGTACCCATTTTGGTCCAAACCCAAAATTTCTGGTGTATACAAGATCTCCAACTTGGAAATATCGGGGTTTCACATGTTGATCATGATACTTTTTCTGAACTTGTTTCATTTCCATTTTGCTAGTGAAATCAGGATGTATTTTGTCCAAAGTGCAATGCAATTTCCTTCCTATCAGCATTTCCGCAGGAGACAATCCCGTTGTAGACTGGGGTGTAATCCGATAATTGAACAGTGCTCTATTTAACTTAGTCTCAAGCGTTTTCCCAGAGCTCTTTTTCATTAGATCTTTAAAAATTTTAACTGCTCGCTCTGCCAACCTGTTGGATGAAGGTTGATATGGTGCAGAAGTAACATGGGTTATTCCATTCTTAAACATGAATTCTTTACTACCATGTACTCTGAAACTTTTCCGCAAACACTCCAGAGTAGCAGCTGTGGTTGCTAAATTTACCGGATAAGCATCAATCCACTTAGAATGAGCATCGACTAGAATTAAAAACAATTTGCTCATGAATGGACCTGCATAATCCATGTGAACTCTCCTCCACGGTTGTCGAGGCCACTCCCATGGATGTAGTGGTGCACTCACAGGGGCTTTTCTATGTTCTTGACAGACAGTGCAATCTCTAACTCGTGTTTCAATGTCGGCGTCCAGATTCGGCCACCATAGGTAACTCTTAGCCAGTCCTTTCATCTTAGCCATGCCTGGGTGGGACTGATGTAACTGTTCCAACAAATTTGCACGGCCTTGTTCAGGAATAACAACACGAGCTCCCCACAGCACACATCCGTCTTGAACACTGAGCTCTTGCTGTCTCTATTTATACGGTACAAATTCATGGGTATCACTGTGGTCAGGCCAGCCTTTAAGCACATACTCACGCACTCTTGACAAGACAGGGTCTTTATTAGTCCAGTGCTTAATTTGCTCGGCGGTCATTACTGCGAGGCTATCCAGCATCAATACCTGCTCTTCCTCTGGTTCTTCCTCACAGTATTGTTGAACTGGAAGACGACTGAGGGCATCGGCATTTCCATGATCTTTGCCAGCTCTCTAAGATATAACACTCATATGTCCCCAACATCATGGCCCATCTCATAATTCTTTGAGATACCATTTGAGGTACAGCCTTCAGTTCATTCAGTAAACTGAGTAGAGGTTTGTGGTCAGTACAGAATACAAATTTACGGCCGTACACGTATTTATGGAATTTCTTGACTCCAAACACAACAGCTAATCCTTCTTTCTCTAGTTGGGAATAATTCTTCTCTGCAGCTGTAAGTGTTCTAGATACAAACCCTATAGGTCTTTCAGTTCCATCTGCCATACGATGTGCTAACACAGCTCCCACACCATACGCTGTAGCATCACAGGAAAGGATTAGTTCTTTCTTTTCATCATAGTGTATTAACACCTGGTTAGACTGCAACAACTCTTTGGATTTCTGGAACACTTTTTCTTGTGCTTTTTCCCAACACCAGGGAACATCTTTTTTCAAAAGCTTGTGCAGAGGACCAAGCAGAGTAGAGAGGTTTGGTAGAAATTTGTTATAAAAGTTCAACAAGCCCAAATATGCTTTCAACTCTGTCACTGATGTTGGTGTTGGTGCTTCCTGTACAGCCTGAACCTTCTCTGGAATAGGATAAATGCCTTTGGCATCAACTTTATGTCCCAAAAAAACAACTTCCTTTTCCATAAACTTACATTTTCCTCTTTTCAACCTTAATCCATACTCCTCCAGTCGCTGCAACACTTGATCCAGTGTCTTCAGATGTTCCTGATCATTCCTTCCTGTCAACAGAATGTCATCTAGATACACGGTTACTTTCGGAATGTCTTTCAGGATTCCTTCCATAGTTCTCTGGAAAATTGCTGGACTGGAACTCACCCCAAACGGTAATCTTGTATACGTAAACAGACCTTTGTGAGTGTTCACAGTTACATACTGCTTAGATGTGTCATCCAACAAAATCTGTTGATATGCATGACTCATATCTAATTTGGTGTATTTCTCACCTCCAGATAGCACTGCAAACATGTCCTCCATTCGGGGAATGGGATACTGCTCCAGCGATGATTCCCAGTTCACGGTTATTCTGTAGTCTCCACAGAGTCTCACGGATCCATCTGGCTTCAACATAGGCACGACAGGGGCTGCCCACTCTGAAAATTTCACAGGTTCAATGATTTGTTCTTTAATCAAATGATCCATTTCAGCTTCAACCTTTTCTCTCATAGCAAAAGGTAAAGACCGTGGCTTAAAAAAGTGAGGCTTCACACCACTGGCTACGTGAATTTTTGCTGTGGCTCCTTTTATTGTTCCAAGCTCTTCTTTAAAAACCATTTCATGTTTTTTTTAATATCCTGCAACATCTCTGAGCTTGTATGAATTTTATTCACCTTTTACCAGCCCAAATCCAGCTCTGCGAGCCATGATCTTCCCAACAAATTAGGACCAGATCCTGCCACCACTACAACTGAGAGATCTTTAACTACTCCGTTAACTTGAACTTTGCTGGTTCCAAGAACATTCACTGATTGGCCTGTATATGTCTTCAAACTGAGAGGGCTTGGGTTCAATTCAGGCAGTTTTTTCTTACCTTGAAGTTTACCATATTCCACCTGTGATAACACAGTTACACTACATCCAGTGTCAATTTAAAATTTCACAGGGCACTCATTTACCAGTAAAGTGGAGGCACCTGAGATTGGGCTGTTTGCATACTATACATAGTGAACATTTCTTCAGACTGATCTTCCTCTTCCTCTTGAAGATAATTTGCCCTCTTTGACTGCTTTCCTCTCTCCGATTTTCCAGTTTTTCTGCCTTTCTTAATAACAGTTTCCTGTGGTTTCATTCTACATACTCTTTTCACATGTCCTATTTTACCACATTTGAAACATTTTTCGTTGGCAAACTTACAGTCTTTAGGGCCATGATTAGTTCCACCACATCGACAACACATTCCTTCACCAGTCAACTTACTTCTTTCTTCAGTGTCCATCTTAAAAACAGTAGTATTCATACGATTTCCTTTCTCTTTGTTCAAATCTGCCATATCCTTTTTAGCAGTTTCAATAGCCTGAGCTTTCTTCAGTGCCGTTTCAAAAGTTAATCCATCCTCAGGCAGTAATCTCCGTTGTATGCTGTCATCATTGACTCCACACACTAATCTGTCTCTCAGCATCACTGTCAGTGTGTCTCCAAAATTGCAATCTTGTGCAAGTTTCCTTAATTCAGCCACATACTCCACTATGCTTTCATCAGGGCATCTATTTCTTGAATTAAATTTCCACCTCTGAACTATTTCATTTGGCTTCGGATTAAAGTGGTTTTTCAATAAACTCACCAATTCTTCAAAACACTTTACACCTGGTTTCTCTGGACTCAACAAATTCCTCATCAGTGTGTATGTCTGTGCTCCAACACAACTCAACAATATGGCTCGTTTCTTCTCTGGAGTTTCTACATCATTTGCCACGAAGAAATGATTCAGTATTTCACAATACTCTTCCCATGATTGTGATCCACTATCAAAAGGTGCTACAGATCCGACCATTCCAGCCATCATTCCTTTCAATCAGTCACCACCCGCGGCAGTCATTAATCTCAATCAGCTGAGCTTACCGGCGTCGGCATCCTGCTTTTTACTTGCTTCTAGAAAATAGCTGCTTCGTTATTCATACTTATTTATCTTCTTTTATCCTCGTCGCCATATGTAATATCATAGTGCAGAAACTCACAGAACGGAAACCATAATTCTTTGTGGTCACTTTATTGAGGACCCATCTCAGCAGGCAGACAGTACAGGACAATGGTGCACACGCACTGTTCTTCTTCACAGCCTTTTATAACTATCCAACCCATACACAATGCATTACCGCCTCCTACTGGACAAATCTCAATAACCCCTCCTCACATATCACAAGGTGGGTCAAAAACACAAAGGATATATGCACCAGCACAAGCACTATCACAGTCTACACAATTGGGGAGAATTTTTGGTAGATGTCTGCAGTGAGGAACAACTTCTAAGGGAAAATTGTAGCAGAAAAATAGTTTCATGCATATTTGACTGTATAAATAAACATTTATTCCCTTTTGTTACTGTAAGAGGCTGTGCTACACCTCCAGCAGCCAGCAGAGGGCAGCAGTGTCGCACAGTGAGAGCAGCCAGTTAGGAGAACTCAGTTACCCAGAATTCTCCAGGCTGATTAACCTGGATTAACTGCATTGCCATAGATGCACTGATGTGTGAGGAGGGAAACCTTGTATTCAATCCGGGCGGAAATGGGAAGCCAGTGTAATGATTGAAGAATTGGTGTGATATGTTCATATTTACGCACCCTCATCAGGATCCTAGCGGCACTATTCTGTATGTGCTCGAGTTTCTGGATGCTCTTGCTAGGGATCCCGATGCAGTAGTCCAGTCTGGAGGAGACAAAGTCATTAGGCATGCACACTGTAAATCAGCAGCAGAAAAAAGAAAACATTTAAAATACATTATTTATTTAGATGCAATTTTGGGGAAAGAAAAAAAAAACAGCCTGATCCATAAATATTTGGACATTGATCAAGTTGTGTGATGGTTTATGAGTAAAATTTCTCTGTGTGTCTTCAGCAACATGGACAGCTGGAGACTGGAAAAAGACCAGATGATTTTTTAAAAATCTTCAGCCGTCCTGTTTCGGTGAGTCTGTGCCCATGATAGGCTCAGATTCCTGTTCTTGGCTGAGAGGAGTGGAACCTGATGTGGTCTTCTGCTGTTGTAGCCCATCCATGCCAAAGTTCGATATTTTGTGCATGTTGAGATGCCTTTTCTGCTCACCACAGTTGTAAAGAGTGCTTATTTCAGTTACTAGATCCTTCATAGCAGCTCGAACCAATCTGGCCATTTTCTTCTGACCTCTTATCAACAGAACTGCTGCTTACTCAGTGGTTTTTGTTTTTTTCACCATTCTATGTAAACTCTAGAGACTGTTGTGTGTGAAATTCCCAGGAGTGCATAAGTCCCTGGTTTGTCCAGATGTTGGAGGATGTAGTGCAATCCCATATTGACTGCATCATCCACAGACCTGTTTGTTCGGTAAGCAAACTGC